>NW_008824030.1:462801-465417 GCF_000699105.1 Pygoscelis adeliae
ACCGTCCATCCCCCGGCTCACTGACTGGGGATGGCGGAGGGGGTTTCCCGACTCGGGGATGCTCAAATCAATCAACTCAGTCTCCTGGGGGGCAGATGGGGTTATTATTCCAGGTTCCCAGGATAGGAGAGAAAGATCCTTGGGGTCCGAGGGAGATGGGGTTCCCTTTATTTTGTCCCAGCCTTTCACCAGACTTTCCAGATTGGCAGTGGGCAACCCATTCATCACCTCCCAGGGAATCCCTTTTGAAATGCCCTCTGCCCATAGTGTATATCTTCTATTATCAGGGGGTCACGTCGGCCTTGCTGGGGTGAGTTGAGGATTGTGCAAGGGCATAGCTTTTATTCCTCCATTCCCTTCCCTTCCCGACCCTTCTAAGGTCCGCCTTGGATTTTGTCTCCCAGACCGGTAAATCCTATTCGTCTCCCATAATTAATCAATTCCTGTGCTACTTCTCCCCATGTCATTGCTGGGTCACATCCCCTTCTCCAGGGTCGGGGTGCCCTCAACCAATCTTGTAGTTGCACCGCGTATAATTTCAAGGCATCGGGCAGTCCCCTTATAAGGGGGTGCAACCTGTTGGAGATTGCCACATATTGCATGGAAGAGGGCTGTTGTGGAACTAGTAATGGAGACAACTGGAGACACACAGTTTTCTGTATGCTCTCTAAAAATGTGACCCACCGTAGGCATTTTAATCGAGAAGGGGTCTCCCCTTTCCATAGGATCCAGTCCACCTGCCCAATATGCTACCCTTTGGGTTAGAGACCAAGGCTCTCTCTTGTCATCTGTGGTTATAAAAACCCCCAGTCCCCAATACCCTTTTGCCTCGTCCTTGCTCAGCAAGATACAGTCGCCTCTGGTAAGAGATACTCTCCATACATATCCAGTTTCCGTTTCTTGGGGTCCCTGGGAATGTTCTTCCTGAATTTTAGCCAAATCAGTAGGGGAATAAGGGACGATGCGGGTAGTAACTTGTTGGACTCCCCCTTGACCACTATCTATGGTCTCGGTCTTAATGAAAGGTTGCATTATAGCTTCCTCCCTTCCAAGGGAAAATATTTCTCTTTCATGTTCTAGATCTTTATGAGGGTATAACAATTTTGATTTTTTTCTCTCATCAGAATCTGCATCCATATTTCCTACACTGATTTGGGAGTGGGTTTCATCTAATTGCTCCCGTAATATTCTCTCCCTCTCCAGAGCCTCTGTCAAGCCAACTGTATCCTGGGCTGCATCAGAAGAAGCATGGCCAGCAGGTTGAGAGAGGTGATTCTTCTGCCCCTCTACTCCACTCTGGTGAGACCCCACCTGGAGTACTGCATCCAGCTCTGGAGCCCTCAGCACAGGAAAGACATGGACCTGTTGGAGTGGGTCCAGAGGAGGGTCACAAAAATGATCAGAGGGATGGAAAACCTCTCCTATGAGAAAAAGCTGAGAGAGTTGGGGTTGTTCAGCCTAGAGAAGAGAAGGCTCCGGGGAGACCTTATTGTGGCCTTTCACTACTTAAAGGGGGCTTATAAGAAAGATGGGGACAGACTTTTTAGTAGGGCCTGTTGTGATAGGACAAGGGGTAATGGTTTTAAACTAAAAGAGGGTAGATCCATACTAGATATAAGGAAGACATTTTTTATGCTGAGGGTGGTGAAAAACTGGAACAGGTTGCCCAGAGAGGTGGTGGATGCCCCATCTCTGGAAACATTCCAGGCCAGGTTGGACGGGGCTCTGAGCAACCTGATGTAGTTGAAGGTGTCCCTGCCCACGGCAGGGGGGATTGGACTAGATGACCTTTAAAGGTCCCTTCCAACCAAACTATTTTATGATTCTATGATCAGATACTTGGCATATTCTGGACTCTACAGCTTCCCTTCACCATCTTTCTCCGATACTAAGTGTATGCATCAAACATACAATAGTTGCACAACACAAATACATAATAGACATGAATTTTGACAGAATGATACAGCAGGCACACACAGGCACAGGAATGTGATGCTGAAGCACCATTCAGGAGTTCAGAACTTATGCACAAGAATTTATGTAAGGCTAGTAGTTGTACTAATGAAATACCAGCATGGCATCAATCCAATTAAAATAGAGAACACATGATGTTCTGTTTAGGAAACAGAAGGGTTAAGGTTTCGTTACTTCTTGGATTGCTATGAGATCAGAAGAATTGTTTCAGCTGATGCTGTAGAGCGCTCTGCTGAAGAGGAGGACATGGTCTTGGTCCTCTTCACTCCAGAGGAAAATGGAGTCTTTACAAGAAACTTCTATCAGCTCTATCTTCAGTTTACTGACTTGACTTCAGAAACAGGCCAACCTTGAAGTTAGCTTTGGTATACTGATTTCCACCACCCTCCGCCACACACACATCCAGCATTTCTGAGTTTTCCTTGCTGCTATCTTACCTGGGGGATTTTGTAAAATGAACATTTAAACTCCTCAGTGTGGCTGGTAACTTGGAATAAGATCTGACACTGAGTGCAGAGGTGGCTGGGGTAAATTCAGGCCATAAGAAAACAGTTTAGAAACCAAATTATGAAACTTTAGCCAAGCTGAAACATGACAACAGTTACCTGTAATTGCCAGGGGAAATAAGGGACTACAGAGACA
>NW_008824030.1:465433-489871 GCF_000699105.1 Pygoscelis adeliae
CTCCACAGGTTGTTCAGCCATATGTGAGGAGAAATGCTGCAGATGCAAAATTCTGAGAAATCACACAGAGGAGTGAAGTCCTCCCTATTTGATGCTGACAGCATTGAAATGCACTGAAATAACAAAGCAGGAAAGGAAGCTGGTTGAGAAGGAGCAAACGGTAAAGTCTCAGAGTCTTAGGAGAGAAAAGAGTGAGAACAGCAAAATAAGATGTTGTAAAGAACATGGAAGTAAATTAACAGACTTCAGATCCCATGGGAAAGAAGTTCATAGGAGTCTCCAGTCCTTAAACAAAGCATACCTAAGACACAAACTGTCCTAACGTAGAAGTGGCAGGGAGAAAGAGACTAAATCATGAGGTTCTTCAGCAACCTCCCCCATAGAGAGGACGCATGTAGATTGTGGGAAAAGAGATAAAAATTACAAGCAATGATAGTACAGACATATAGAGATAAAAATCAGAGAGGCCACGGCTGAAAGTAAAAAACAACTAGCACAGAGAAAGAAAAGTGATAAAGCTTACATTGGTACAATATTAGTAAAAGGAAAACAAGTGAGGAACAGATCTATTAAGAGGCAGTGAAAGCTCTTATTAGACATCACCACCAGGCAGTGTTTAATGAATTTTTTGCTTCAATGTCTATTAAAAAATCACTGCGGAGCAGGCAGTCAACAGAATTAACATCAGCAGTATTAGGGATAACCTCAGGCTAGAAATCAGAAAGAACAGAATAGGTAAGCTACATAGTTTTTAGCTGGAAGAAATTAATCCGGGAAAATTTAGAAGAACCCTCAGAGCCATCAGCAGTGGTATCTGACAGCTTGTGCAGGACTAGCATGTTTCCAGAAGAGTTGTAAAGACAGTGTCTATCTTTGAAAAGGGGAAAGGGAGGAGTCAGAATTATGACTTGCTTCATTTAACTTAAATTCCGAGAAAAAACAAACCCAACAAACCATTTGGGAGCACCTAACAGGTAATTGGGAGGTAGGTAACATCCAACCCACATCTGTCACAAACAGATCCAATGAAGCATGTTTAAATTTCTTTTTATGACAAAGACCTTGTAGAGAGACCAGGCAAGCACAAGGAACCACATACGCTGACTCTGCTGAGGGCTTTAACACTGTTTCATGTGACTGCGGCAAAAACAAACCAGGAAAAATATGGTCTGGGTGAAAATGTTACAGAGTAACTGCGATATTCATCGTAAAACTGCATCAGTAGCTGCAATATTCATCAGGACTGTCTAAAAGAAGGAGGACTGAGAGGACAGGTGAGAATAGTATTAGCTTCTGTAAAGAGAAAAGGAATAACCTACCTTCCATGCCCTTGGTAAACACCACAAGAAGTAAAGGGATCAAATGACAGCAAGATGGGGGTCCAGGTTAGGTATGAGGAAAAACATTACAATTAAACGGGTAGCTGGAATAGATACTAAAGGAGATTGATGAATCAGCCCTGGCAGAGGTTTTAGGAGGTCAGGTAAGACAAACACCTCTCAGATTTATTGCACACAGTCAGTTCTGTCCTAAGGCTGGGGCATGGGGCAGCTGACCTCTTGAGGTCCCTTTTTCTCCCTTGTTTACCTTAATCTTAACACTTCTTTACAAAAGAATTACATTAGTTTTCTAGGATGTCCAGTAGCATAGAGAGGTAAACCAGTGCTAATGAACAGAAGTACAAATTGACGAGCTTCTCTCTCTCGCCCAGGCTGAAAATATTCAAATATTCACCAAGAAAAAAAAAAAATTAATACAAAAGAAATAGAAAAGACTGTTGAATGACCTGACATTTGTAATATCAGACATCACTAAAAAAAACCCAAACATTTTTAAAGAGGGCAATATCAACAACTAACACAATCTCTTAAAAAGCCTTGTAAGAAAAAGAGGAGTTTTCAGTGATTTCAGAAACTCTCTCTTCCATTTAGAGGACAGTGGAGATTCAAGGGAGGAAGGGGAGGGGTGAGAAAAAACAAGACTCCCCAACCTTACCTTCCCATAATTTCTTTCCTCCATTCCTATGAATGATCTGGAAGTTCAACACATCCTTCTTTCTTGTAAGTGCCCCAGAATGGCCACACACACAAGTACCCAACCCATGACCAGAGAGCCTCCCTTCTCCTCTGCCAAGTGACCTAGGACTTGCCAGAAGTGGCCTGGTGCTGCTTTTTCCCCCTCCAGCTCTTGAGACTCCTCTCACCTGGTGGGTACAGGACGCTGTGAGAGAGTGAGATTTGCAGTGCCTGCCCTAAGATTCCCCATGCCCCACAGACCTCCCCAGCATTTCTTCTTTTTCTGTGATGGATCTTCTACCCCCTGCAAGTAATCCCATGTCTTTGCATGCAACCTCTTGAATGATTTATCATGCTCCCCCATCTGAGCAGTTCTTACACCTTCTTTCCTCTTCAAGAAGATTTCTACTTATATTACCATGTTGCCCTGATCCATCATCACTGCTGTAACTTTGCAAACACATTCCAATCCTTTCTATAGTTTTGGATTTTTCTCCCCATTTGCTATGTAAGCCTTGGAAAAAAATCAGCAGATGTCAACATTGGCTGCCATGAAAGCAATAACCTAGACAACAGCTTTTTGGCATTTTTAATCATCCTTGTGCATAAACCCTCTCCACACAGGACAGGGAGAAGCCACAGGGTTAGGAAGGGCTCTGTCGTGCTCCAAAGGGCTGGTGTTGCTCTGTGTGTTCACGAGGTGAGAGGATGTCCATCCAGGCATGGCACACACTCTTCCCCTGTGATTTCAGGCTTCCCACCTCCTAAAGCTGTTCATTATCTGCATGCTAGGTCTTCTCCCCCTTCCTCCACAGCTTCTCTTCAAACCCTATCCTATCAGCAGCGTGGCCTCTGCAGGACAGTCTCCAATGCTGTCCTGGAATCACACACGTCTAATTGTGGATTTGTACCCAGCTTGGACAGGAGGCAAGTTTGGGCCAATGCCTAAACCAGTGAGACCTCCAAGTGTGCCTTGCAGGAGGGCTGTTCTGGGAAATGCCAGGGAGGTCCTGCTAGCCCACATAATGTTCATGTAATGGGAGACCTCACACACGCAGACAGATTTGGATAGGAAGGGAATGAAAATAGAGGAAGCATCACCCAACGAGTAGGGCATGGTCTGAGAGGCTGGAGACTTGTATTCTGGTTGTATTCTCAGTTCAGCAGCTGATCTGCTGAATAACTTTTCCATGTGCTTTGGTTTTCCCACCTATAAAAGGGTGGGTATTAATCTTGCTTTCCTCCAAAATGCTTTCAAGTCCACCAGTAAAGCACACTACATAACAGCTACATGCTAGTTCCATCAGTTCATCAGCAAGGCAGGCAGAAGCTTCCTCACATTAAAATCACAGTCTATCTTTACCTTCTTTTATGTGCTAAAGCACTTTTAGGATGCACTGCTAGCTCGTATGAATGGGCACAGTGGGCAATACTGTTTTGTTCTATATATGCTCTATGACACGAGAGAAGCTGTGCTGACATCTGTTATTATTGTGAGAAGACACCGTAACTCAGGAACTACCCAAAACCAAATGGAAAATAAAGGGAAAGCACAACAGGAATAAAGGATTCTTAGCAATTAGGCAATAACAAACCAAAGTGGAAAGTTTAAAGTGGCTACTCACAAACAAAGAGCTTGCACTTTATTTGCCAAGACTGAAAAAAATCAACCTCAAGAAGGCATGCCAGGGTGGAAAAAAAAAAAAAATCTATAAAGGGGCAATAGCGCTGTGTCTAGGAACATTAGTAGGCATAGGCTGTAACATAACCTGTTATGCTGTTAAGCAGCTTGGCTTTGAGAAAAAACAAATGTTTATTTCCAAGCCTCTAAAAACCGCAGGCTGAAACACGACCATGAGTTTACTTAGTATAAAATATCAGGACTCCTCAGTTTTGAACTAAAAGGTATGTCTTAGTCTGTGAATAGTTTGAAATTAAAAGAAGGAGGTGATAGCTAAATCTATGGCAGTTAACTTTAACAAGAAGCTGTGGAAAGGACTCAGTATACTGTTGCTTGGTCAAAGAGAGACCACGCAAGTCACTCAGCTCAGAGAGGAGCATGTGGGGAAATCTGCCCGTGCCTCCTCTCTGAAGTGGCTGTATTTGGAATATGAAGGTCTTGTCCCCAGAGGACTAGAGAGGAAAAACAGAGAAGCCACATCCTGTGGCATTTCAGCTGACTGGGAAGCAGGAGCCAGATGTGCTCTTGTTCTCAAGTATTGCAACCTGTTTGGGGAGCCAAAAGGAAGAGACCTAGAGAAACAACAGCCAGGCGCTCAAGCTATCCTCCTGAAATTCAGCAATGCCTTATCACCACACTCTCCTTTGGCAACATGACTGGCACATCCTCTCTGCACTGTCTGTGCCAGGAGCGAGGACACGAAGCCCATTGTGGTCCAGCCCAAATTATCTGGATGTGAGAAGTAGAATACTTGTTCCCATCTCTCCCCTTTATTTTTAGCCCTTGTAAGTGATTAATAATGGTGATTTGGGACCTAGGGGAAAAAACAGTTGGAAGACGAGTGATGGGGGAAAGGAGGGAGGGGAGAAGGAGGTCGTCTGAGCAGTTGACTTTGTTGTTATGACAGAAATGAAAAAAGCTCAAGTTCTCAGCACTCAAATTTCCGAGAAACCCGTGATGTTAGAAAGGCAGTCTCTGCTCATCAGCCTTTGCTTAAATATTTACTTTGGCTCCATGACTGCCCCTGGCTCAGGCTCTTGGCACCGTGATGTCACCATAAGAAGCCAACACCAGACCCTTGGTAGGAGCAGTGGTCATCAGGCTGGCTTTCTGGCACTGCCCTGGGTTAGTCATCAGCTACCCTGCTCCCCATTATCACACCAATGTGTCCAGAGGGAGCAGGCCAGCTTTTGGCTCTAACCTTCTTATTTCCCTGCTGTCTGCACTAGGAACTTTCCTTGATTTGCTCTGTAACTGTAAGAAAGCATCCAAAAGGACTTCGATAGAGTTTACAAATTGTGGGTACAATCCACTCTGGAAGAGGTGGGAACAGTTTTGAATTCAAAGACCAAGCTCATCAGTAACTTGGTATTCCTGTATGGTGGGGTATTATCAGTGCTAACTAAGAGTCTTACTTAGAGAAAAAGCAAAAATCATTCACCCCCTCCCTTAAAATAGGAGGGCAATTAGGAAGAGTGAAGTGAAACATCCTGATATCTTATATACACAATCAGAGGAGCATCATGGCCCTCTTAAATGGCCATAAGTAGTCAGAAACAGAACTGTATTTTCAGTTTATGTGACAATGCTCTACCTGTGCCTGTCTACTAGTCATCATTTTCTCTTTCCTCCTGAAATCTTTTAAATCTGTTTGTCAGTCTTGACAGAAGAAAAGAGGGCTCAAAGGTACCAAATTTGTACAAGTTTCATAGAAATAGATGGCTAGTTGAGGAGAGAAACCTTACTAGTATTCCCATAAAAAGGAAGGGAGAGGCAGGACCTGAACTCCTAGACACCAGAAAATCTGTACAGGACAAGACCCATTATGGGAGTTCCATGTCTAGGTAGTTTTTTGAAACAGAGCTTCTCTTTTATTAGGCACTGAAGATTCCACTTGTAAAAGACAGATCCATAGGAGAACAGCTTCATTCTCACTTCTGCCCAGGCAACTATGAGCTAGATCTCTTATAAACCACAGTCTGACAGCCACACTAAAACTAATCCAAGAGTGACTTGTTGAAAGAGCAACTTTCAGAAGTGCTTCAGCATTCACTTCTTGAGACCAGGTATTTAAATCAGACTAGCAGTCAGATAAGCATCAAAATAAGGGGCTGGATTTCTTAAACATCTCAGTGCTCTAAGTATGGACAGACTGGTCCTGGGGGTCATGCCTGAGAAACACACCCAGCTGCTGCTTATTGATAGCATTAAGATAGCTGGCCCCACTCCACTAACGCGTGCACTATCTGGAAATGTCCCCTTTTCTCTTGGGGAAGGTCCTTCCAACAGCCTAAGCCAGCCCAAGTGAGCTGAGGCGAGGATGGCTCACAAAGAGGTCACAGACTGAGCTCCAGTGAAGCAGCTGCACAGCACCTGGCAAACAGGGGTCCCATCCAGGGGACACTGTACACCACAGCACACTGTTATGGAGTGTCTCAGTGTCAGTCCTGCTGGACAACTTTGTTCCAATACTAGGATGATGCACTGAGAGTTTGCCTCAAAGGTGAGACCAGAACATCCTTTGAGTGCAGTTACTGTCACTCCTGGTGCCCCAGATCCTCCCTTCACCAAATGCATCACCGATGGCATTACCGGTACAGCACCAAACCTTCTCTGTAGTCTGGTTGGGAAGAAAAGGATGAAGGTGTATCTCTCTTCTATTTTCATTCCAAATTCCATTCAGTTTACATGGACACATCCTGCAGAAAAAGAAGACGATGCTCCACACGGAGGACCAGGAGATGGCTAGGACAGCTTAGCCAGAGCAGTGCAGAGCCCAACAGGAAGGGCTGAGACATGGCTGCACTGCCTGTGCTTTGACAGCAGCCTGTTGTGTGGCCCTGGACACATTAATTTCACCTTTCTGCCTCCTGTGAACAGCAGGTGATGGTGCGTGCCTGCATGCCAGCACATTTCTAGATTGGACCTGCAGAGCTCTTCTGCACATCCCTCACTTCCCCTTCTATCTTCCACTCCCTCTGGCAGAAATCTTTGCAGAAACTCAGCAGAGCAGCCATAAATACTAGCACTTCTTCCACAGTACAAGTTGAAACTGGCCTGAGAGCAGAATTTAAAATATAATTTAAAAAGTAAGCAACATATTCTTAAACACAGACCATAAAGAGACAAGTGCCCAGCCCCTGGCACAGCTGGAAACTGCACTGCAGTTACTGCCAGGTGAAGTCAGCAATTTGTTGTTTCAGTGGAGATGGGGAGGAAAGGGCAACCCTATGCCAAATTCATTCAGGTACCACCTGGGCTGTTTAAGTCATTTCCAGTGCCCTCCAGGCTCCATCCCCTCTCCCTCCACACTCATCCCTGTCTGCCTTCCTGCATCTTTTACACCAGCTCTATCATAGTATACAAGGGTTCTTTGTCACCAAGTCCTCCTCTTGCTCTCTTATAATGAAAAACAGCTGTGGCAGGCATGTCCCAAACAAAGCCTTACACATTCCTGGGGGAACAGCCTCTTCACCACCAAAACCCCCAGACTTTATATTTACTACAGAAAATTCAAAACACAACCACTTTTCCTCCTCCAAGCTGTAATTTCCTCCCTGACAGGCCCATCAAATTTAAGATTTCATGTACTATTCTTATCTTGAGTCCCTGCTTTCCCCCTGCCCCACCACTTAGCAAAGCTGACAGCTCTCCAGCACCATGAACATTGCTATAAGTAGCTTCTGTGGAGCAGAGTAGCACATTCTTCATTCTCTGAAAAAGACCGCAGAGGGTGGTTTGAAGTAGAGATAGGAAAATCACTGTGGCGCAACAAGAATCCATCTGAACTGTACTAGACCTTCTCGTCAGGTGGACCCCCTGTTTAAAAACAGGCAGGTGGTGAACACCTCTCCTTTCTCACTTGTGTTTCACTTTGCATCCTATTTTCTGGCAGTTTTGCCTGGAAACTGCTATGGCAAAATTCGGAGGGAAAGCCTGGGCTTGGGATATTTCAGGTCCAGTTCTGCAAACTGAAGTAGTCTGGGTGATTCAGTTTAGGTTTCAGTACAAAGAAGGTAGGTGCCTACTGTGAACAGAAGACTGATGAGCATTTTACCCCTTCAGTTTGGCTGTGAAAGCCAAGTCTTGAACTGGGCCTGTGCTGGCACAAAAGCAATTAAATTAAGTTTTGTAGAGTGCCCTCTGAGAAACCTGGGGACAACATGCATTGATCTGAACCACTCCGCGAACCTCAGCGAGTTACCGTCTGTAATTTTTGCTACTCACAAGCCTCCCATGAACTGGATTCAACTCCACCAGCCACAGACTGCAGCCTGGAAATGGTGAGGGGAGCACAGAGCTGTATATTTGGCAAGACTTGCACAGCTTTTTGCAGAGAAGGTTTCCTATGTAGGCTGTGCTCACCTCTTAGTCTAGACTGAGCCTTAAAACATGCTCCTGCGAAGTTGAGGCCATCTGCCTCTTTGCAGCTCATTTCTCCTCCTATCCAGCAATCTTTGTTAGAAGAACAAGGGCAACCTGAGCTACCAACAGCCTCAGTGATGGGGGAAGGAGTGGTCACAGGGGCAAGCAGTAGCTCTGTACTTTCTTTCCTGACCATTTTTCGCCAGTTGTCTGAACTCCAGGCCAGCAATTTAAGTTATCAAAGTTTGTTCCAACATTATACAAACAAGTGGGGGAGAGTCTGAAAGCAAAGCCAAGCAAAGAAAGGTCAAAAAGCATCCTCCTCTCCCACAAGACCTTTACTGAGGACACTACTTCTTGAATAGCTAGGATGTATTAAGACTACCTCAAGGCTTGCTCTCCTGCAAGCTATCTTCAGGCATTAATTTCCATAACACTGGAATTCTTGAGGCTTAGAAAGGCAAGACTTCTGTCAGCCTGACAGCCAAAGAACAAGCTTTCCTGCCTTTTAACTCCTACCTGGTTCTCCTCCTCAGCCCAGCAGCTTTGCTATGTAGGCAGCATGCTAGATCATGCACCACAGAGCAATCATTCCCCTGCCACATCCTCCCTACTCCAGATGATCAGCAAATCACTCAGATATCCCAGGAAGGCCGGTCTCACCAGAGTACCTAGAGGCCATAAGTAGCAAACACCAGCCTTCATGGGACTCGCTAGAGCTTGTACCTGCAGCTATATTTTTCTTAAGTAAGGCAATCCCAGCCCCATCCACAAGCATCTCAAAGTTCATCTCCCACTGGGGTTCTTGACCAATTTACTGCAGTGAGTTGATGAGTCTGTTAGCAGAAGTCCTCAGAGGGATGGTTTGGAAATACCTCCTCCTACCTGCCCTCCTAACAGATTTTCACAAACTACTGTCAAACTGTGATACTTGCACTCTTCCAGTAGAAGGGGGTGTATATATATATATATATATATCATTTTAGTACCACAGCACATGGAGCTTACCTAATTTCTTACCTCATATGAATCTACTAATAAGATGGGATCAGGACAGCCCATTCTGCATTGGCAGGAGATGCTCACTTGACCTCTGGCTAGAGCATTGCTGTGGCCACAAGCAGTCTGCCTACTCCAGTGCCTCTGAGCCACCAGGTGGGTGGCCTTAGGGAATGACTGAGTGAGATATCCTTTCTGGCCACCAGTTGGCAATCAAAGCCAATCTCAGCAAAATCTACATAGGATGTGGTGGTCAATACTTGGCCTATGATTTCCTGTGTTACACACAACTATATTACCCTTTAACATAGAGGCAGGGCCACTGTACGGTTTTTATGTCTCCCTGCACGTACCATCTCCAGCACCCAGCTGTGCTCTCTGGAAGATTCCTGGTAGTTTCCTGAAATCAGATATGTAGAATAAATAGTAAGAGGAAGAGAAGCAAAATCTTTTAATGATATTTATAGAGACATCTGTACAGCAATTCTTTTTTACTGAACCAGACCCATAACATTACTGAAGCAGAATGATGAGGTACAGTAAACAGCTCAGAATAAAGGTTTAATACAGCAGCATCCTCAGTAACGTGACTGAGGTGAAAGAAGCAATGAGTGAGGAGGCCTGTGTAAGAATGATGTGGACACACAGATGTTAGAGTACAGATGCAGCCATACTCCCCAGGCCTCCTGAGTTCCTGGCACTGGGCATATGTGCCAAGCAGGCTTCTACTATACACAGTAAGGGAGGCAAAATCCTTTCTCAAATTACATGCTGTCCCTTCCCACAGGCAATTACTTCAGCAGCTGAAATGTCTGTAATTAATTTGTGCAGAAAACTGCTGCATCTCACCTCCTATTTCAGCAGTAGATTTGTGGGGTTGCAGAAAGGCAGGAGTGGCTGCTGCTCTATTTTGGGAGGAAAGCGTGTGGGACACTTCCCTGAAGGAAAGAAGTTTTAGAATAGGTCAAGGAATAGTCAAGACAAAAACATAAATGACAAAGGTTTGGTGACTTCAAACTATAATCATAGTAGGCTTCTTGATCTTTTATTACCCTCATAAATTAACCAATGTGCAACCTCTTTCCTAAAACCTCGTAAAATCACATAAAATATATTTATCATGTTCTTCCAACAACAGTCTAGAAAGCAGGGCTTGTCCTGGCACAGAATGCTAGCACTTCAGTCCTCCAGAGCAGTGTTAAACCTGCAGGTCACTTCAGTCCAGCCACAACCCTGCAAAGCCATCCCTGCTAACATTTGGGCCAGATCCTGCAGTTCTGCTGTTTTTGAAAAATATATATATTAAATACATGCAAGTAAGGGTGAATGATAAAACACACAGAAGGACTAGGAAAGACCCATGATTTCCAGGAAGGAAAGGGGAAAAAGAGAAGAGGCCATTACGTTTCTCTGAATGACTGCTATGCCGCTTTGTTCAGTCACAAGAACTCCCTTCTACAAAGTGCTAGAGGTTATTTGGCCACAACCGATGCCATTAAATCAGGTCACGTTTGGAAGAGAGATAAAAGATCATGATAACCTGTGTTGGGGATCTTTTGCAACTGTAATAGTTTTAGGTCATCTAGTTTTATAACTTAACCTGTACAGGCGCACACACACATGCAATACCTGCAGCAGAACCTGTTCATCCTTGGGGCAGCACACAGGAGCAGTTCTCAGCATACAGTAGCACCCTGGAAAGCTTGCAGAGAAGCTGGAGGACCCAGACCAGGTCCACTGAGAAGCTTGCCCTTCATCTTCCTCTGGTGGCACAGCATAGCACGGGGATACCAATGCTGAGATTGGTACCAGGAGGCAGACTATCATCAAACTGTCCAAACCTCACAGTCAACTGCTGGAACCCAACAGCTCAGGTGCCAAGGTGGCAGTCACTGGCTCCTGGTAGTGAGTCCTTGCAAACAAGGATTTAAGCGATTTACACGCAATTTACTCAAATCAAATTTCTGCATTACCTCCTCCCTAAGCTTTCAAGAAATCATGAAATTTCCATTGATTTTTTTTTTTTTAAATTTTTGTTAGGGGTCACATTTCCCAGCATATCTACTTATCCTTAAACTTTCAGATGAAAGCTTTGATCCTTAAGTGATCATCTTATTTGTTTAGCTGGATGGAACTGTTAAGGTGAAATACCACATATGCTGCAAGAATCGGCAGACTAATTTGGCCAGGGCCCAGCATTTAATATTTACTTTCTCTTGTGGAACTAGCAATCCAAGTGGATGAAAGAGGTTCTTGGTCTAGTTGAGCAAATAATCCC
Organism: Pygoscelis adeliae; assembly: GCF_000699105.1. Taxonomy (NCBI): domain Eukaryota; kingdom Metazoa; phylum Chordata; class Aves; order Sphenisciformes; family Spheniscidae; genus Pygoscelis; species Pygoscelis adeliae. The sequence goes on from NW_008824030.1 coordinate 476,772, forward strand.
AAATTCTCAAAGTTCATGGCCCAGTGACACCTAATCTGCAGTAACTGTCCATAAGAATGCTCTTATTCCCTGTTACAGATTAAATGATTCAGTTTAGATTCTTCATGAAGACAGGCTTCTCTTTCTGTTCCTGCAAACAAAGATGTTTTATAAGTAGACAACTCCAAAGTAAACTGTTGTTTACACATATCTTGTGGGACATAGAGTTTTGGTGCTGGGGCACAGGGCTCTGCCCTTGATGAAGACGCCCAGTACTGCTTCCAGTGGTCTCCACCTGCAGGACAAATGTCTGCATCGTAAAAAGCAAAGTTCAGTGAAGAAAAGTGTAAGGGGCTACCCTGAAGAGGGAGAGGGAAAATAATAAATCAAACACACCCATTCAAAAAGGGGAGTAACTGGCTAGGCAAGGTACTGAAGAAAAGGGTCAGGACTTGGACTAAACCACAAACTAAACAAGAGCCAGGAGTGCAGACCAATTGCCATAATTTGTCTAGGGAAGGTCAAACTTATTCTAGGACTTTAGGAGTGATATACATTTGGTACTAGGAAAAAACCCAAACATGCTGCCACTGATCTATGCAAACATGAATGATATGGAGAACACTTGCTATCTGTCACAATGCAAGAGCTAATGGGGGACAAGGGGGGTGGGAGCAGTGGTTAAATTGCCGGGCAAACACATCTGAGACGGGCTGTGGGAAATAGGTTTTTTGTGTGGATAGCACGTAATTGAGGAACTCAATGTCACCAGATGCTCTGAAGATTAACCATAAAATTTATCTAACCTCTTTTTCAGCCAATTGAATTAGTCCATCAGGGTCTATTAAATGTGATGATACAAATGAAACCTCCAGTTCAGGAAGTTTTTAAACCACTGATTGTTGAAAGCTGAGCGCGCCTTATGGAGTAGGCATACTCCAGTTTTTATATTTTCCCTATTCATTACCGGCTATATGAGACGCCTGACACTGGGCTGAACTGTTTTGTACAACTTGGTATTAAAGTGTTTTTCTACAATTACAGATCTCTACCTTAGCAGAGTTTTAACCTCTTCCAGTTCTTTTTCACCTAAAATGTGATCTAGTTAAAGGAAAATAAATAATATTGATAATTTAGGAATTATGATCAAGAAAAAAGTTAGAAAGAACACACTTTTTTTACCTCACAGGAAAAAAATGGGGAATATATGGCAAAACACCTTAAATATATAAACTTTTTAAACTGAAGAACATTGTTTAAATTATTCTCTGCCTGGAAAAGAATATAAAAGGCTAAATTTATAATAAGCAAGATTTCAGTTAATCATTGCAATAAAACCTCATAATTATGAAGTTAGTTAAGCATTATAGTAGACAACTGAGATTGTAGAATCATCTTCATGTAGAATCTTCAGGAACAGGTATAGACAAATAGTAGTCAAGATGTCTAGGTATGGTCTACAGGATGGTCTAGGTATGCTTGATGCTACCTCTGTTCATAGGAAGAATTGCATGATTTTATCAAGTCTTTTCAAGCCTGCATGTCTAGGACTCCCATGGATTCAAAATGCCAAGAACAAAATTAGTGAAGACTGAAGAACGCAAAATGCAGACCAGGCAATAGACAAGGGGAGTCAGAGTTGCCCCTAGAAAATGATAAATTTGATCAAGTTGGTATTTCTAAAACCTTGTGAGAATAGTCAAAACAATTGTTATAGCCCATTTTAGAAAGACTCAGCAGCAAGAGAGGAGGGAAAGCTGCATTTGATGATAATAAGTTGCTCTGGAAAAAGCAGAATTGATACAACTCTCTTTCCAGCGATGTATGTCCTGTGTTCACTGTGAGACCTCCACAGTTAAAAACCCTGCAGCTCCCCTGTTTCATGCTCACCAGGCAAAAAAATAATGCTTTGCTGCTAGTCAAGAGCTATGCATAGGCTGACCAGCTGCCTAGCACATGTACTAGCTGGCCAGCCCACATCGTGCTTGTTTGGCAAAACAGATACCGGGACAGTGTCACAGCTGAGTTCTGCTGGTCTCCTCCCCAGTTAGGGCATCAATCTGTGCTCCTCTCTTCTGCCTACCCAGGGGTTTCACTGAATTTATAGCCACTTAACTACTATCATGATGGCAAACCCTCTGCCTAATTTGTCATCAGTGGACATCATAGGCATCATAGGAATCATCATAGGAAATAAATGATTCAAGTAGTGACTGGTTCACCTACTGGTTTCAGTGGGACATGTCTTTCCTCTAGCCTGTTGAATGGAAGATTAAGGGATGATTTAGTTTAGATGCACCTATGTTTCAAAATGCAGGGCCTTCCATTACCACTGACAAAGATATAATAAGCTCAAGTGGTCACACACTGAAATCCTGACTAGCAATGGAGTAGACATTTTTAAGCCTACCCCAGGACATTTTAGGTCATTTCTCCTCTCGTTCTCACTGCAAATCACCTTCAAAGAAGAGTGCACCAGACTCAGCCAGGCATTCTCCCTGTCCTCCAGCAGCATCCAGTTCCCTAGCATCAGGAACAGCTCATTTCTGGCACAAGTTTCTTCCCCATGTTGGCAACCATGGTGCTTGTAGCTAACAATCTATTAGCTATAATTAAACAACAGGTTCTGCCTTGGGAATCAGCTGCTATAATCTGTTGTAGTAAAATGATGAAAACATCATTTGAGTCAGATGGTGCAGAGACCATGGGTTGCAGGACAATAGATTAAATTATGGAATGATCTTGAGCAGGTGCAATAACATAGCTGGGTTAAGTTTCAGGCCTTGATCCAGAGTGCAAAACACTGAATTAAGTCTAAATTACCTTCAGCAGCACTGGACCAGACCATTAGCATTTGCTATCTTAAAGTATGGATGCCCTCACTAAAATCAGTGGTTGGCACTGCCTGAGGCCATGGCGAGTGACAGTCCCCCAAAACTGTGGGCATGACAGGCAAAGTACAGGGGCAAAACAGACAAGCAAGCAAGCAAGAAACCTTGTTGTGTCCCCTCTCCCTGCAAGGTTTGTCTGCTCCGCTTGAGACTGAGCTCCACATGGATTCCTACTCATTCAGAAAGGAAGATCTCAAAAATTGCCAGCATGCACCCTGGACAATAATGCTCTAACCTTTTACAGCAAAGCCAAACAATAGGCAGCTTTAGTCACCAACGGCTGGTCCCTCTCACCACTGCTGTGCTTGCTTCAAAACTATCATCCTCTGCCTCCTCACTGAGCGCGGGAAGGATGTGGTTCACCAAGAATAATTTTCCAAATTCATCCCAATTGCTCAATTAATTATCCTTTAGCTTTGACATGAGGAACCAGTTTCTACCTTCTGCAGTAGGTCTATTTTTAGTGAAGCATCAATTTTCTCTATTTTGTTATCCCTTACTCACTGTTAGTCCTGCCCACACAACAAATCTGGCATTGATAGCTTGTGGTAGACAAATATTTTTGGCTTAGGCTATGAAAGAGGCAAGAGGAAGGGTATAGAGGAAAGGAGTCTTAATAACCAGAAAGAGCATTACTGTAAATCAGAATTCACATGGAGAAAGCAAACCTAGCAGAAAGAAGAGAAAGCAAAAAAGTGTATTATTAGTATGTAGAAGTGAACATGTGTTTGTGAATATAAATCTACATAAGTGACAAGCATCCCTCAGCTATTGCCAGTGCAAATTCAGATCAGCAAATTCAAGTCCATATGAAGGGAGGCTTCAGTTTTGGCTAGTGTTCCTGGTGTGCCAAAGACAGCCCTGCCTGCTACCCAAGACCATGCCTTCCTACCAAACCATGGACCTAGATCAACAGGGGAGGCAAGACCAATAGATCATTTTGCAGGCACTTTATATCCTCAAAACAATTTACAACTCTGAACATGTGTCAGGCAAGGGACTGATCCTATCTGAGATCTCACCTTTGCGTTAACTTCTTTCCTACCTGGCTGAAATGCAAATAGGTACTAGGGGTACTAATGTGACCCAGATACAGTATACTCAAGAAAATGCTGCTCTGAGTGATGGTCCTGCTACTTGAATGGGAAAAAGGGAGAAGTCAAAAGGAAACATCCTCCTTGTGTACATTCATCCACTTTGTAATGATGTTAACACCTGAAGTGATTTGAAGTGAATGGCTGTAAGGCACAGTCCAGCTCTGTGTATTACATGCAAGCTCTGTCATCCTAAATGGGTGACACCTGGCACCACATGGCTCCAGCTGCAGCCACCCCCCAACAAAAGTCTTCCAGAAACTGTTATGCATAGTCTCAGCCTCTAATTCCAGGTCCTGTCCCTCACCCAGCTCATCTGACCATACCTGCTTTCCTTAACGAAGGTCTGAAGGTGAATCCAGAGCTGGACTAGATGCAAGTGATGAAGAAGCATAAACTGCTCCACACCAGTGCCTCTGCTCCATCACCAGAATTTAATCTTCACGACTCGCCTCATAACCTAGATCTTCATTGAGACTGCCTGAGCTGGGCAAGGTAAAACAAAGCAGCATGACTAGCCCCCTTTGACCTGCATGCTCTACAATGGTGAAGGGCAAAAGATCCTGAAAATGATAAAACTAGCTGGAAATCTGGTCTAAAGCACTATGTTTCTGAGCTTCAGCCTGCTTTATACAAGCCCATCCACACCACTAGCTCTCTTTTGTGAGCTGTGTTGAGTTTAAGAGCCTTGGAGCACCTTAAGCTTACTGCCATCCTTAAACCCCAGTCTATGAGAAGCAAGGGGCCTCTCAAAATTACACAAGCCAAAGAAAGCCTGAAACTTGATGACGGTAGTTTATTGGACTCAGGACAGGAAGGAGCAAACTCGGCTCTGGCTGAAAATGTCATTAATGCTGTAGGTCCTGTTACAGACTGAGGAACCCATAGCAGAATGGGAGGCAAAGACAGAGGCACCAGGAAAGGCTGAAGGGACAAAACAGGAATGCAAACCACTCATAAACTGCTTATCGCTGTGTACATACATGCCTACCACTTTTATTCTTCAGTCATGATTTTGATCCATGCTAGCCCTGGATGTGATCTCCAGCCATGGTGTGTGAAAATAATCCTCATTTTATCTGGAAATCTCATATTCCTCACTCCAACTGCTGCTCTGGGACTGCTGAAAGAAACAACTCCTCCCAGCCAGGCCAGGTGTTTAAATAGCTTGGACTGGAATTCACTGCCCTGAGCCACAGTTTAGCAGTTGCTAAACCTGGACATCAGCCAGTGCCCCCGACTACTAACTGTTCCAATAACTCCATCAGCATTTTTGTCATCTTCTTCTGGAAAACTGAGGAGCCTGAACCAGACAGATAAACAATAGAAACTAAATATCAGAGATGCCTATGATCAGTCCAAATACACTAGCTGTCTACAGCTATGAGTGCATCCATCCTTTCCAATATAAAGGAGAGAGGGCAGGTAAACCCTGTGGCAAGACATTTATCTTAGTGATAGGCTCCAAAAGAGTTTTCAGGAAAGGAGCACAGTTTGGGAGGCAAATTAGCAACCCAGCACAGCTTCCAGGACTGCTGTCAGTAGCTAGGAGGAGCAGGAACAGAAGGTTATTAGGCTCCACCCAGAAGTCTGCCACAGAGCCCCAGGCCAAATGCTGCTGCCTACCATCCACTCTTCTAGGTGTGGCCAAACCCACTGGTATTGCCACACCCTTGCTAGCTCTGTGCAAGGTTCATGGGCACTGGTGGAGCCCTCTCCCATCATCCTCCTCTCTGCATCATCAAAGAAAAAACCCCAAGATAATACTGGCACATTTTTCTTCTGGATTCCCATGTTCCCAAGCCAGTAAATATCAATTCAGCGGGGTTTTTTTGCTGTTGTTCACTTTAAGCAGAGAAAAACTGACCCGTTTGGGATTCTGCAAAGAAGAGCTGAAGCTAATGAAATGTAAGAGCAGAAAACTGTTTTGAGGAGACCAGTGTCCCATATAGAGGACAAGCCAGACTTCACAGTACAGAGGGAGGATTTGCTGTTTAAGGGAGGTTGCTCAGAAGCCTTCAGTTGAGTTTTCAGTTACGGTCTCCCTAGGTCATCTTAAGTATGTCATCAGTTCCTCTTAGGTCCTGTTTTTCCCCATCTGTTAAACAGGGGTAGCAAAATACCTCATTTCTCCACATCGCTTTTGTCTGGGCAGCTTGTATAGCCTGCAGTTCAGGTCTGGTTGTAGTCTTAGTTAAGACTTGAAGAGGCCATGGTTTCACAGTGGAACTGAGTTTAACCCAAGCTGCTTAAGACACTGAGGGAGGCAAACACAGATCCCTTCCCATGTTCAGATTTGCATTTCTGTTGTTCCCAAGGAGCAGCACCTACACAGAGCTCCTGCTGCAGTACCATCCATTCCCACTGTGCAATCACTCCCAGGAGAAGGAGGCTAACTTTCTGAAAATGCTCCCCCTCCATCTCAGCAGGGTAGAGGCTTTAGTCTTTGCTTCCTCCACAGGCACCACACCAAAAATATAAATTATATTCCAGAAGGTGTGGGATTTTTGGGGTGTCCCATCCCCCTCCCCCAATTTTAACATTTTGCTAGGGCGTGGAAAGTGAATAATCCCAACTGAGCATTCCTTACCTAACAAACTTACAGTTGGCTGCTTAATTAGGAATTTAATAAATGTGACTTAATTATCTCTTAACAAGATTGCTTTATTAATGCCCATGGCCATAGTCCTTTAGGGCTCTCAATCTTGTCAGATCTCAAAAGCTAGGCTGAGTCAACACTTGAATAAACAGCTGCCAATAAAATACCTTGTGCTGCCAGAGGTGGCATTTGAATTTTACTAGATGATTCCCTTCCCAGGTTGAGCTCTGTACCTTCACGTAGTGCCAGCTAAAGCTTTGCTCTCAGAGGTTCCTTTTCTGCGTGAGATACAAAGTGGAGAACTGACCACTTTTGACACAGCTCACAGCAGGCAAAATTTTAGAAGTCTTACTGGCCAGACCATACTCCAGCTGGAGTTACTGTAGTTCCCTTTACTTACTTCAATTTTCACCAGGAACTGGTTTTCTCCACTTCTGAAGAGCTGTTGTGCAATGCTGCCATATACCGTTAAGACCTGTCGACATGACAGACTTTTGGCATCTTCTTAGGTACCTGAAGTACCTACAAAATGCTCCTTGGCCATCTAGCACTCTTATTACTATTAATATTAGAAGAGAAACACATATGGACAGCTCTCATTTCTATTCTCAAATGGCTTTTTTCAGTTGTAAGCAACTTCATTAAACTTTAACGTTTTCAGGTGGAATTTTGCCCTTCTGGTTTCTGCCTAATATTTTTGAAAAGTTTGGTTCAGCTGTTTTTTAGTTTTAAGGCAGAGAGTAGTCAGGGAAAAATACAACTGTTGCCATGATTTAAAAGTTAAAATAAATATTCTTCACCTTGTCTTGAGCAATCCCGCACTTCACCAAGAAAAGAGAACTTAAAGTTGGCTCAGACATGCACTTGTTAGTTTTCCAGTGAAAACACAACTCAGATCAGCTGAATCACATCAATGCCTACTGAGCTAACCTCCCCAGAATCCGCTACTTAAAATCCAGGAACAAATCCAGAGATGAGTCTCTTAAGCAATGACCACTCAATAGCAGCAATGGTGATAGAAGTCATGGCCCTTGAATGCTAGAAAAATTTTGCAGAGCCTGTTCTTCAGGTCAAAGGAAGGTAGTTTAAAGGAAAGGTTGCATCCACTTCCAAAGAGAAGAAGACGGTGCCAGAGAACAGCCCATTCATGATTTTTTTTGTTGAAAAAGTAAAAAGCAAGCAACACCCTCCCACCCCCAACAAGTCGTGCTGTTAATTCAGTACAGAGCAGAGCAGCAGAAATAGCTGAATCAGTACCACAGAAGATGCAGCAACCCCCGGGGAACAAATGCCTGATGAAGTGACACATCAAACAGGGTCTATAGCTGACAGAACAGCAGCATGAAGCCACAGGTTCAACACAAGACTCTTATCCAGCTAGCAGAAGGAGAGTAGATATTAGACAACAAAAAGTTCCCTTTTTTGCCATGGCTACCCACATCCCAGACAAGGCTAGAAATACATCTTTATGAAAATCCATGTATTTTAGGACCTTCTACTCAGCAGACTATCTCTGGTCTTTTCAAGGCATGCTGAGCCTTGGTACCATGTTCCCTTTCCTACAATTTGAAATACCCAGCATTTCTTACATGCAAAACAATTGCAGCGCTGTACACATTTTCTCCTGGCCTGCCACAAAATGAAGGCATGTTTCCTGGCAGGCAGTTTGTTGCTCTTCCAAACCGCCCCAAGCGGTCTGCTCAGCGTTACAGCCAACGCGGACTGCTGTAGTGCGGCACGCTAAGGAAATGTCCTGGAACAGTTTTATTTGGAGCTGACATCTCCGACAGTGAGCTGATGCCTCATGGAAAGCTTCAAAGCAGAACTGACACTACCTCTAGAGCAGGACAGCTTCTGTTTCCTTCCCCCCATACCATGGATCCTTCTTCTTGTATAAAAACAGCAGAAGCTGTATTGTCAGGGATGGTGCAGGAAGCAGTAAACTGGAAACCAGAGGCCCAGCCCTCTTCTCCTCTACCTCCCTACGTTAGTTGCCACTTCTCTGCATTCACTCTCTTTTCTACCCCAAAGATGTCTAGTCTGTACAGGTCACAGGCTCTTCAAGCCACAGGCAGCATCTCAATATATGTATGCTTCCAGCCTAATGCAATGGGGAGCATGACTAAAATATTTTAAATAATTAAATATCAACTAATAAAATAGTGTAGGAAGGGCTGGTCAGCTTCTCTTCTTTTTATGCACTTGAAGGCTAAATGCTTTGTAGCACATTCCTGTGTCAGCTACCCTGGAGAGTGCAACATGAAGGAAGCATCTCTTGGTCTTCTGTCCCAAGATCTAAAAGTACCTCTGGCCTTTGGGTGACAGCCACAGAAGGATGGAGAATGGACCCCACCAGTAAGGTGTTCCAGAGCATGAGCAGCAAGGCTGGCTGTTGTCACTTGAATTCACTTGTCACCCATTTGCAGGCACCTGCACTACAGGAAACTGTCAGTGCCACTAACACAACACATTAGAAAACTACAGAGCCTAAGTGACGCTCTGGCCCTGGCTTCAACCCCACCAAGTCAATGGGGTCATCTCCTCTGGCTTCAAGTGGCCTGCATTCTCTACAGCAGCTGTATCATGACGCATGGCACAGCTTACTAGCGACATTTTCAGGCACACCTAAGTCTCCTAGGCTGGCGACAACGTCAAGCACCACATCCTGGCAAATGCACCGTCAGGAAGTAAGGTTCACCAGCGCGTTTGATCACACTGCACTGTATCTGGGATGAACAAGGTGCAGCCACTCTCCCCTCCATGCTCTCACCCATCCCACGGCAGCTGCTTTGCCAGCTGTCTGAGCTCATGCCTCCAGCCAGTCTTACAAGCAAGAGGAGAACCTGCTGCTCTTCATCAGCCTGCCCATGCAAGGATCATTCTTCCTGAGTGGGTAGCCAAAGTTCAACAGACAGGGTGCTCGATAAGAAACTTCAAGGACCTGTCTCCTCTTCCTCCTGCTCTCTACTTTTACTGTAGCTTGCTGAACACTCCCATTTTCTGCCCTTCCCTGACTCTGGTGAATGCAGCTGTGAGAGCCACAGAGCAAGAACAGCTGGCCCAAAAGCAAGAAGCAGCAGCACCCTCAGCTCATTTTCAGGTCTCCTGGCCCCTTCTCTTCTGAGCCAACAGGAGAAACCCTGCTCTGACACCAAAGCTAGAAAATCAGCATTTTGCCCTCCTTTCTGCTGCCTGTACACACAGATCACACAGAGAGTAGCACCACGGGCAGGCAGCAGCTACAGCCCCACAAGCGCCAAGCCACCGGCATACACACAGGGAAGAGGAAGTTGTTATCGGGCCCCAGTAACACAAAACAGATGCTGTTTGGCTAGGGCAGCCACGGCTCACCCCTGCTCAGGGCTGAGCAGCAGCTGTGCTTGGGAAACCTTCTGCTTTAGCTTGTGGGCCAGATTCCTAGTGAATGAGGAGGCAACTCAGGAGGTCCCAATGAAGTCGGCACCCAAAATCTTCATTTGCCCAAGCTATTTCAGCAAATCAGCCCAGAGACCTCACTAGTATGGCCTTTCTCTTAAGACACCCCTTTTTCTCTAGATTCTGCTGGCTCAAATAGGTGATGCTGCAGCACACCCCCAACACATGACAGCTGTAGCTAAAATGTATTAGCCAGGCACTTTGGAAATCTTGGGGCAGGGGGGGAAGAAAAGAAAAGAAAAAAGAAAGGCCGTCTCAGCCTTCCAGTGACCTGCCTTGGCACCTCAGCCCCAACGCAACTTGCAGCATGGGTCGCTCTGTCTGTCCCACACCCTTGTCCAGCTCCACCAGTGCAATTCAAAGCCAGCTGTTAGAGGCAAGGGTCTTTAAGGTAAGGGTCTCTTGTGAAGCCTACATAAGCACACAACGAGAGGGATCTGCACTGGAAAAAGCCTTCAGCAAGGCTGCTATAGCTAGGGGATGAACAAAAGACAAGTTGAGGTCATCTAAAATCCACCTTCCCTGGAAGTACTCCTGTCTCCTGCCCAGTGACTGTTTACCTGTCAGGAGCGTGAGAACCTTGCAGAAGGACCGATGCCAGTACTCCTGTGACCTCCTCTCTCCCATGGCATGTGGGTGGCCCAAGCCAAAAGGTTGCACAGAAAATAATTTTCCTATTGTCAGAGGCTAAAATCTTCTGTGTAAATATTACAGCAGTAGGTTAACAATGCAGACTGCACCCCCACCCAACCCACACAGTATCGCAAGGCAGGCAGGTGTGGTGGTGTGCTCCCCCTGCCCTGCGTAAGCAACGACCACCAGTGGGGGTTCGTTGTGGCCACATCCAGGTTATGCTGGACTTTGGGAATGGATGGCGACATAGTAGCCAAGGGCTGTCTGGAGCAGTGAGTCAAATGACCTGCTGATATGCAAATATGACTGTAAATCAATCATCTTACTCTATAAATAGTGGGCAGCCCAGGGCCCGTTGAGCTCTCCTGCACGGCAGTGGACCGCATGGCGGGATCTCCCCTTGAGTAGGGACACCTCTCAAGGTTACTTCTCGAGGTTGAGAGATTCCTTGCCACAACAGATACTTGGTAACTGACTAATAGCATGCTAAACTTTGAAATCTTAGCTAAGTGATACAAAGGATTGATTGTGCATATATAATCCTTTAGACATAAACCGTTGACCAAGTCTGGGACTAGGATTGGATCCAGCTGCACCTAAACTCTTCTCTGAGAAGTTTAGAAAGCAATGGGGTCCTTTCTGAACCTCATGACTCGATGGGAGGGTCTCCCTGACAGTAATGTCTGACCCTGTCCTCTATGCAGTAAATAATCAAGTGTGCCTTGCCATTGAATCTTGTTCACTGTTGCGTTTACCATTGAACTTTGTTATCAATAAAGTATTGTTGCCTCTCTCTTATGAGTGACATGCAGTCTCACTCCACCCGCACAGCAGGTCAGCTCCAGCCCAGTTTCAATTAAAGAGCACATTGCGGTTAAAACTGTCCCTGCCTGCTTTTCTTTTGGGTTTAAAGTTCCTCCACAATGCAGCTGCTTTTAGTGCAGGTCTATTATTAGTCTCATATATGTTACGACCTCCTCAACTCACTAGAACAACCAGGAAACCCACAGAGAGAGAACAAACAGATAGCACATGGCAGCCCTGCAAAAGGTCATTTGATAACTGGAGTTTAGTTTTAATTAGCAGTGGTAAAGGGGGGTTTGTGGTGTAATAAATCTCAAAATAAGGATTAGCCTCCCTGTGGCACCTTGCTGGTCATTTTTGGCAGGAAATGGCAAGACATGAAGGAATATTAAACCTCACGCTTCAGGGCTGGAGCCAAACAGATTCAGAGATGTGGAAGGGACATCTCACGCATGCCTTTTTTTACAGGAGAGGCCTTGCATTTTCCTTTGAAAAGAGCAGTGACATCTGTGTTGGCAATAGGTAAAGTATATATACTTCAAAGCCGTTGTGAGACTACAGCTCCTAGACCAACACATGCACACACAAACGCACACATGTTGCGGAGTGAGAAGGAGCAACCACACTGGGTATCCACGTACCCTACTAGGGACATGAGGCAGTCTCACCTTGCTGCTGCAGTGCTCTCTCCCTAGTGAGAGGCAATCTGAAAGAGCATTAAAGCTGAGCTAGGAAAAGGACAAGGTAATGAAGCAAACCTTTACACAGTCCTGTGGCCAGAAACTGGCTCCATGACCCTGCTATGTGGATCAGCAAAGCCCAGTATTTTCAGCTAGCAACTCAAGTCAATGGGGTAACAACATCTCTTCAGCACTAACATCAGGTACCTCAAAGAATGCTTCTGTTCTGGCTTTTAATTCCCTCTACAGACAGTTCTGTACAAATGCATGCAGAGGTGTATTTCTCTTTCATTTGGCCAGCAATCATGTACACCCAGAAGCATGAAGACTAATAGCCCAGTCCAGGTAAGAAAGGACTATTCTTCATGGGAATGCCTGGTCATTCTTTTCCTTTAGCATGCACACAGTTCTCTCCAGCTCATCTGATTTCTTCCATCATTCATTACCTCTTCACAGAAGAGTTATCAGGTCATCCCATTCATCCCCAGGATTCTTCCTGTGCTACATTAGCCTGTAAGGTTTTGAACTCCTGTAGGGCTGCTACTCCTTCCCTTGGGAAGGAGTCAGAGTACACACTCTGACAGCTCTCACTAACATTTTCCAGAATTCCCCGCTGGCTAACGAAACTGCAAACATTCAAAGAAAAGGACACTCCACCAAGTCCCGTGCACGCTAATGGCAGAACCAAGGCTCACAGCTGGAAAAAAAACACAGGGGTTGTCCCATGGCAGCAGCATCTGCTGCCCATGTGGAGCCCTCCATCCTTTTCAGCCACTGCTCCCCTTCCTGCTTTGGTTCACGTGCATGTAGTTTTCAATTGCTGAGATCATCTTTTGAAAAAGTTTTATGTTTGGCTACAAACAGGCCCCTGGGCTGTGTGTGATCCAGGAGAGGCATGGAGACCATGTTAATGAGGCTCACCATTTCCTTCAAAATGGGATGCTCACTGCATGTCACAAGCTGCTGGGGGATGAGATTGCTCTCT
>NW_008824030.1:489885-493574 GCF_000699105.1 Pygoscelis adeliae
GACTTCTCCTTTCAGACTGAAGTAGAAAGGAAAGTGCAAAACTTTCCACAGAAATTCCTGAGGCAGTTCTGGACCACAGGAACCTGCCTGACCCTCTGTGAGATGCTGGGGACTTCAATCCCAGCTGGGGACCAGGCCTTGGGGAAAGCTCCAGTGAAAACTGACCCACTCCAGGGTGCCATTTCCAGGGAATCTCATTTTTTCTGAAGATCTTTAGCCCAATACTAAGCACAATCTAAATACTGAAGACATGTAGGAATATGTAAAAATCAATAAATCAGAAAAAAAAAAAATTGCCTTCAGCTCTTACAACATCCTTGCAATATACTTTGACCCAGCAAACAGGAGAATGAGAAGAGCTGGCTTTTATCCTTCAGATCAGACAGCCGCTCTGCCTGAAACCTGTAGACATTGGCTTGTAGCACACAGTGCTGCTGCTGATCTCTCACTGTTGGGAATATTCACCAGGACGCATACAGGAGGACTCAGTTTAGAGCCACCTTCTACCAGCAACAGGTCCTCGTAACTGAGCTGGTCAGAAGTAGACAGCACATTCATCCAGAGCACACGTCTCTTCCATTTACCCTGTGCACCTTGAAAAGTTATATTAGCACATACCTACATAACAGGCTTTACCTAGTTCTGATTAAAGTCATCAGCAAGGATTTCAGCTGCTCCCCAACAGTACTGCCCTGTGCGCTGATATCAGCAAAGCTTCCTCCCTGAGCAAACTCTCTTTTCTGGCACTTTACAGACTCATCTGCTTGCTGGCAACACCTGGATCACACAAGATACCATACCAAGGATATGCTTGTTATTGCCTGATGCCACAAGGGTGCAGGACCAGCTGATAGCCACTGTGCACCTTCCCATTCCTCTATTGTGGTAAAAGGTGTCTCAGTTTCCCAAGAGCATGGGGAACTTCTGCCCCATGGTACAGCTTACGTTAATCATTATTCAGCTGCTGACTTCAGCTTAGCTGCATTGACTAAGGATGAGCAAAGTTGCTCAGAAACATGCCTACGGGGGTGGGGGTCGGGCAGCACATGTAAGAAATCACAACATAACTCTGGGATTTTATGTCCCTGTTTAGATACTTTTGAAAAATCTCACAACCTAATCTGCAGCAGTGGCTCAAATCTCAAGACCTTAGAGCAAAGTTTATGATTAATCTAACTCTAGGATTTGGTTAAATCTTTACTTTTTTTTCTTTTTTTTTTTTTTTTTTAAACTAGCCACGAATAGTTGCCTCTAAATGTGAGCATTTTCAAGCTGAATAAATCCCTCCTCCTTTCTTCTCCATTCCTTAGTGTTGTAAGAGTGATGCGGGAACGTTTAAGTGTTTACACTCACAAGCTTGGGCTCTACAATCTCATCTGCATGCAGTAAAGAGCAGGAACCACCTGCATAAGTCCATGATCCTCAAACCAGTGTAATTGGTTTCACCTGTCCTAGCTTGAAGGGGTTAAAATATTTAGCCACTTTTCATGCAAACAAGTTGTTTGAATTTTCAAACAGATTGTACAATCCTGTCCAAATGGCTATATAGTCTTTTTAATTGGGACAAGCAGGATGTTGGGCAAGTTCTGTGTGCTAGCAAAGGACCTCTCCTTCAAACATACTTCGTAATTCAAACATCACTCCAGCCAAGGCACAAGTCGAACATCACCCAGGGCTAACCAGGAAGCCCCAGATCAGGCGGAGACTCTTTTTTTCCCCAGATCCTTTGGGGTTTCCCTGCCAGAGGGAGGCTGAACAGACAAGCTCCGGAAGAGCTGCCCCGCAGCACAACCTGCTGGCATCTCTCAGCCAAGGCAGGACTGCTCTAAATACATTATCCAGCCCAGCAGCAGCACAGAAAGACAAGGTCCAAGGACACGAAACTACAAGGAAGTCGACCCAAAATGCTGTAGAGCAAAGACCTGCTTTGCCCACAATAACTAGCTATCCAGCAAGACCAAAAAAGTCAAAGCAGAGTCCTAACCCTGAACGACTCAGGCCTATCAGATAGGAATCGTTACAGCTCTAGGCTTTGCTGTTGTTTAGCCTGGTTTCTTCTAGAAAAGCACAAACTTTGTGCAAGATTAAAGCATTTGCTTTTGAACCCACAGGCCAACTTCAGCCAAGCGCAACAAAGGTAGTTAAGTTTCATGAGACTTAAGAGGCCATGGAAAGGAGACTACAGTTGCCCTGGTCAGGGGAGATGCTGCAATATGAACTTGCCTTTAATGCATGCCAGAGAACCCACAGTGGAAAAAGCCCTTAGAAATGCTTCAGCAGGGCAGGGCTCAGGTTTCCTTTTTTGGTGCCAGAAATGAGCAGCCACCAGACAAATCCAGAGAAACCAACTCCACGATACCTCTGTTTCCAGAGCTCCCTGGGTGTTTTCTGACTACGTGCATTAGCTATTTTGAAGGTCATGCTTAAGAGTTCTGCATATGCTCCCCAACTCTCTGGACACCACATGGCATATTGCAAACTCACATTTGCAGTCAAAAAGTTCTTCATTCCTATTATTCCTTTAGATGTTTTAATATTCCATGTCTTCCTTTCTTCTCTGCTGTCTAGAACAACATACTTCTAATACAGGCAATTAAATAAGAGGGAGGTGGCATTTAGAATTAATCTAATCTAAATATAATTCCAGGATGTTCCTGTGTTTTATTGAGAAAGAGGCCATGCAACAGGTTGAAACCCAATGTGCGTCAGATATGCTATGCTTCACAGCAGCGGAATGTTGTTTTTGGCAGTCCCTTGGCAGATGTCTTCTAGATAACTTGGTAGGACCCCGTCTATTGTTATATTGTGAATTCTGCAAGCTAACTTTCAAAGGTGTTGCATTCTCATCTAACATACTCACTATTAACTATTGCAACACTACACCATGAAATGCAATAGGTTTGCTACCATTTGCGGCCTCAAAAGCAAAACAAGCAAAGCCATTCTAGGAGGCTGGCTTTAGCCCAAACAGAAACAATGGGTTGGAGGTAGAAACAACCAAGTGAATGTTTGCTGCTTGTGACCTCCAACACAAAAAGAGCCAGAAGGGAAGAAATCTTAATTGCTTCGGATTTGCATATCAAGCCACCGCTACAGAAGAGCCCTTTAGAGGACTGCACGTGCAATCCACCTTCTATAGTCCCACTGCTCTCCTTCAATGCTCATGAGTAGCTAGAAGCAAAACTGAACCAGCAAAGCTGCCAAATCTTTACAATTGGGTTTCAATGTACAAGCCAGAAAACACACCTTGACTTTCAGAGGCCAGACCCAGTATTTTTATTTTTTAATGCCTAAACTGAGCTAGTACGAGACAAAACCATTAGGATGCAAAGAAAAACCTACTTGACATTTCTCCAGCTGACACTGCACTTTGAGCACCATTGCTAATGGTTTTAAACTAAAAAAGGGTAGATCCATACTAGATATAAGGAAGACATTTTTTATGTTGAGGGTGGTGAAACACTGGAACAGTTTGCCCAGAGAGGTGGTAGATGCCCCACCCCCGGAAACATTCAAGGCCAGGTTGGACAGGGCTCTGAGCAACCTGATCGAGTTGAAGGTGTCCCTGCTCATTGCAGGGGGTTTGGACTAGATGACTTTTAAAGGTCCCTTCTGACCCAAACCATTCTATGATAAGCATTAAGTTCTCTACCTTGTACGCAGAAATGCACTGAGGCAAGACTCGCTCT
>NW_008824030.1:493617-510018 GCF_000699105.1 Pygoscelis adeliae
TCAGTGCCTGCTGAGAAAGTAATTCATAGCTGGAAGTGCAGTAACTCAAATAAGAACAAAAAGGACAGGCTGTGCCAGTATCTGAAGAGGAGACTTAGATGTAAATGTACCAGGGCTGTGGGAACTGCAACAAGCTTCTGATGAGTACTCACCTTCCTGTAAGAACCTGTTAAGAAGCCACAAAGATTTTTATGGTGGTGTTTTCTTTTAGCCATGATGGAGTTGTAATATTCTCACTCTGTCCATGAGAAACTCCCTAAGACTCTTTCAAATAGAGTTGTAACCCAACTCCAACTTTTGTAACTATATCATACCCACTTAAATTATCCCCAAAGGGGTGTATTTGTTTTTAATTAACCAATCTTACAAAGTATCTTGTTTTAGAAAAGAAAACTCTTTCAGAGTTGTGTTTAAGTAATGCCCCCTTCCTCTCCTTTCACTTCCTACTCCCTCCAGGAAATCAGTACAGGAGTTTAATATCTCTTCAAAGAAGAGAATAAAAAACAATGCAACTTCACAAGCTTCCGCTCCACTCCACAGAATCTGGTGTCCAATTTTCGGTCTATGAAGAGATCCATGGACACCAAAAGAAACAAGGCCACAGTTAGTGCAAAGTTCATCCAAAAATTTCCCCATTTCCAGGATAAGCAATTATGAGTCTGATGATCATAGTTTGTCTTTGTGGAAATAGCTCAGGCAACTTAAAAAAAAAAATACTGCAGTGCACTAGCAGAACAGCTGCTACACTGACCCTTTATGCAGGAAGGCACTTCCTACAGACAGGAATTCACTTGCATAGGCAGGGATAAATTACAAGGAAGAGCACTACTGCCTGGATTCACCCTATCGAAATGCAAGCATTTATCTGAGATGCCTAAATGAGGAGAAAAAGAAGTGAGATGAATCTGAGGTAACACCCATCTCCTTACTTCGGAGATGGCAGGGAGTTGAGGAGACAGCTCTTACCTCAGTATCTGGAGTAGAGCTCAAAGACCACATGCTTAGGTCTGTGGTTAGTGACTCACCAGCAATTAAGGTGAAACCTGAGATCCCTATGTAAAGATAAATCTCTGGACTTTGTGGTTGTAGAGCAGCATCTACCTGACATCTGCTAACAGCTCAGAACAGCTGCGTTGAGAGGCAAACAGTCCCAAGCATCTCAACGGGGTGCAACTCCCCAGCTATGCTGGGGGATGTTCCCAGCACCTTGTTGCATAGATACTGCACAGAGGTGGCTCCTGGAAGATGGCAGAAATCAGGGTTCAGTTCCCTTCTGCTGAGGAGAAACCAATTAAAAATAACCTTAAAATACAATAAAATTCAGTCCCTCAAACTCTTTTTTTCCCCTCCAGGAAACATCACGTGAATTTTGTGGCTTATACTTCAGGCATTCCAAGGAGGGAGACTCCCAAAACCACACTATCCTTTTACCCTGAGAGATGCTCTAACCTACTGGCATGCAGATGCAGTCCATGCAAAAGCACGGCAAAATGCAACCCAACGCTGACAACCAAGTCTCACTTACAAAGCAATCTCTTTCCTTTCCTCAACATACACTACTTGCTGAAATTTTGTCCTCAAAATTTGTTATCAGGTAAGATTCAGGAAGCTACCTCCTGCCCATTTCTTTCAAACAACCCCTTGCCTCTGCTGCTGCTTGTGCTATTTGCAGCTATTTTCATAGTACTTTCAGCTTGATGATGAACAAGAAGTCTACAAAGTAACCTCTTCCAGCATAAAGACTCCCTCCAAATTCTAAACAGCCAAAGAATTTGAATAAATAACCAAACCAAAACCCAACAGCTCAAATTCTGAGGTTTGGCTATTATCAGCCTCAAGATTACATGCAAGCAGGATTAAAGAAGAGCCAACGAATCCGAAGTGAGAGACAAGCTATCAATCAGGTTAAAAAAAAAAATACAATGCACCTTGATCCAGCATTTTGCTATTGGTATGTATGTGTCATTCAAATAAGATGCATTAATCACTGAAGGATACTTGCCGAAAATCAAGTGTTTTCTACTCACTCTCTCAGCTGCAGATCTTAGAAGGTGAGCTGCAACTGCACATGCAATAAGGTTTCCAAATTACTAGCAACTCTGAGCTGGTCCCAAATGCAAAACAAAAACCAGAACAGATCCTGATGCTTTACGCATGAACGATAATAAGCAGTGAATGGGTCCGCATACCTGGGAGACTGGCAGCATACTGCTCTGAAATTACAGGAGTAGTACCCCAGATGATGATCAGCATCTTCTGTGACATGTCCATACTTCCAGTGAGGTCTTCAAAGCCCCCATACTTGGAATATTGAAGTGGAGCTAATTTGCTTAAGCCCCAGAAGCCCACTTGCCTGCTTCTGAACTGACAGGAACAGGAATGAAACCAGAAATGCAACAAGATATGCCCTTCCAGGACCCCATTTATTAAGTGAATACAAAAATAAGATAATTTAAGTGCAGGGGCACAGTAATCTGCTCCATGGTGAAAAGATATCTTGGGTTAGCAGTAAACAGAGTTTACAATGCCTTGTAAACAGACCTCTTTACAAGCAAGAAGTATACTGAAACAACACGCATTGGATTAAAAGTTCCCTGTTGCAGCAGTACTCCACACTTCTCATCTGGCGATTTCAGAGCACTTCGCAAAAGGTGAGAGCATCCTTTGCTCTGTTTTCAGAGAAGCACATGTGAAATGAATGAAACACAAGGAACTTGCACTGCAAACAGTTGAAAAAGCGCCACAGCATTTTGTGAGGGTGATGGCTTACCCCTTGTTAGGTTTGTTTTGCAATGAAAAATAATGGCCAAAGCTATTGTGCATTATGTAAGTTTTAAAAATTATTACTTTTTTTTTAGAGCAACCCGTTGCGTGGTTGAATAAAAAATTATTTTTTTTTCTTAATACAGTACATGGCATTTCTCCTCAATTGCACCAGAAGTAAATTTGGAAGCACTTTCAGTTTGTGTTATAGGCAAATAGGAAAGAAAAACAAGTCAGGCAGGCTTTCAATCTCCTTTCCATCTCTCTGCCCACTGTTTTATCCCCACCCTTTCACATTTCTGAGTCCACATACATTCCATTGATCAGGTAATCCACTTGTGTGTAATCCTTCCTCTTGTAGCTCTCGTAGGCCTGCATAAGGAAAAGAACTATAACAGTTATGAAGAAAAACGTACCAACTAAAAGCACTGCAAGAAGAGAACTTTTATCCACTAAGTACTGAGTCAGGGGCTCAGCAGCAATGAGAAGATACTCATTGTCTGTGTCCTGAGTTTCTTCAAGGCCTGAAGCTGTTGTTTTGGGTGCATCTGCTGGAGCTGTGGTTGTTGAAAAAATGTGAGATGTTGACTGTATCCCATGCCCACTCATAATTTCTGCTGTAGAGGCAGTAGTTAAAACCATGGCACCTCTTGTAGAGCCCAGAAGAAGAGTTGATTTACTCAAGGATGTTGTGGCTGTACTTGTTTCTGGCTCTACATACAGTGATACGACAGGCACTGGATTCGCAGAGTATGAACTCTCCAAGGGGGTGAGTGCCATGGCATGAGTGGAAGATGTTTCTGCATCCTGCGGGATGAGGGTGGTCAATGTTGTACTCATGATCTTCAGGTCAGCTCCAACAGTGGCGGGGCTACTAGAGCGGGGAATGCTGGTGGTGGTGGCTGGGTTAAACTGCTCTGTTCGAGGCATTTGAGCACCTGCTTCAGAAATGACAGTGAGGGGAACAAAAGTAGAAGTGGGGGACAATACTGAGACAGAGCTACTATTTTCTGATTTTTCAGTGGTGGTCACAAGCTTGGTGACATGGCTGGAAGTGGCGGCAGGGATGCTACTAGAAGTGGGAGAAGAGGCAGTGGTTGACATGGCTTCAACAAGGCGACCAAAATCTCCAGTGGCGTTTGAGGTTTTGGCAGTTGTTTCATAAGCTGTAGTGAGGACAGTTGCATTTGTAACATTTGTTGTTACGGCTGTGGCAGTGGTGGTGGTAGCATTGCTTGTAATTGTTTTTCTTGCATTTGTTATTACAACTTCCCTGTCAATCCCGAGCAAATGCCTCAAGTGAATCTTGTGAGTCTGAGCCGCTGAGGAAAACAGGTTTTCCACGTTGTGTCGGTCAACCCGTGCATTCACCATCCTCTCCTTTTTCTGCGGATAGCTTTGATGGTGAAACAGGACTGTTTCCCTTTTCCCACCAACAATTTCTTCAAAAAGACAAAACCAATCAGTCTCATAAGAATAAAACTCTCAAGCTCCAATCTGACCTCATACCCCCAACATGCAAACCAGAACACGTATTCTGCAGTACATGGAGTACAACTGGAATAAATCAGTCCTGAAGTCAGCAAGAACATGAAAACTCAGACCCCTGCCTTTATTGCACATAATCCCTTTGGGTTTTGGGTTTGTTTTTTTTGTTGGGGGTGGTTTGTTTGTTTGTTTGTTTTTGGGTTGGGGGTTTTTTTGTGCCACAGACCTCTGGCATTTGCCCAATGAGGGAATTAATTCCACAAAAGGGGGTAATGAAGTACAGAGCTACAATGCAGAAGCACATTATCAACAGGAGCAGTGTTACGAATGCGAGCTCCTGAGAAGACGACTCATGCTTTCAAAGTTACACAGCATCGACACAGCCTTTGTGCTTAGATTCATAATTTTCACCTCTCAAAACTGAGTGGAAATTTCCACTTTCACCTTCATACTTCGGGAGAAATTCCTTCACAACTAGTGATCTAGATTTATAGTGACATAAATCCCATTTGCTTATCAAGGTCTGGTTGCTACGTTGCAGAGAAACCTTTGCAAACCCAGAAGAACCATGAACAAACTTTCTTTTTTTTTTTTAACTTAGGTACAGCAAACTCTTGAATCATACTTTAGAAGATTGATTCCCCAATTACTAACAAGCTCTGTTTTGTTATTGTGTCACTTAATTAAAATTGAAGACCCTGGCACTGGAAAGTCACCATGAGCAATTGCTGCTAAGGCTGCTCTGACTATAGAAGCAGCCTGCTGCCTCTGGCACAAAATCCTGGCAATCTCAACAATCTCAACAATGCCAAGACATTTTTCTTTCTCTTAAAAAATATAAATACATCTGTTATGCCTTTATTTTCCAAAGGACAGCATGTGGAGTGCAAATGGCTTGAATGAATGACGTCTTCAACATGGAGACAAACTGTTACTCAGTACCAGTAACAAAAGTTACTCAAAGACACATCACGCACATGTAAGTGCCAGAGCCCTTAGGAGCCTAGTGGAACGGTTTTTCCAGTCAACCGACTTTACCTACAGAATCATCCTCCAGGCATTTCACAATCCATTTCCCTCAGCTGAAAGCCAGTCAAGATCTAAATGTAAGCAAAAGGACCAGGATCCTGGATTTAGCAGGAGCCTGAAGCATGGCGTTACCTCCAAGCAGATCTTTGATGTCTTGTTCTCCAGCATTCTGGCACACGCTCAGCTGGTGACACTGCAAGAGGATGCAGCGATTCTGGTAGGGCACAGACCAATTACAGTGATGGTTACCTGAAAACAGCAGAGAAGATGGGTCGCTACACACAGTATACTGAACACACTGCTTCATGGCTGTAATTAAAGAATTAAAAAAAACAAACAAACCCAAACAATAGCTAGAAGGTCTGGCCTTAAAGGATCCTGACTCAGCCTTAGTGAAAATAACTGGAAAGCCAATGAAATCAATATAGCAGCTGCAGCCTACCTGTCTTCTAGTACCAACATCTCCTAACAGCAGCAATTCACTCACCCAGACAGGGACAGAGAGAGTGCACTACGGTTTGGACCCATCTAAATGCTAGCATTCATCTAGATGTCTTAATGGGGGGGGGGGGGAAGTGAGCTGAAACTGAGAAGACACCCATCTCATCACCCATGGGAGACAGCTCTCATCTCAGTGCTTGGAGTTACACAAAAATTTACTCTTCCTTCGTTGAACAATGATGCCATTAGCCATGGGAGCCATCACAGAAATATTCTTTTAGGAAGTCAAACCCCAACACAAGCTAAACAAACTCATCACAGCAGGAACTTTCCCTCCTGGCATTCCTTCGAACTCACTAACTTCTTTCTGGGCGTGTCTACATACACATAACCAAGCTTTGAGGGAAGGAATGAACCTGCTCTAACCAGCGCTGAGGAGACTTCTCAAACACTGTGCCCAGTTTTGGGCTCTCCAGCACACAAGAGCAGTATTGACATACTGGAGCGAGTCCAAGGGAGACTACTAGATGTCTGAGGGGCTGAAGCAGGTTATTTACAGGAAATCCCAACTCAACATCAAGGGAAAAAATTAGTTTCCACCACAAGGGCACTCAAACACTGGGCTGGGGGCCAGAGAGGTGGTACACTCTCCATGAGGTCTTGAACAGCCAGATCTAAGCCGGGTTCGGACCAGAGACCTTCAAAAGGTCCCTTCCTGCCTAATCATACTACGATTTTATGTAATATCACAGTAGCATGCAATTGATTTTTGGGACACGTGCTGTAACAAAAAGCACAGAAGATAACACAGTGCTCAGTCTGGGATGAAGCAGATATGTGCCCAACTGACCACTTGTCAGTGGATTAAAGGGAACTTAAGTGTACTGTAGGAGAAATTAATTTCTGTGTTTTGTTAGAAGTGTGAGAAACAGCAAAGGACATGCCTATGTGGTACATAGGGCTATATTTAAAGCTCTTATCTACAAAGAGAGTTACCCTCACTGAGGATTAAGGCTATGGGAAGCTTGAACTTTTCATAAAAAAAATTATGTTACCACAGTTATTAAAAGGGCTTGTGGAAAATTTATGAACTTGGAGAAATCCCTGTACCAACAATTGCAGTCTGTTTTGACAGCCCTAAAGAAACTAGCAAAGGTGGAATTTTTCAACATTTTATCAAAGTCAGTAAGTGACCGAAACCATTCAGAGTCTTTTAAAAAATGGTACTTAAAAATACAGATTAATGACAAGCCTCAACAGTCACACAGAGCAGGAGACACAGCAGCAGCCCTTCAAGAAATTAAAATCCACTCCTCAGAAATGAAAGCATGTTTGGATGTGCTCTGATTCCCAATCCCAACTCCTGTCCCTCACTCAGTAAGCCATGCTAGTGGAGAAACGCAGACCATCTACTACTGTAAATCGTGCCATTTCTCACTTCTCGGGAAGGGGAAAACAAAAAGCCAGCAGCATATCTTGCACTGGCTACATATCTAAGTCAGTCAGTTCAGAAAGGTCAAGAGACTAATGGAATCAGCATGGTTAAAGCACCCTGGTTTCTGCTGCCATCAGGATGGTATCCAGCTGCTCATGACTTCCCTGTTGCTCCCCAGGACAACCAGATACCTCTATTCAGCTGGACTGATTAGTACTTCCTTTGATGCAACTCCAGACTGAGGCTCCAGCTGATGTGTCCACTGCAAGATATGTGCCACCCAGTGGCTCCTTTTTGCTCACTTCCAATTAGGAGACAGAAAAAAGAAAAAAAAAAGAAACAAAGAAGAAAAAAAAAGAAAGTGGAAGGACAACAAACGCTCTTCAGAGCTATTTTGAAAGGAAACCATGTAGGCAGATGCCGAGGTCTTGCCCTACCAAACTGGTTTATTTCATTTTTAGGCCTGCTGTTACTGGAAAGAAATCACAGATGCCCAAAGACAAGCAGAAGCCAGGTAAGCAGATGTATTGTGCAAGTAGGGAGCAGGAATATTTGTTTTTGCAGCTATGTCATATTTTCCCTTTATTTTTCCCAGAGCATGCAAGATAGCCCAGAAGTATGGCCAAGTGGCTCTGTTTTCAGAGCCAGACTGCTCCGATGGCCAAGATGTTCCCTCCAGCCCTGGACTGACCACCACAGAAGAAACTTGGGAGAGCTCTGAATATGGCTGAGGATGCAAGTGGAAGAGCGCTAGCTTATCTTACCTCCCAACACAGGTTCACCATGCTCACCAGGCATCTGGGAATCCTGGATTGCCAGATCTTTGCTAAGATGGGCACTTTCTCCATGATGTATATCACTTACCCTAGCAGCAGCTGGAGACTTGAACCCATTGCATTAGACAACATGCGGAGGTTAGAGTTACTACCCATGCTATCAGCCCTGGAGCGTTTTGCTGCTTTTATTAGCATGTAATTGAAGTGTCAAACTGTAGGATTGTACCAATCCTTTTTGACATGTTAGTTTGCTAACTATGTATCCTGGCCTCTGGTGTGGATATTCAGAGGCGATGCTGGAATAGCTAGACCAGCAACCATTCCCTTTTCTGCAAGGCACATCTGAGATGTGAATGTACTGGCAAAAGCGGTTCTTTTTGTGATAGTTGCAGTATTTCTCTAACTTAGTGATGTTATGTCAGCAAGAGTATAAATTACATCTACAGAAGAGAGTCTAACCAGCTAGGAGTGTTATTTTTCCACTTCTCCAAGCAATGTAGCTATGAAGACGTCTCCCCATGCACCCTTGGCCTGCAACTTAACACTATAATACTTTACAAAAATAAGAACCACTGCTCCTTTACTGACAGTTACATAGGTGTAACATCTAAGCCTCAGGCCTCATGTCTGTAATGAAAGAAAGCACAAAAATAAATATACTTAGAGAAGGTAGGAATGGAGAATGAGAGCAGTAACGCTGATCTTAAAACCTAAAGTTAATCATAAAAAAAAAAAAAAAAGACATTTCAGGTCCTTCTCTCCAGATGATCTCTCTGCACATGGCTACACATTTATGTCAAGAGTTTGTATCTTTTCCATCTCCCTTGACACCAGGTAGTGCAACAGACTGGCCATCAAGTAACAAATAGGAGTTAAATTGCTTCAGTGGGTTTAATACAGAATGTAAAACCTGAAAAGGTTTATGCTTTTGGGTTTAGTTTTGCATGGTTTGCTGAAGATGGAATGGGTCACCTAATTCTAGAGGCTCAACCCCCTCTGCCCAAAGCTAACACTCAACTGGACTTGGTCTGTACAAAACACGACAGGAGAGAACAAGGTGAAGGGTATAAAAAAAGTCATTGAAGTCAGCAACAGGGTGAAGCATGCACTCAGGTAATCTCCCAGCCCTGATCACAGACTAAGTAAATTCCTTATGTCCCTCCTCTGGAAGAGGCAGCTGATAGCACCTATTCTACCCTTATCAAGATATCAGGAAGTTAAGATGACATGTGCACAGTGTTTAGAGATTCTCACGTGGAACAGACAAACATGCAGTGCTACAAACCCTAAGTGTCAGCACAGTCAGTGTGAATGTGTCATCTCTCTAGAGTTTACCACCTTAAAAAGCAGAAGCTAAAGTTTTCACAGCTCTGGTGCCTGGGAGACAAACCCACTCATATTTTACCTCCTAAATAAAACACTTAGTTTATAAAGGTGCTTTCTTTCCACTATGAAGGGATGTCTCACGTTTAAAATACAGGTTTAAACCACTGGGCATTAAAAAAGGCATCTTTATGATGTTCCTATTAATCTGACTGTCAGACATTCATCCACCTGAACCAAGGTCTCATCTTCACCACAGCATCACCAGTTGTTTGTAGGTGCTACAAGTTTTCACATGTGGCTAGATAAGAGAGGGTCCTTCATAAGGACAACTCTGAAAGACTCATTTAAAAGTTTAATGCTCTTTAAAGACATCTCAGATGTAGACAGCAGAAGGCTCCCATCTCCCCGGACTTGTTTAACCCTGTGCTTGGTTGCAGGATACAACTCATTTCTTCTAAGGCAGAAAAAACACACATAAATACCAGTGAGCAAAGACTACTCATTCCAGTGCAGCTGTCTACAACAGCACTGTTTACTTGCAAACATCTGGCAGCATGGAATAATAATTCTTCAAGTCAAGTGACCTAACACCGTTTGCACGCTACCAGTGCACACCAAGTGCACATACATGCTGTTTCTTATGGAAGCTATAAGAGCCCTGGGAAATGGTTGTTCTGGATTCAATTTAACCAAAGCTGTCACAGTTATGTGGCGCCACAGGACTGCACAGAGAAGCCATAACTGTAAATGCCTGTAAACAACTGGAATTAAGAAAGATAGTTGTCAGGGGAGCAGAAGAGACCTTTAAGGAACAGAAAACCCAGATGGAATTCCAGCTAAGGGACAAGAACCTCACCTGAAGCACCTGGGCTTTGACAAGCCTGCCTGCACTGCCTTTCAGTTGTAAGCCTGTTTATTTGCACTACACGGACTCCTCTCCCTTTCAGGACAGAAAACCTATGTTCACATATACAGAAGGAAATCAGCGGGAAGAATACAATGGCAGTCCACATCTTCAGAGTTGGCCTTGCAGGGAGGCTTCTCTTCCCAGGAGAAACTCTTTCCTATATCACTTTCAGATCCACTGCAATATACCTATTAAAGAAAATAAAAAAAAAGAAAAAGAAAATGATCAATTTATATCAAGAGAGTGTTCTACTAAACACACTCCTATCAGTAGGAATGGAAAAAAAAAGTGTACAAAAGGCAGGCAAATATCATTACACACAACATACAGGCAATGACACAGAGGCAAGAGAAAAAAGACCATTCCCAAATTCACGGAGAGGCTCTTTCTTTGGAAAGAGTACTTTGCTCAGGCCCCAACAGAGAACAGCTCAAGTCAAAAGCCACGTGTACAAAGCCAAACTCAAAGTCCACAGGCGTACGGCAGCACAGACATGATACCTTTTGACTCACTCTGGGACCCTTAATGTTCCCAGGCTCAGCAGAAGGGTTTGCACCAGCTTGAGCACATTGATAATATGGGGAACTATAGTCCTGGCCCTGCCTTTACACCAAGTCTGTCAAAACCAAGCATCAACTTTGGCTGATTCCTGCTTTGATTTTCCTGCTCATTGCAAAAAGCTAAAAGAAATTTTGATTAAAAACAAGCAAAAGCCAAAATTTCAGGTCTTCCAAGACATTACACAGACACATCAGCTGTTATTGAAGAAGATTTACACCCACAGTAAGCCTTCATTTCCCCACATAAAACAATAAATAGGCAATGTCTTTTCTTCATTACCAATGCACACATAAGACTCTGTCCCAATGGATGGGCTCTCATCCTTGAAGTCACTGGAGCAGCTCCTGTTGACTTCAGAGCAGATCATCAGCTTCTACCTGGATTTACCCTCTTGTTTCCAAGACTTCTTAAAGCTTTATATGAGCTTCCAAATAGTTCAGCCTAAATCAGACCAATTATAAGTCTCTTCCCTAAGTAGTTTTTAAGGGCAACCCTCTTCCTCATCACTGAAGCAAACTTTAGTCCTCATCCTGCAATTATGAAGAGAAACATCACAGCCTTCAAAGAGTGTTGAGATTCAACTTTGCGTGACATCTCAGAGGTGTACGTGACAACTGCAGTTGAAGACGCAAAAGCAGTTCACAACACAGAATGAGTAGCATGTGTGAATGGTATAAATAGCATAGTGAAAAACATCCAACAGTCATCAGTAACACGTGTAAGACCCTGATTTAACCATCCATGCAAGAAGTTTCACCCTGAGCTTTCAACTCCAGTCCCAACCACGTTTGTGAATTTAAGAATCTGAGCAAGAGCCCTTTTTTTCCTCCAAGAAAGGCCAAGATAACGTTTATTAGCTTTGATTCCCAGATTGCAACATTTTGATGCTTCATACCATGAAACTTTTGTTTCCAAATTTTCCTCCTTACTCTACGTTCTAAAGCCCGGAACAGGGTAACAGAGTTTTAGCCTCAAAACAACCCTGCCTGAAAAAGGGTGAAATATAAACAGCTACCCCAAGCTTCGCAGAGGACACACAACATACAGGTCCACATTGGACTATCAAAGAGTCAAAGATGTGGACAAAACTTGATACTAAAATGCGGTGTCTCAAATTCAGCATCCCTAGTCACCCTACAAGTTCCCTAAGGAACCCAAAGCCTCCTTCCTGCCCTTTTATTAATTCTAGTACGAAGAGTTATTTTGCCTGTTGAAAACAGATGGAGCATTTCTACATCTTCTGCTCTCCCAGAGAGCAGGGGAGCCTGAAAGGACTGTAGGGTACTTGCACCATGGACCTTAGCTCATGCACCCCTCTGCGGCTTTCTCCCTGGAGTAAGTGTACACAGCATCACGCTTGTTTTGTGCGAGCAGGTTTCTCATGCAGCCAAAAGTTCATCCCACCTGGCAGCTGGAAATATTTCTAAGTCTGACCTGACAACAGAAGTCTTGGCGGGGAAAGGCAGCTCACCAGCCCCATCTAGTCCTCCGTACCAGAGACTGCGCCTGGTGTCCAGCCAGCACCAGCTTTGCCCAGGTCTTTCTCCCATTTTGCACTGCACATGCACAGCACAGACTGACTTTTCTCATTGCTTCTCATCGCTTGCTCTTCCAATTGCACCTTAGTGGGAGTTGAAAGAATCAGCACAGGAGAGGAGATGACCTGTGCGATACACAATCGCAGCCCCCACAAGGTGCACAGGCATTGGCTGCTCAGGAAAGCAGCCCCACGTTTTCAGCAAGGAATTGGTAATATGAATTTGTGTTATTCAGCCAAGATAACTTCAATACTTTTCCCACTGTTCTGAATTACAAGGCACTTCCACAAGTCTGCCTTAGCCTTTAGCACGCTCTTGCAGTCACCCTTAGCATATGCTATAGTTTAGTCATTGAAAACTCCAGTTGACAAGACTGGTAGCAAGGGGGAAAGCAAGGGAAGATGTGAAATACACTGCCCACAAGCAATTTTCCTACAGCAGACAGATTCTTATTGCTGACAGACAGCAAAAGTCTGCTTTAAACTCTGAATCCTTCAACTTAAAGCAAGCAATTTGGGTTCCCTCATGGACACTATAGGTACCTCACCAAGACACTCAGAACACCATTTATCAACCTGCACACCCACCACGTTATGCAGAAATAAGTGCACGTTTTGTAAAGTTCACAGGTCACAGGCAGAGATTCAGCAAGCAGTATCTCACCTGCAGGGAAAAAAAAAAAAAAAAGACACCATTAAGGGTAAATTTTACGTTTTAAAGAGAGTCTAACTTATGTTTGCTGTCCCCTTTCAAGGTAAAAGGCTTACAGGAAGCAATATTTTACAGCCTAAGAAGTGACCCTGAGAAAGAATTAGCTGTGCAATAATGTATGCATTTACTGTTTTAAAGAAAACAGTAAAGAATAACAGCAATGAATACAAACACAGAACACTCCCTTATTAAAGGGGTTTGTTTCCTGCCTTTACTAATACCTTTGTAGTTATACTAACCAATCCTCAAAGAATAAACATCTTCCATTGCATTTTGGAAATGCAGATATAGCAGCATTATATCTATGCATAAATACTATAATTATTATTATAGTTAACATCTCAGTCTTTTAGGACAAATAAAATAATTTTAATTAATCTCAACTGACCCAATAACTACATATATTTGTAAGATCAAATGTTGATCACACTCAGTGTCTAGAAGCTGTTGCATTAACATAGCTGTCTGTCCCCTATGCACAGAGATGCTTTGTATCCCCAACCACATCAACCCACCAGAAGTCCTTCCTATCACAGCTGACTTTGGTCTCACTTGACTGCAACAGCTCCAGAGGAAAGCAAAATCCCAGTAAATGCCTCTCACCTCTTCCAAAGCATCTGGCAGCCTTTCTGGATTAGGCCAGCACCGGTTAGGGGGGACACGCCAAGCTCAGACACAAGAGGTTCGTCCCCCCTTTCCCTCTCACTAAACACAGTATCCTCAGGGGCCAGCTGATAATCCCTCCCCCAAGGCGCTCAGTACAAACTTACAAGCTTAAAATAATTTTACATGTTCTTTAGCCAATTATAAAAATCCCTTTACGAATTGCTTACGAAGTCAGCGTGTGAAGTAGAAAAACACAATACACAGACTGGAAGTACAGCAGACAAGCAAACAGCTCATTTCCAAGTCCAGCAAGGGGATAACCAGATGCAGTAGTACCTTAATGCAGTCCAGATGATGCTCGGGATGCTGTATTAAATATCAGAACCTCCAGCTAGGGTTGGGTTTTTTTTTTGGTCTCTTCCACCTTAGCACAATCCCATACATCTAGAACAAGAGTTGCAAGTACTTGCAGATCAGTTTTCCCGACTTGACAACTGCCTTTTATAATTACAAGCAATAAGCTTTATTTCTGCCTTCCCATCACACTTCTAGCCAGTCCCACATGGCTCCATTTGTACTCCAAGACCCCACTGAGCACCCACCCCACACACCTACATCCCAGAAAAGCACCAGCTAAAGCTTCTTGTCCAGGTTGTGTTGCTCCCCAGAAGAAACCATCCTCTGGCTGTTGGAGACAACACAAAGGAAGAGATGAACACTACTGTTCCCATCAGAAATAAGTTTTGATAAATCAGGGCAAAATTCACTCTTTGAGCACTACCTTCTCCCTCTGTAGAGCATCCCCAAGGAAATTAAAAGTCAAACCAAACCACAAAAGACAGCAACAAGTAAAATCTGGGAAAGGACTACACACTGAAAAGTGCAAAGTTTACTTTTACCATCTGTGGCTATAACTCAGCAGGGAACAAACACGCTGGAAAACCAGAATAACTTTGAGTCAACAACTGAATGACTGATGACATTGCAATGTACACACACATCCAGAGAGCATTGCCTGCTGGGTTTCAGAAGCATTCCTCCCTTCTTGCTGATCTCCCTGTGCTCAAGCCAAGGAATTTGTGCAAAAAAACCCCCACCAAACCCCAAAGTATTATTTCAGACAACATTGATTGGGGTGATATTGTAAGAGCAGAGAGAAGCCTTTGGAATATAAACCCCTTGCCTCCGTGCCCTTCCAGCCAGCCTCAGTTGCTCCTGGTTAAGCAGCTGCAAGGTACATGCAGTGACTGCACCAAGGCAAAAGGAGAGATGTAGAACTAGACAAAAAAACATGGAAAGAGGGAGTGTGCCTGTTAGAGATCACAGGTACAAAATGAGCAAAGCAAATCATTTAGGGCAACACATGCTCCTTTGAGCTGTCATCAAACAGCCAGCAGACACTGCCCCAAAATTCATACTTACAAGTGTGCATGGACGAGGCATGAAATAAGGTCAAAGAATTGCAAAGAAATCTTCTATCCTCAGCATAACAACAAAGCAGGGAAAACAAGGGTGGAATACCTTTTGCAGACAACAGTGCTACTCTCCCATCAAATTGAGATTATTTCAACTTGCAATTGCTGCTAAACACTTCATGTGTTGGCAGCTCTCAAAACAAGTGCTATATTTCACTCTTTAGAAAAACAGAATTAAACCAGATTTTGCTAAGGGAAGACAAGCACATCTCATTTTGTGAATTGAGGCTAGAATGCAGGAGGCAGGGAATCTGTGCTGCAATCTTAAGAAGCATTTGGCTTCCCAAGCTTATCTCCAAGGCTGAAGTTGGACATTTCTTGAGACAGAAGGGGTAGTACCAAGGCACATGGGGCTGACCCACTGTCAGCTGAGCATGACCAGATGAAGTTATATAATTCTCTGAACAGCAGCTTTAGAGCCATTAAGTTCCTTTGGCTCCCGAAGAAAGTTAATGACAGGTTACAAAGCTGTTTCTACAAAATGTCACGTGCTATCAACAATGAAGAACGAACTGAACAGAGGTTGTGAAGCAGAGAAGCATTAGAGATTACTGGGGAGGAAAGGCATTACTAGGTCCCTGGTCTGTACACAGTTCCTTTGACTTCTCAAGACGCCTGCACAGCGTGAAGCATTCCCACTTTCTTAGAAAACCCAGGACACAATGGTCAAAGGTCCATTTGCTGCCCCAATACAGGCTCTCCATGCCCCCACCATTTCCAGTATTAACAAAATGCTCCTCTGGGACGATGACTGAAGTGGGATGTGCACAGTTCCATACTTTCAGAGGGAGTTTTGAAGGAAAATGTGCCCAGAAATCACAGAGTCTTATCTCATGGATAAATCAGCCAGGCTAGGATGGTGACCAACAAGCTGGATCTGATAAACACCTGGGGCTGACATGAGGCCAGCAGAGCATTCGAGGCTGATCTGCTGCAACAGTAGGATACAAGTTACACATGCTCTGAAATATGATTCAGAGAAGAAACATTGACAGCTCAGGTCTGGAAGAACATCACTTATATTCCTTCTCCTACCACACAACTTCTTCAGAGTGTAACACCACACAGCTAGCCATGTAGCTCTTGGGGAAGAGTGGCTGGAAAGCTGCCTGGCGGAAAAGGACCTGGGGATGCTGGTTGACAGCCGGCTGAACATGAGCCGGCAGTGTGCCCAGGTGGCCAAGAAGGCCAATGGCATCCTGGCCTGTATCAGAAATAGTGTGACCAGCAGGAACAGGGAAGTGATCGTGCCCCTGTACTCGGCACTGGTGAGGCCGCACCTCAAATACTGTGTTCAGTTTTGGGCCCCTCACTACAAGAAGGACGTTGAGGTGCTGGAGCGTGT
>NW_008824030.1:510212-516262 GCF_000699105.1 Pygoscelis adeliae
GAAAAATTTCTTTACTGAAAGAGTGGTGAAACATTGGAAGAGGCTGCTCAGGGAAGTGGTTGAGTCACCAGCCCTGGAAGTATTTAAAAGGCGTGTAGATGAGGCGCTTAGGGACATGGTTTAGTGGACATGGTGGTGTTGGGTTGACGGTTGGACTTGATGATCTTAGAGGTCTTTTCCAACCTTAATGACTCTGTGATTCTATGTATTACGGAAGAGCTGGCACATCCTTCCACATTAGCAGGCACACTCCTCACTGCAGCAGGCAGAATAGGGTATTGGATGGACATTGGTTTGGTCTGCTGCTGCCTTTTCTAATGTTTCTCCTGATACATGTCCACAAAAAAAGATTTTAAAAAATCCTACAAAGCCAAAAAGTCCCCATAGACCGCATCACACTGGAATCTGTTAAGAACAGCCCAATAAGCAAAAACCTTTTTAATTAGGATTTACTAAGCCAGAGAGCAAGGAATAATCCAATGTCACTCAGCAGACAGCCTCTGAGAAGGCTGCTGCATCCTCTGGAAGACTGGTGTGCAAATGTTGCTTTTTAAAAGAAGTTTGCAGCTGCTAAAGTATTTCTTCAGCTGCCACATATTACTCTCTGCAAGAAAATCCATTCTTCTGCTCATAAATGGCCAAACATAATAGATCAGGACTTTCAAGATTCTCTGCATGAATAGAACAAACACCTTAAAGTCTCTTTCAAAGAGGTGGAATGCCAAGTTTTGCTGAGAAACTCTGCGATTACACTTGGACTTGGCTGACACATGAAACTTCCACAAGTATAAAGCACTTCAGGCTCCATGCTGACTAAGGCACATTACACTACACAGGGCCAAGGCTGCGCAAAGCTCATGAGGAACAGCATCTCTGCAAGGTCAACACCACCACACTCCCACAAAAGGAATGGAAAGCCTTTCCTTGGTGGATTAATTGCAGGCTCTGAACAGCAGACCTCATTCACGCAGATATTAAAGTGCTGTATCTTTCAGGTTCAAGATTTTCAGCAACTTGCTCAATCTTCCTTTCCCAGATTTTCAGCAACTTGCTCAATCTT
This sequence comes from Pygoscelis adeliae, assembly GCF_000699105.1. Taxonomy (NCBI): domain Eukaryota; kingdom Metazoa; phylum Chordata; class Aves; order Sphenisciformes; family Spheniscidae; genus Pygoscelis; species Pygoscelis adeliae. The sequence goes on from NW_008824030.1 coordinate 511,273, forward strand.
CCATTCCCTACCAGGAACCCAGAGAGGAAGGAGGTTAGAGCCCATGTCGGACAGTGACACAACCCAAGCTCAGGCTCCTTCCCCCTCTTCCAGCTTCCTGTGGAAGCGACACAGGGCTACAGATTCACAATCTTTGGCACATTTAGCCACAGTGGTTTTTGTGGGTGGGGTTTTTTTTCGTTAGTTTTGTTTTAAATATTACCAGCTTTACCATCTCCATCTTTCTGTGCCTCAGTTCCCCACCCATATTCCTCTCTCAGGACACAAGGCAGACAGCTTATGCATTTGTTACCCCACTAACGAGGACAGGTCATGCTGGCACCATTGAGGCTTCATGGCCATCACACTTTGCCTCTGAGAAAATAAATGTTAAAGCCTAAAACCCCAAAACCAGCATCACACATCCATCATCCTTTCTCACCCATGTTAGTGCTGTGTTCTGCAGTTCAGATGGTGAGAAGTACTACTCAGCAGGACACTTTTCCTGTGAAAAATGACCCAACAGCTATTTCATTTATGAAAATGTGGCTTGTTTTGGAATATCTGAAACAATCCAGTTTTAATATAAAGAAAAATGAACTGCCAAAGGCTAACTGCATAAAGCTGTGACCAGGCAATAAATCTGTCAACAAAAATACCTCCAAGCAATGAAAATGTGCACTATGGCTCAACTGCAACCTTCCCTGGTCTAATCCACACCCAAAGCAGCTAACAAATTTTCAGACATGCTGTTGTCTCAGGAACAGGAGATCATATGCAGGGCATTTCATACCACGTGTTTCAAATTAAACATCTTTCAACAAGACCCTCAAAGGAACCATCCCAGTGGGTTCCCACATGAACTCTGCAGCCATCAAGCTAATACAGAGCAAAGGAGATCAAGAAGGGTAAAAGGCAAGCTCATGATTTTTGTTTCTCTAAGTGCCTGCAGAAGCAGGTACTCTGCAGCATGGGTGCTTCATGCTTGCTGAGAGATGGCAATAGAAGCTAGAACCAGCACAGTGTACACGTACAGGAATAAATTGTGTCTGAGGTGCTATTAAATTCAAAACTGCCAAGTCTGGAGCTAGCAGGGACTTAAACAAGCAGTGACTTCAGCCTGAAGGTACAATTAACCAAGTGTTACTTTTGGAGCAAATAGAACTGCCAATGTGTTAAAGTCTGGTCACCCACCTCCTGCCCTGCAGAATTTTACCACAGTCAGCAATTTCCTGGCAATACAGGTCAAGTTAAATTTCACTGAAGTTGATAGTTTCAATGCTATCTTTCACTCCAGATATTTCTGAGAAACCATTATGCTCCTCTATAGGTTTATGTAGCTGTAATACTAATTTTAGGCGTGTAAAAACAGAGGACACATCTCCATCCAGAACACAAGGTTCTGCAAGTTTGCTCGGGAATTTAAGCCTGTGCATGGTTTTCAGCAGGGTTACACACATCAGTGATGGCACCCTATGTTACAAAAGCAACAGGCAATACTGTGGAGAGCTCAGAAATAGAGAAGAAAGTTCAGACAGCCTAGAAACAGCCAAAGCAAGGTCCCTCTGCAACAGCTGAAGGGGAACGTCTGCTCAGTGCTAAAAGAACTAGAAGGAAGGAAAGCATTTTTGGCTATTTCTCCTTTCTGCAAGGAAGTAGGATCTTTGGCATATCCTGAAATATGGAGAATAAAAAAAAATTAAAAAAAAAAAAAATCAAAAGATACGTGCCTCCACCTCTGGTTATCCTCACAAGCAAAACAACCTGAAGGCTCCTAGACTATAGGAGGTTTCTTCTTTTTAAGCTAACAACTCTGGTTAAAAAACAAAGGTAGTTTTATATGGAAGGTCTGCCAGGTGAAATGCAGCAAAAAGATATTCCAGCTTATTGCAATGCAACACAATACCGGGGAGCTTTTCACCATATATATGTTAGCACAAATCAAAAGATTCTTCCCAAACTCTCCAAGCCAGGAAGACATTTATAGCAATACCAAATGAAGATTGCTGGCACATGCTTCCCTGCTTTGTGATTTTGACAGTTTGAAAGATGGGGAAATCACAGGGCAGGGTGGGTGGTGAAGCTTAGCCAAGTCTATTTTTTCCAAACAAAAAGAGAATCAAAATGCAGCAGCAGCTCTTCTCAACCTTGCTGGCCTTCCCAGTGGTAGGTTCTTCATAGCCAGTAAGTCTTCAAGTCATGCACCAACCTGAATTTAAACCTATGGGTCATCAGAAGCAGAGGAAAAACATCCTTCCCTCTCCTTACTCTCATGGATGTCCATGGCTGCCAAGGCAGCATCTGTAGAAGTGCTTCAGCCCAGCTCTTGGGTCTCTTGTCTCCTACGTGGCAACAGGGCAGCAGTTGTGCTCTCCTACCTTGTTCTAGGTTCTCTCTTTTTAGTTTCAGAGGAACCTCATTTAAGTTTTGAGTCCTGATGCTAACTGATTAATAGGTCAAAGCAAAATAAGCTTGGTTTGAGCTCCTCAAAAGTTTTCCAGTAGAAATGTACTCTTGTACGAAGAGCCCCTTATTCATGGAAGAGGGACTACACAGGCAGTAGCAGGTTCTTCTGAACCTTTCTGAGCTCAGTATGGAAGGTCTATCTATCTGTCTGCTGCTGATGCTGCTAACAAGGACTCCAAAACTATTCCAAAGGGTTACCTGAATACCATGGGCATCTACAGACAGTCAGCAGAGCAGCTCACCAAGAGAGATTACAACTACCACAAACATCTTATACCAAAGACATGGAAGTGAAAAACCGCATATTTTCCCATAATCTCTCTCATGTTCTGTATTTTACTGGACAGATGGGGTCCGATTACAGGTATTTTCTTTACATCCAGCACTCTTGGATGCCTCCATGCTTATCTCAGTCTTCAATTTTTGCTCAGCAGTACAGCAACAGAATATGGAAAAAACAAAGTTGAAACCTCTCTCTCAACTTGTAACATCTGAACTCGAAACAAAAGCAAAAGGTTATTCTTACTCCTCCAGAAGTTGTGACCTAAAAGCAGCAGCACAGACTGCAGACAGATACAAAACTACAGAACTCATAAGAAACTTCTGGCTACTGATTTTATGCCAGAGATGCTCTGATCCTGTAACAAGGGGAACAGTAAACTAGAAAAGCCAAAATACCAACAAGATCAGCCCACCCTGGTCCAAAGATGAGCTTAGCATAAACTAATTATCTAGGTCAAGAGACTGCCTGGGGGAGGTTGTCCAAGCATGGACAACAAAAACAAGGGTAAGGACAAACCTGTGAAAGCCACACTACAAGTAGTAACTCTTACCGCTCACTTCGATACACTGAAAGGTGTTTTGAAGACTTCGGCTCCAATGTAATCCAATACAAATCTGTCTGATATCATCAGATCACAGCAGAACACCATTACAGGTCAGGAATCAACAGCTGGAACAGGCTGTGTCTGAATGAAATGAGATACAAAACAAAAGGCATGCCAAGAATTAAGTAATTCACACTTGAATTAACATGCACATCCTGCCTACCAAACCCCACCTTTTGCTCCAAATCCAGTTTGCTGCTAGAGTCTCTGCAAGCCTGGAATGAGAAAAGGTATAAATACAGAAGAGCGAGGACCCAGGTGGCCAGCACCAAGGTACAACACTTCTTCAGCCTCATCCTTTAAAGCAAGTTTAGGATCCTCAGAACTAGACATCAGACAAGTCCAACTTGCAGGCTGGAGAGTCCCATTGGCTGGTTGTAGGGGCCTCCCACCCATAAACCCACCCCCACCCTCTCAGCTGCTCTTGCTCCTGTTAGAGACTGTTCAACTACTCATGAAGCAGTGGTAAATCACACCAGTAAACTGCATCAGTTTAGAGCCAGGTACACAAGGTGAACTGGCACCAATCCTGCTTTCCTTGAAAGCTGCAATTTGTAGTAAACCAAGAACTACCCCATAAGCAGCAGAGTCATCCGTACAGAAGGACAGGAACCTCAGAGTGACAGAACGCATGCTCTGGCATGATAACTGTCAACTACTAGGAAGTGTATTTGCTTCTTAAAATCATCCAGAAACCTGAGAGTTTCCAATGGAGATCAAAGCAAACCCCAGAGCTATCTTTTAAGTGACTGAATGAGTCAGAGGACCAGCAGTCTCCTCTTTTCCTCAGGTTCCCTCTCTATTCTGGGGCAGTTTAATGGAGAACCAGCATCTCCTCAGGACTTGAGGGAGAAGGGTCCTTTGTGGAAGGCTGTGGCTGTCTCAGTAAGAAGCTGGAAGAGCAACTTCCCAAGCTGTTTCTGATAGATCTAATGCCAATGCTCACTTCCCAAAGGCCTAAAACTAAAGAGGCAGAGAAAGTGAGTTCCCCTAGCCTTAAAGCATGGTTGGGCACAAGGTGCCCTGGCAAGGCAATATGAAGGAAGATTGCAACTAATGCCAGGTTTTCACCTTCTTCATTAACAACCAGTGGGCCACCAACTTTCAAACATAAACAAGAAAAGGAAAGAACATTTCCACTGGATGTTGGGCAACAACCCTCAGGTCTTCCAGCTCTCCTCTGTAATTCCAAAGTTAACCTTTTTTTTTTTTTTTTAACAAACTTTGAAGCACCTCTTTAAAAGAGGTACTTTTGCCTTTCACACAGAAATTTGTCTTTAGGCTTATAAGGCAAGAGCCAACAGAGCAAATCTCAATCCAGCAAGGATTAAGTCTTACAAAACCTGTCACGGTACTAAAAAAAGGTGCATTTGCTTTTAATAGAGAAAAGACTGGGCATGCTCCACTTTATGGAAGAATCAGCTCCAACCAGGTCACTGTGACAGTACCTCTCCGAGACCAGAAGCTGCGACCGAGTTGCGTGTCTCATTATCTAGCATGGTTAGCCTGCACCTAAAGCTAGCAATAAGCTTTAGTTATCATAAACGAAACATTTGCACAACCTGTTCTTGGCTACAGAACATTTATGTATTTAGCAAAAGCATGATATAACCTGAAAACACAGCTCTAAGCCTGACGACATTACATCAGACAACCTT
>NW_008824030.1:516283-521469 GCF_000699105.1 Pygoscelis adeliae
CCAATGTCAGTAACCAGGACTTTAGAAGACAGAATGCAGATAATATTCAGGTGAACCACCATGGAGAAGGAGGGTTCTCCATCAGAAGAGGCTCTGCTCCAGGTCCAGTGTCCCAGTTCAGAGCGATGATGCCAGAGACACAGAGGGAGCAGGGCAAGGAGACACCATCTCCCCCACCAGCTGCATCTCAAACAATGTGAGCACCCACAGGAGGGTTTACCAAAGCTATTACAACAGCTCACACTTTAAACTCACTAATTTTCCTGGCAGCCTGGCTGTAACTGAATAGTCAAGTACTTTTAGCATTCAGTGGAAGGATCTTCATAAGTTTCATTTGCAAGTGTGGAGAAATTAAAGGCTTCCTCTGCCCTATAAAGCAGCACTTCTGTCTCCAGCACCTTCCCAAAAAAATCCAGCTTCTGTCTCAGCACTCAGCTTCTTGGGCATCTGAGCCACTTTACAGGAGGGCACTTTCACTTCAATTGCCTGAAATGGTATCATGAGGTAAATCTGCCCAAGCAGATAATGGAGCAGAAAAAGTGCCCTGCAGTGAGGATTAGATGTTCACAGCATGGGTTGGGGTTTTTTGGGGGTTATTTTGGGGTTTTTTTTTGTGTATGTGGGGTTTTTTTTTTTTGGGGGGGGGAGGGGGGGGGGGGTGGGGGGGTCTTTTTTTTTTTTTACCATCTGAAGAGGAATTACGTGTCAAATCTCACTTAGCAAATCCTTTAGCACTGACAGGCCAAGACAGAAAACTCTCTCTTCCCCGCACATTAACGTCTACTACATCAAACAATCTCTAATCACTTAAACTGCATGCCCACCATTTCAGTCTTTGGTTTTTAAAGGTGCTGCACATTTCCTTCATTTCCCTCCGGCAATAACTTTCTTGGAGATGAGAGAAAAATACTGAAATAAATCTGTACATGTATTTTATTTACAAATTCTCTCCTTCATCCAGACATCCTTTATGCAGATGAATCACCACATGAAATCCAGTGTTACGGCTGTATGTTCATTAGATGGCATTCACTGTATCTCGCTCAGAAGCAACTGTAAATGTGAATGCTTGAGCATGCTGTGGGATACACAATTTTGGAGCATGTTTTTTAACTCCAGAAGGAACCTCTGCAGTTGTAATCTTACTGATTTCAATACAGTTCTGCAAACAAATTTGTCCCAAGACAATGCTAAGAGCTCATTTAGCAGAAGGGTTTGCAGTTTTCAGTCAACTCCCAGGGGACAGCTTGTCCACTCCACAGTTTGCATTACATCTGTTCCCACTTTCAGAGGGGTCAAAGACCAAGTGGAGAACATAAGAACATACCACCCAGAAAGAACTGCTTGCCAATATTGCCAAAACCTGCAGAGAAAAAAAAAAAAGCAACCAAAACCCACAAACCCCCTCACCTCACCAGCATTTTCTGTTTATATTTTATTCTAAAACTCTCTTTCATTCAGATATTCCTTATGAGGATGGGTCAGCAGCACCGGAAATCCACTTCTGCTACAGATGTTTATTTGCTGAATGGATTTCATTGCATCAACACATATCCAGCTTCTAGACATTACAAGATTTTCAAAGCCTAGAAATCCTTGCTCCCTTTGCAACGGATAGAAAAGCAACAAACGGGAATCTGTGAATACACCGGATCCAGTCAAAAGCTGTTTGCTAAATAGAAAACAAATCCAACTTCTGTGCTTTTGCTTTTCAAGTCAGCTGGTAACAAAAGCCATCTGCATTACAGCTCCATCCAGGCCACATGCTTCTCAGGCTCAAGCAGCAAGCATTCCTAAAGAATGTTATCAGCTGTTTCCATGTTAGCATATCTGCCTTAGGCAGCAATTCTTCAAACACACAAAGCACGTGTTTAACTTTATATGCGAGAGTAAGTCTAGCAGAACTAGTGGAACCTGTGACCTGCATAAAATTAAGTCATGTAACCCCTGGCAGGCTCATGACATTACATTCCCCTGCTGGCTTCACTGCCCAAAATGTGCCCACTAGAGCCACATATACCCCAGACGTCGTCAGTGATGCATTTCAGCCACAGCACATGCCTACTCCAGCCATCTCAGAGATGGTCACTGCAGCCAGAACACTTGAATCCTGCCATATCTACAAGGCAAATATACACTGTTGACCATCCCTCGAAAAACACCATGTAAAGATGAAGATATAATTGTTCTTGGTGTCAATTATTGCCTTGCTTCATGGCTTCAGGAAGAGTCAACGCAGCTTTTGTAGCAGAAAATTATCTTTCATATATAAAATCTTTGAGGTTATTCATTATACGTGGATTTGTATGAAGGTTTTTAGTGAGGGACCATTTCAAAGTTCTAATGCAAACTAAGATGCTTTTGGCTACAAAGAAAGGCTTTTGCATGGACTGATAACTGATTCGAATAGGAAACAAAGAGCAGAAAGAAGCCATAGCTTTTTACAAGGACAAGCGGCCACCAGTGAAGTTCTAAGGATCTGTGCTGGGGCCTCTGCTATTCAATGCACACAGAAGATTTGAAGAAAAAGGGAATAGAGGGAGGATATTGGCTTTTAACTGAACTGCCAGAGGATCTCATGATACCAAGCGTCGGGCGATGATGTCTCTATCCAACACAACCGATCACTGTTGAAGACAATACTGTACTAGACAGACCTCTGCTTCTACCTCACGCACTTAAGGTCCATTAACGTGGCGCACTAAGCTGACTGATGAAGAACGCCTACAGCTTTTATTGACAGAATGTCCACTGCATCATTTTTAATAAAGGCCCAGAAGCAGTGGTGTGGACATACAGTTCACATGACAAAGGCCAGAAGCTCTTCTAGAGACATGGGAACCTACACACCATGCAAACTAAGTTTATTTTGTACCAGGTAGCTTGGCCAGGGTTATGACTTCCAGTTAGACATTAAAGAAGCTCTCTGCACAATTTTCACAGAATCACAGAATAGTTGAGGTTGGAAGGAACCTCTGGAGGTCATCTGGTCCAATCCCTCTGCTCAAGCAGGGCCACCTGTGGCCAGTTGCCATGACCATGACCAGATGGCTTTTGAATATCTCCAAGGGTGGAGACTCTACAACCTTCCTGGGCAACCTGTGCCAGGGCTCAGTCACCCTCACAGTCAGAAAGTGTTTTCTGATGTTCAGAGGGAAACTCCGGTGTTTCAGTTTGTGCCCATTGCCTCTGGTCCTGTCACTGGGCACCACTGAAAAAAGCACTCTCCCTTCAGGTATTTATATATATTGATAAGATCCCTGAGCCTTCTCTTCTCCAGGCTGAGCAGTCCCAGCTCTCTCAGCCTTTCTTCATAGGGGAGTTTCCCAGAACAGAAGTTGCAACACCAATTCAAGACCAGAAGCCTCTACAAATGTAGAAATGAAGGACAGTTCATATGGACTGCACTAATGGCCATGTGATATGGCTTAATGCACTGTCAGGAAGACCTGTCACCTTCAAGGGCATATGCTCCACCTCACTATCAGGTGAGAGGTGGTCTTCAGCCATAGCACTTACACTTCTTGTTCCTAAAGGAGCTCTGCATAGCAGTACCATGTTGACACAACGCAGGAGCTGCTGCTCTTACAAACAAGGCCATTTTTAGGCATGGAAAGCATTTGAGATACATCAGCCTCAGCAATTCTACATCAGCCTCAGCAAATACTGTAAAGACACTACATCATCTGTATCACAAACCAAGGAAGATACTGTGACTATCCCACAAAAGCCTCGCTATAAAAAGGAACTGAAAGACTAATAGGTTTTGCACGTTTTGTAGAACTCTAGATAATTGTGATTCATTAACAAAAAAAACGACTAATGACAAAAAACGCTCGAGCAGGGAGCATGTTTGCTCCTTTCAAAGCTGGTCTCAAGTTTTCACACTCAGACCAGCTGGTCATGCCTACAGTCCCAGCACTTTCCGTCATGCTCATGAATGAGATATTTTCCAAACAAAGTTTTTTAAAAAATGAAACCTGGGTATAGAATGTTTTCTTTTAAAGGAGGGAAGCACATTGCTTCTTTTTTAAGCCTCATCAAATCAAAGAGTGTCAGAAACCCACATGAAGCTTCACAGAAGTTGCTGTGAAATCCTAGTGACAACATCATCTTTCCAGATCAGCTAGGATACGAAGAGCATTAGAAACAGGAAGAAATGATAACTTAAAAGAAAACTGGTCTCAGCAGAAAAAAACCTTGATCAGCACAGCTGAGAAAGGGAGAAAAAAATGTTTATAGCAATACTTATGGTTTATTAAGTTAACAATTAGACCAGCACCCATTTACTGCGGGTAGAGATCTAGGGAGTAAATGTTCTTTGCTTGGACATGGAGAATTTCAACTTATCACTGGGCATTTGTCACCCATCAGAAACTCCAACCCTTAACCCCCTTAATAAGCCAATCTCCTGTTTATCTTATGGTAAAAAAATTAGAAAGCTTCTTTTCCACCATGCTCTCCTTTTTTTAATTAGATATGGGAACTTAAGTCCAGATGCTACTGCTAGCAAAGAGACACACTGACGATGTAAAGTTTCATCAAAAGGATGATGATGTAAAGGAGCTTTGCTGACACAAATACACCAGCCCAATCTTTGTAACACGGGTCAGTCCACAGCACGACAGAGCATCAGTTCGAAAGAGCAGAGTGTAGGTAAGATAGACCAACCTTATCTCACAGGTGGAAAAAGAGGCATGAGAAGACTGATCCATTTGTGTATAGCTATGGGAGGAAATGGTCAGAGCTGGAAATGAAAATTGAGTCTCTTGAAATCCAGCTTAGTGCATGAGCTGCAACTACTTTTCCTATGAAAGCATATATTTAATAAGAGTGTCATTAAGAGCATCTCAGGAACATCCAGAAATACCTGCTGTGGGGTTTGTATTTTCTGAAGGAGAGGGGGAAGAGGAGTGTTCCTATAACATAAATCACATACAAATCAAAAATAGTCAATAGTAAGATTCAGGGGATGATGTACATTGAGAAATAAGGAAGTGAATAGGTAACACAAACACATGAAGTAGCCTCTTCTCCAATTGACAGCTTGCTTAATCTTAAATGGATCCCAAATATTTCCCTTCAACCAGTTTGCATTGATAACACTTCTACATTTATTCCCTGTTCTTCAATTTATTCCCAGTTGATGAATAGGGATGAATTTTGCCCTCACCCATCTGCACATG
>NW_008824030.1:521488-526656 GCF_000699105.1 Pygoscelis adeliae
CTGCTGACTTCTACAAAAATTCTCTCTAGTAGTGGACTTGTTTCATAGCAGTTTCAAATCAGTCCAGAGGGAGCAAAAGAAAAAAATAATTTTGAGTGTAGAAACTTACCAGGCAAACACTTGTAACTGTTTTCTTGCTGTCAGAAATTATCGCACCTTTAGGGGAAGCAAAAGCCAATAAAAGCCTGGATACAGTAGGACTACAGCTGAAAGCATAGGGAAAAAAAAAAGTGTAAAATATTACTGTATGCAACCAGAGAGCCACTTCTCTGAGACTGTCACAGCATTTTCACAAAGAGATGGGAGAGTGGAAAGGTTTATCCTGCTTTTTAATACAGAGAAGCCAAACAAAGAAAGATAGAGAAGACGACTTGGCAAAAGAACATGCTTAATCCTATTAAAATTAATGAGATTTCATCCTGGTCTCCACACACAAGTTGTATAGGGAGTTTAACTTAAGTGGATTTAAACCCAGATTTAGCTAAAGTGCTGCAAAGTCTCCCCAAGCCAAATATAAATCCAACACAAATATACATGCAAAATTCAATGCAAATTTCATCAAATCACTTTTCTTCCCCCCTTTTTTTTATAAAACCAGTGCATCTTCTCTAGCTGAAGTATGGGCTCAAGTGTTTTACTGAAGTATTGCATAAGCAGTTCTCCAAGCCTGGCACCAAATCAGCTGGAGCTCAGGGAAGGCAATCCCAAAGTCCTCCTGGACAGTCAGAGGCAAGAGGGTCATCATTAGCAGAAGCAGTGATGGTTGTGAAGAGGACTTGTTGAATGTCTCAATAAACAAAAAAAATGGCCCTTGTACACAGGTAACCTCCCCTTCCCTCTCTGTGTATTTAGGGAATAACGGAGGGAGCTATGGATGCTTGGACACTCTATAGCCACATCTGCAGAGCAATTTAGTTGTCCTTTAGAGGACACAGCTCAACTGAGACTCCCCAAGCAAAGGTGACAGGAGCTGTGGCAATGTGCAGAGATAATCCTGGCATGCAACTGCAACCTGCACCAACTGCGCAGACCTAACTTCCTGCTCAAACGGAGGACCCGGCTGGTTCCTCAAGCAGGTGCAAGATGTACAGATGGACTGTGGGTCCTGCCACATGCATTGGGTGACAGCCCAGCTGGCTGCAAATAAACAAGTACCCATATCCCTGGCTCTCTGCCCTCCGTTCCTTTCTTCATACCACATTGTCCTACAAGAAAAAACAAACAAGTGCCCAATGTGCTTTCCAAATGGTTGACAAATTATCATGTGAACTGGGCAGAAAGGACGTGATGGAAAATCCAGGCTCACACACTGTTATTCCAGAGATCTCACGTTCTGCAAAGTGCATTTGAAGACTAGCTCTCCCACCATGGCGACGCAGCCATTGAGGACCATGTTTCAGTCCCCCTCCTGTCTGACAACACTGCACAGCACCAACCCGGTGTCAGTGCAGTAGCACCCCCACCTCTCAGCACTGAAACCCAAGATGTGATCCTTGAGGCCAAGTCCACAACGGCAAAGAAGAACAAAGCCAGCAAAGGCAATGGAAGACTGCCAGAAGTTTTGGCACCTCCACTGATGAACACTCAAAATTGCCCAGAGGAAACTTCATTTCAGTGGTAATCACAGTAAGGCACAGCAGAGCCATCAGCTAAATGCAGGGTTTCCACAAACCCTGCACGTAAAGAACCAAAACAACGAGGAAGCCAGACAGCACAACAGCAAGCAGCTAAGTGCTGCTCTACACACCAGCGAGGCAAGCGTGTGGTTTCACTGAGCATTAAAACCCACTTCTGCAGATTTGCCACTTAGTTTTGTTGGATAAGCTGTCCACAGGAACATGCGGCAATCTCCATGCAGACATTCCTTCAAGAAGGGGGTCCTCGTACCACACCAGAGATATGTTGTCCTTTCCTGGATGAATTGCTGTACCACAGGCACCCTGGGCACCTTACCTGCATGGTGACCTCCTTGGATTGCCAGCAGTCAAAAGCTGGAGGGGCTGTGAACAACTTTTCCAAAGTGCACAACCAGCTCCTGCCTGCACTCATTTTCAGCATTGCTACTGTCCCTGCAGTGCGAGCAGCATCCTTGCACCCCAGCTGTCAACTCACAGGCCCCGCTGACTCCTCCAAGTATAAGTTGTAGAAAGGGAACCACAACTTCAGTCCAGGGGAGCAGAATCGACAGGAGGAACGAACGCATTAAGTGCTTGCTACAGTCCAGAGAGAAAGGGTTCAATCGCAGTTTACTTCACAGGACTTCTTGGCTTCCCAGTCAACAAAGTCAACAGCCCTTTGGGGGTCCTTTCCAGACCAAACAGGCTGGGTATCATTGACAGGTGTGGTATGACGAAGGGTTACAGCTGCAGGACAGGCTGGAAGCTAGGAAGGGAAGCAATCTTGCTGAGCCAGAGCGGACAGTGTCAGATGGCATCCAGCAACAGCACATGCAGTAGGGATAGTGCCCTCCCAGTCCTTTTAAGGGTAGGGGGGAAAAAGGCCACAAAGATCATCTAGTTTGGCTCCTGGTGCAGCACAAGCCATGGAGTTTCATCCAGCAATTACTGTGCCAGGGTGGCAGGAAGGGTATCTCATCTACCGCAATAATGAACTTTGTACCAGCTCTGTATTCGTAGGGATGAACACCTCCTTCAGAAAGGCATCCGATCCCAATTTAAACACTTCAAAGGGTAAACAGCCAGCTGGTGTGGATTGTCATTGCTCTGCAAGGGAGCTGTAGCAATGCACAGCAGCCGAGGATCTACATGCAAGTGCCGGTGAATTGACTGCTTTTTCCTCTGGCTTTCCCAGTGCGTAATTGGTCTTGCTATTAGAAGTTTATATCAAACACAAAGCAACAATTAAAGGGCAAGGATAGATCTAAAACAGACATTAGCAGTGCCTGAACATGCTTATACGTGGGATCCTGTGATGAGAGCAGAAACAGGTCAGAGCAGATGGATCTGAGCATGGCTGTTCAGCACATGCATGCAAGCAATGTAGATCATCTCCATATGGAGACGAGGGCTGTGAGGAAATGTGTGTGCATGACACCCAGCGACCTGTGCGACTGCTCTGAGCCATAAGCCCAGCATCACTCAGAACATGCATGTCAGCCAGGATGAAGCAGCTGCTGCGATACACCTGGTTTGTGGGTACGCAGAAGAGCAACAAGTTCATTCCTCCTACATTCAAGTCCCCCCTAATTTTTCACTGCAAATATGCTGCCATAAACTCTTGCTGGACTTGCTTTATGGCACTTTCAGTTTATAAAATCATGTTCAAGCATGGATGATGATACATAGAACACGTGCTTGGTTAACACTATGTGTCACAGCATGGGGAGACATCAGCAGAACTGTATACTAAAAGCTTCATGGAGAAAAGTTTTATCCATGCCTTTAAAAAACCAAAAAGAGGTAAGAAACCCTACCCAAACAAACCAATTCTTTATGGCTTCTTCACGCAAAGTGTTGGACTTTTCCAGCATGCACTGCTTTAAACAAACATCTCCGTTCCTCAACGTCCCTGCGACATTTTCCCTTGAAAATTTAGTCAGTCACATACAACTGAAAAAGTCAGCTACTACATTTAAAAGTAGCTGTATTACCTAACCCTGTAATCCAGGGTATGCAGCCAGACATTTTAAATACATTATTAGGCCTCCAGCATGGATGCTTTTCATCACTGAAGCTTGAAATTTCGCTTGCAAATTACTCCCATCGCCTTTGAAAAGTCTGTGCCAGGAGACTTCCCTTAGAAGGCAGAGGCTGTAGGTTGCATGGATGTGCCAAGTAGAATGTCAATAGCAGATAACCAGATGCAAAGTCTGTTTTCTGGCAGATGGGTTTATAAATCCAGCAGGGAATTTGCAATTAAAACAAAAAATAAAGATGTCTGCACCAACGTGTTGAGAGGCACGTAGTCTGGAATTTCCCCCAGAAAAGTACTAAAACAATACACATGTGTATACATACATCATATATATATTTATATATAAAAACTAGAACCAAGCAGCAAACATGCACAGCAAGTGCATTAATCTACTGCAGACGTGAAAGCTAATAACAATGGATAGATTACTTCTAAACTATCCATTACCATGTAACGGACTGCATTAACATATATAGTAGTGGATGATTATGGTAGATAAGTAAGATTAATACAGAAATACACGCACTTTTGAGAGAGAGAGACACTGCATCAACATGCATGTTATAGCCTAGTTTTCAAAGCTACTGATCAGCCACAAACCCTCTGAGGTCTAAAGGGCACCAAATGCTCACTATCAGCGAGTTTACCTCACTCAGCAAGGCTGCAACTTAGCTCAAGACAGGGAGGAATAGTATTTCTATGGGTTTGTTCCTCCAGTAAGCAGTCAGTTAACTCACTTTATCAGGAAACAGGAGTGCTGTTGCATGACCAAGCCTGGCAAGGATTCAGTCGGCTAACATGTAGGACATCAAGGCACCTTACTTGACAGGATCCTGAGACAGGCTTTTTCTTTGCCAATCCTAGAAGACAAGGTTTGGGAGACAGCAGAGAGGAAAGTTAAAGGATTCACTGAATCCACCAGAACAAGATCCACTGCAGTAGGATACCCCCACAGGGTGCTGTATTTGAGAGCTTGGTCAAAGAACAGTATTTATTCTTCCTACCATTTACTGGATTCCAGCTGATATCTTGCTAACATTGCCAAGGGTACAGTTAAACCTACTGAAAACCTTTACTTAAGGTACAATAAGATGAAAGATTTCAGTACGATACCACACAAAGCAGGATTCCATTTACAAAGGTAATCTCAATCGTATACACTTGACATTATTTATTCAGAGACAAGATATTTTTACATATCTGTAATGCCATGCATAAGGGTGATCTGCTACAGACACCGTATTTTTGAGGTGGTCCATAGGGCCTAAAAATGTTACATTTGAGGCAGTGAATTACTTGCCGAGTCCATCAGCTCTCTTCCCCGCAATGAAACTTGAGTTTCCTCCGCTCCCACCCCCCCAAGAACAAAATCAACAACGAGCACGCAGGCATTGCACTGCAGGGGAGCAACGGGCGAGTGCAAAGCCATCGCTTCCACGATGGCTTTAGGGAGCTTGCAACTTATTTGCAGATTTATTTGCAACTTCTGTGGCAGTTTACGGGAACAGCTGCCA
>NW_008824030.1:528013-542490 GCF_000699105.1 Pygoscelis adeliae
TTTTGCCCGTGTTTTCTGCAAGCAAACATCACCGGATTGTTTGCGATGAGTAGAGGAACAACGGCTGGGTTAGTTGGGTCCAAACGTTAATAATCGCCACCAAGGAGAAAAAATGAGAAAAATTTACAGGCTAACAGCTGCTTGCTACCCTGGACTATGAAAAACAGATATTCCACCATCATCTAGGCATAAGTTGTCTCATAATCCCTAAACTATGCAAGTCTCTGGTTTACTAGACGTGACAGTCCACTGGCAACAGCATTGTTTAAGTAGAGAATGCTGCCGAATTAAATATTGAATCAAATAGCAGAAATCGGCTCCTTGTTGATTGTTTGCTATTTTTAGTGCTGCTGCCTATGCCAAAAGTTTGCACATCAGCAACCCGCAGCTGCTTGGGACAAACCCTAGCGGCGGTGGAGCTTTGAAGCTTTATGTACATACATACATACCACGTTATGTACATGTATATGCAGACACATACGTATGTCTGAGCCGCATTCTGAAGCGCGGAGCTGGCTCCATGAAGCAGCAGAAGGTGCTGGACTTCCTTTAAGCCATTGGTGCCCATTTTAGAGCAAGCACGCTATCTCCTGAATTCAGCTCCTTTGGGTTACTTCCAGATCACCCAAAGAAGAGTCATCAAAAAAAGGTACAGAAAACAGCATTGTGCACAGACAGACGCAGTCCATATTGTGAGATGCTTTACATAGTGATTGTGGCATTGAACAGGTGAAGAAGGAGCCCTTGCTACCTCAAATCATGTAAGGATTTCAGCTGCCACTGCTAATCTGGCCATAGATGAAAGTGATGCTGAAATAATTCATGCATCCAAATGTAATTTTAGAACACACAAATTTGCTTTTCAAAATGAGCAATGAGGAGGAGGAGTTGATACCCTGGTCCATCAGTTAATTAAAAGTAGACAAAATGCAGAGCTGGCCAGCACTCCACATTAAGGACTCAATTTAAAGCATGTCTGTCTCTATATATATTCTATAGATACGTTATTCCATCATTCATGTAGGATGCTGACATCTACTGAAATACTCCCTCCCCTCCTTTCCAGAGAAGAAGGAAGGGAGAAGGAAGCTTTGCAATTTAAGAGAATTAGAAGAGACAGTTGAAGGGGGGAGGAGGACTGTCTGCTGTAGAACAGATTATCTGGCAGGACCAAGCACAACGATGGAGGAAATAACGTGAAGCTGTTGAGCAAAGCAGGAGGGAGGGCACGTGGCCCTTAGGGTTGGTGTAGTGAGGAACAAGCACATTTCTGGGAAAAACAGTCTCAGGAGGAAAAAAAAATGCACATGGAGAAGCCCAGATGTGGAATGGGAAAATACAGGCACTGAAAAAAAGCTGTGATCACGCAAAAAAAGAGAACGGGATGTCATGAATGTGCCCTCGCTCACCTCTCTCCCTGTGATGCACAGGGAATGTCAGTCGGTCAGGCTGATGTCCAGGGGACATCATTTTGAAGTGTTTAGAGATCTTTGCAACTTTACATGCCTTGCGTGAAAAGCTGGGGTGCTAAGACATGCTTGCAATAGCAGGCTTTCATATAATATAAATGAGGGCTAAGCCACCGTTGAGCTTTCAGTTGGTTTGTATTTATTCCAGATTGTCAGGAGAGCAGAGATTATGGGATGTAATGAAACTATATCAAAGGGGATTGGGCGGGAGGTGCAGAAAAGGAGGGTTTTAGGATATTAGTTTAAACAGAAATGGCTGCAATATAGTCAAGCTATGTACCAGACATTAACCCATTCAGGGTTTTTGCACTGACTGAGCTAGAGACCAAAAGGCAGGTCTGCATTTAAGAAATAACACATTTCTGTTTTAAGAACAGATGGTGGTTTGGATAGGGCGTATTTGCTCTTCTGGACTATTCAAATAAACTTAGCCAGTTGATGCAATGCAGAGAATAGTCACACATCTATTACGTCTAAGGAAAGGTGGAACTACATCCCTTAAAACGTGGAAGGTTGAACCTCCCTGCCCTGCATTGTAATGGCCTTTTTCATCCAGTGTCAAGAGAGGTTCCCAGCC
The DNA here is from genome assembly GCF_000699105.1 of Pygoscelis adeliae. Classification (NCBI taxonomy): domain Eukaryota; kingdom Metazoa; phylum Chordata; class Aves; order Sphenisciformes; family Spheniscidae; genus Pygoscelis; species Pygoscelis adeliae. The sequence goes on from NW_008824030.1 coordinate 530,060, forward strand.
TGCTTGGGAGAGCTGTCCCCCTAGAAGCATCATCCCTCCAACTCTGCGTGCGGTACATACAAGCTCCTATAACAGAGTTTTAACTTGGTGTGGGCCAGATTCACCTCTGGTATAACTCCAGTCTAATTAAGCCAAGAGCCTATTTAGTCTGCTATCATTTTTTTCCATAACCGTCTTTTCACAGAGGACATGCCTCTGCCAACTCTCAGGCTTGCGATTAGGGAAGAGTCTGGATAGAACTGTTGACAATATGTTTGCAGAGTACTAAATACCATTGAATATGATCTGTAAATATTTACACTTGGAGGAAGAGATTTGCTCTTTGCATAGTTTGCATGCTGGCATCTGCTAGGCTGAATAAATTACTAATAAAAATCACATTGTGAAAAAAATAGTCCATGCTGATTCTTTGCAGCTATTTTATTAAAGACAATGGTGTGATAAGGAAATACATTCCTTGGGAATTACATTCTCTCCAAAATTTCAGTGCTGGAATAGGCACTATTGCTCTGTGGAATTGAGGCAGCACACACTGCAGGAGTTCAGGTTTTCCTAGCGAGGAACCCTAGGCTGACACAAGGGACATTTTAGTTGGGGAAGGAGAGTCCTTCTTCTCCAGCAGGACTAGTACCTGCAGCCAACCGTACAACGGCTCGCTTTGGCATGGCAGTCTTGAAGGGATTTGGCCATAGTTCCTTTCTGGTCTTGCATCTTTCCCAGCCCTGAATTCAGTCCCACCAAATCATGAGTCTGGCCAGCTCTTGTAATTTTGAGTCTTTTCTGAGCATTCTAGCTTCCTCAATCAAGACTGCATGAGAATCTTGACTGTCATTTTAAAATGGCTTTGGTGTATGTGAGGAAACATCTGGAAATGTGAAACAAATGCCCCTGAAAGTGGAAATGTGGATAAGCATCTCTCAATTTCAGTGAGCTGAACTCCTCATATTTGAGCACAGGGGTTCCCATCCACTGACAGTAGTCACTTAAAAGTCAAATTTCATAATTAAAATTCCAAATGCTCTTTATAAACTTATTTTAAAGCCAAGATTCTCATGTAATATCATAATTGTAGCAATGTGCACCAAATTAAAGAATTGGTCACAGGGACAGAGCATCAAATTGACTGCCTTTTGAATTATTATAAAGAATTAAATACATACAAACAGCTAAAAACTATCTTCTCTGTGCATCCACAGAACATTACAGCCACGGATATAACGTTACTCAGGACCCATCAGGATGCTTCAGTTGTGTTCAGACTCCTAGAGCTGTCCCCCTGGCATCATGTTACTGCAGCTTCATCATGAAAAATGGATATCATGCTCTGCCAGAAATCCTGCCTCTCTGAAGCCATGTGAATCTCTGAAGCACAAGTTAAAACATACATTAACTCCTCACAGCTAAGAAGCAGCATGAAAGATATGTCTAGCAGTGCATTATCAGACAAGATGTATTGTACCTGACATCACGGCACAATGTGTTGCAACATCCTTGTCCTTGTTTCAGCTGGGATAGAGTTAATTTTCTTCCTAGTAGCTGGTACAGTGCTGTGTTTTGGATTTAGTATGAGAATAATGTTGATAACACACCGATGTTTTAGTTGTTGCTCAGCAGTGCTTACACTAGTCAAGGACTTTTCAGCTTCCCATGCTCTGCCGACTGAGAAGGCTGGAGGTGCACAAGAAGCTGGGAGGGGGCACAGCCAGGACAGCTGACCCAAACTGGCCAAAGGGACATTCCATACCATGGGACATCATGCTCAGTACATAAACTGGGGGGAGTTAGCTGAGGGGCAGCAACCACTACTCAGGAATTGGCTGGGCATTGGTTGGCAGGTAGTGAGCAATTGCATTGTGCATCGCTTATTCTGTATATTCTTTTATCATTGTCATTATTGTTGTTGTTGTTGTTGTTGTTACTACTACTATTATTTTCCCTTCCTTTTCTGTCCTATTAAACTGTCTTCATCTCAACCCACGAATTTTACTTTTTTTTTCCCCAATTCTCTCCCCCATTCCACTGAAGGGTGGGGAGTGAGTGAGCTCCTGTGGTGTGGTGTTTAGCTGCTTGCCGGGTTAAACCACAACAGTCCTGTACTTAACTATCTTTCTCCTTACTGACTAGCATTGCCTCCTGGTGCAGCTCCTTGCTAGGCTCATCATCCTTGATGGAGTAGAAGAGAAAGTACAGGCTGAGAGCGGAGGGAACCTGGGACCAAAGAGAGCCACAGACTGTGCAAGAGGTAGGGCAGAAAAGGGGTGCCAGCAAACTGTTAAAATTGCCTTTGGGCCATGGCACAAGGCAGAAAGCAGCTCTTGAGAAGTTTCTAACCACAGTCCCACCATGTTACCCTGCTACCACACTGCAACCTGGAAAATCTCTTAGCCGAGTACAAATGCATGGTTTATCCATGGCAGATGTGCCATGTGAAGACTGGGTGGGAGTGCTGTCGTAGCTCATCTCTGGGCTGCAGTTGGCAGCTACACTCCACTGATGTGGCCTGGTATACATTCCAGTAGGCAATAGTGCCATCGTATACCATAGAGATATATAATAAAGCCAGAACTGGAGCTTACAATATAAATTCATTCTAATTCCCAAGGGTCCAAATTCGAGCTTCTTGGCTGTTCTAGCATTTGGATTTCTCATGATGCAGTGACTCCAACATCACCACAAAGGGGGAGCATATGGTGTTTTCTACTTCTGGTTTGTAATGTTCTTGCTGAACGGACGTGGAACATGTCTGATGGGTACTGTACAGACACACACAACAAGAGGTGGTCCTCACTCCTAAAACGCCATCCTGAAGAAGAGCAGACAGGGTTTGTCTTCACTAATGGGGGTGGAAAAGGAGAAGGGACATCTTTCCAGTGCATTAACTGATGAATTTTTCCTAAGGGAAAGTGAAACATACTTTGACTGGTCAATACAACCTGCCTTGTCCACAGGAAGATTTTAAGCAGGCCTCTCCTTCTGGCATAGGTGTGGCCATACAGGGAAGTAGAAGGCTTGGGAGACAGATCAGAAGTGCCATGCCAGGGATATAGCTAAATTCTCATGAGAGCTACTGTTGACCTGGTTTCTGCTCTGCTGTTTAGCTCATCCATAAGGATTTCTGACTCACGCTAGAATGCTTTGCACTGGCTGCATCCCTTTTTGAAGGACAGCCCAAACTGATACAAAGGATGTATTTGGGAACAAGAGGCAATCCCTTCAGAAAGTAAAGTTGCAAAAGCGACATAAGCAAGAATCCACACAGTGGAAAAAGTGGGTTGCTGAGTGGGGTGGCAGAGAACAGGGAACCACCATTCAGAAAAGAAAAAAAAAAGTAATGAGAGTAGTCGCCAAATCCCATTTTTGCCTAGAGCTATGCCAGGAGGATTTTTAACTTGAGGGATTAAAGAGTGCTTAAAAATAATAACCTGGAACTTGAGCCTGTATCCTTTATGCTGAAAGCAGGGTTTGTCCTGCTTGAAGAGATCAGCCATAATAGGGAATCAAGCTGAAATGCTACTTTCCCAATCAAATAGGTGGCAGACTTTGCACCACACCTGATTTTGAGTGCAATGTATTCAAGTCAAATACAGGGCTTCCGGCTTCAGTCCTCCTCCTCCCTCCCTCCTCGCACCACAAACCAGGACCTTGATCCTATCCCAAGAACACCTGAAGATTACATGCAGCTGAAGCTAGAGCTGACTGAATGTTCTGCAAATGTTGCTGTTGATTGTTTTTTCCAGCCTGTGTGTGTGCGAGCAATGGATTTGCCAATGAATTTTGCATTGTTTTCTCTTACTCACTGCCTTAACAGTAGCATCCATTGAACCATCAGCCTTCTGGCCTTAGACAGGCACAGAAGGAAGAGGCTGTAGCTACTTGCGTAACTCAAAGAAACAAAGATCTTTACAGCAGTCTCTGGCAGTGTTGCTGTCAGCCTCGTGTCTGGTGGCATTTCTGCAAGACCATTCTGCCCACCACCTTTCCACTCCAGGGTTTATAGCTTCAATATTAAAATGTGAGGTGAACAGAAACCTGCACAAATGAACTCAGCGTGGAGCAGATGTGGTTCTGGTTTGTTGTGCTAAATAAAAAAAAAAAAAGCTAGTTATTTTAAAATAAAGCCTTTTGACTGGATTCAGACAAGTTCTGAGGCATGCCTGTGTAGAAAGAGGCACTGTATTATTAACAAGCCATCACTGTCTGTACTTGTAGATTTAAAAAAAAAAAAATCAACCCAAACAAATCACACAGCAGTCTAAACAGTGGAAGCACTGATGGAAAAACAGGGTTAGAAGAACCTGTTAGAAGATGGAAGAACAGCATTAGAACATGCTCTAATGATACAGCATGTGCACGAACACTCACATCTTTTTAAACAGGGGTCCATGCAGTGTCCACAGAAGCTGGAGGACAGCAATGCATGGTGCCATTCTCCTCCTGAGACAGGTACAGCCAGGGCAAGAGAGGGCAGTTAACCAGTAACATACTTTCTGGTGCTTAGTTTTGTAAATAACAATCCGTTTAACATTAACTGAGCTGATTATGGATTTTTCCCCTTCCATGTGGGGAGCGTATCCTAGCCAGGGATTCAGAAACTTCCCCGGGGCTGGCAGGGGAAAGGGCAGCAGGAGGCAGCAGTTACAGCGGGGGACACTCCAGCTGCTGTACCAGAGTTTCCTCTCCAGCCTGCCCAGGACACTGTGGGTTTCCCAGCCTCCACCCAGGAAACCCCAGGACTGCCAAAAGCCTCAAAGAAGGAGTGGGGTGGTGGAAGGAGATTGCCTGAACACCAGTGGGGAGTTGGAATGTAAAGCAGGCTAGACAAGGAGGTGCATGCACACATCCAAGGGTGCTTAGGGACTTGACTCCCCTTGCCAGAGCCTGCAAGGAAGCAGAGAAGGGTTAAAGCTTCTTCTTCTCACTGCTTTTTCTGCTTGATTAACCTATTGCTATCCTGTCAGCCAAAATGAATGTCTCTGATATAAGCCCGCCCTCATGTCACTTTGGTGATAGAGCAGAAGTCACTCTGTAAAGCCCCAAGACCAGCACACAGCCAGATCCCTCCAGGCTTTCTTTGGCTGCCTCTTCTGGACTTGACCCCATCCCAGAAGCAGAGCAACCATGTTCCATTCGTGCACGTGCCACCCCGTGAGCACGCTCAGCAGCTGGCTAAGGAGCATTTGCCTTCACACCAGCACCCGCTGGCAGGGAACATGCCCCACCGCTGGGTAGCAAAGCTGCAGCACTCCTTGTGCTCCAGGCTGGGGCTGAGCCTCCCAAACACATGCACGCGCACTTGCACATGCACACAGGTGGGAAGGTGTGCTCTGGATGCAGGTAGAAATGAGGAGCACAGGGAGTGGAGAGGGACTCCACACCACCTCCTCCTCCCACTCCACCAGGTCTCCTGCACATCTTGGCAAAGCAGCTGCTAATAAACCCGAGGCTGTCTGAAGAGACCATAAGGTGGGAGCATGCTGGCAGGGGAGCCTTGGTAATTGCCCTACAACCTCGTTGCACATTGCTGAGACAAGCTGGGACGTTTTGTACATGTCCCGCCCCTGCTCTGCAACATGGTTGCAAAGCAATCTGAGTTTCATACTGCAACCTGGGCTGTTTGTCAGGTTCCCCAGCCCACTGGTGTCATGGCAAATGGACCTCCTTTGATATCTACACCCCCTCCAAAGAAGACCACTTCACACAAACAGTGCAGAACAACAGGCTGTCACCAGCTGCTGGTTGTGTCCGTTACCTTTCCTTCAGCTCTGGCACGTCCTTCTGCCCCTTTGCTCCATGGTGATGCCTTCAGAACTAGCAAAGTGCTTTCCAATGGACTTCAAAGTGCTCTTCAAAGTACTTGATTTTACAACTGCACTACGATCTCTGATCATGGCAGTCTCTCTTCTGCCTCTTTCAGACTGGCAGAAGGTGTGCACTGCCTCCATCCTTACAACTAGGTCATTTAACTCTGAAACCTAATGATAATCACTTTAAAATGTCAGTTGTTTAGAGGTGGCACCCAGCTGCTCAGACCTGAAAAGTCACTACTCTTTTCTTATCCTGTAACCACACACCTAGATAGTGGTAAGAAAAATAGAAGTGTCTCCAAAAAATATACACACAAAAATACATCCATGTCCCTAAATCATCGGTGGACAGATATTTGCTTTCTTTGGCTTCATATGCTTTATTTTCATTAAGATGACAGACTGAACGTGAATGCAGAAGCACTGCCTAACACAACAGCAAACTACAAGTATGCAAATGTCTACATTAATGGGGCAAAATATCTGTTGCCCTTTAAGCCTAAGTGTTGCTTTCTAAATGGTACTAAAATGTATGTTCTTATACTGGAAAACACTCCTACGTAACACATTCACTATACCAGAGGTCAGCGTCCATGTTCAGGACTTCAGAGGATCACCTTCAAAACAGAAAACAACTGCTTGGCAAATATTGACTCATGCCAACCCTTGGAGTTCTGCTTGTCCACAGGGCAAGTGATAGCCTCTAGCTTGTGTATACGCAGAAACCAAATCATCAGAGGTCTCTCCCTGGTCTTTTTCATGTTGCCCTCCTGTCTCTGACGTCTTTCTGTTCATAGCCAAGTTTAAAGTACACTTGCAATGGCTGGTCCTATTGGCTCCTTGGACTGTAAATGTAGAGCTAAGACCCTCCAGGCAGACCAGCCTGGAAGGGGAGGCGTGTTGTGGTAATGTAGATCAGTGGTCTCCAAACTTTTTTGATTGCATACCCTTATTATTAAGAAAAATTTGAGCACACATCCCCAATAGATGTATATTTATTTATTTATACATTATATACATATACCACTGAAGTTATAGTATTTTCTTCCTGCACCCCAATGGATCATCTTGCACACCCCATGGGGTGCATGCACTCCACTTTGGAGACCACTGATCTAGCCAACAGCTAAACGCTCCTGCTTGTTGCTCTGGGCTGACCCCTTTTGTAATCTCTATTTCCTAAATCAGAAGTGTGGAAACTCCTTTGGTTCAGGTTCGCTCTTCAGCAATGCCAATTGGCTTGCTCAAAGGGTATTTGCTAGAGGAGAGAGGGAAACCACTAAAGGGCGAAGTAAGAGTGTTTGATTATGGGAGGGGAGGAGAAAAAACAGTTTAAGCGGGAACTGTTGAATGGGCACTTAAAAAATATTCTTACAGCAAAGTCCACCAGGTCTCATGGGTACATTGTGGTACTCAGACTAAATCTGGGTTTTTTTGTAAGAAGGAAGAGTATAGAGAGGGAAGAAAAGGATGCAAATAACAATAATCACACTGTACTGTCTGACAACTGTGCCTAAGGACAGCACAATCCTTCCAGGTGGTTCAACTCCTGCAAAAAACCATACAGGCTACAGGGCAGTATCTACCACCATCAGTCATATGGCATGGGCTGGATTACTTGGCCATGGGCCCATTCAATCAAAGTACTTTTTAATACAACCAAACACCAAGAAATAAAAGAGTTTTGTCCCAAGCTGACAAGAGGTGGTGTGGAGAAGAGAAAAGCGCGGGTTGCGTCTTGGATAGGGCCATGGTGAATGTGATAAAACACAAGCTGAACACAGACTTTTGGAGTCTTGCAAAAGACTTGGCAAAAACAGCTAATACAACTTTGGGTTGAGTTAACAGGAGCTCTCTGTTGGTATGGAGGAAAAACTATTTTATTGGGTACTAAGAATTAGCTTTGGGCTGGCAGAAGCCACGTAGATTGATCACTCTCGAGGGAACAGGAGACAGGACACAAAGCTGACAATTCAAACAAAGCTTCTTTTCTTGCCTTTTACTCTCATAAATATTCCTCACTTGGAGGGGGAAAAAGTATAACTAAGTGACTGGTCTCTCTATTTCCCTAGCTCCTTTCTTTGTGGATAATAACCCAGTTCAGCAGCTGTTAGGTCCTTCAGGCCAGTAACCTTAGCCAGACATTTCATGCCAAGAGAGGAAGAGCAGCAGGTGAGGAGGGAGCAGGTGGCTTGGGAGCTCATATCAAAGATCTGTGTATCCTAAAGAGCTGTATATAGGGGGAGCACAGGAAAAGGAACCTGGGAATTATTCAGGACTGGCAATCAGATTTAGAGTTGTGAGTCATATCTGTATGTTAGGCACCTCTTTGGTACTTTACAAGTATTCCATCAACAGTGAGAAATAAGAGAGGACTCAACATCCCTGATATTGCAAAAGTATGGAAAAAAATGCATAATCACATCAGGAAAGAAAAACCCTTAAGCAAACAAATATACTTGCAGGCTTTTTTTGTCTCTCAGTATGAAGCAATATGGCCACAGGCCACTTCTCTGCTCGTTTGGTCATCAGAAAGAACCCAAATAAAGCAAGTTTCATCACTCCTGTCCAGAGAAAATGTTCACAGCTGTTGGCATAGAAAACAATGCAAACAAGTCACTGACACTGCATGAGGTCCCTAGTTCCCCTTGATCTGAGGCTGGCACCATGCTATTTGAATTAATAAGGTACTGGGTGCAGTCCTTCTAAACCCTGAGTGCTTGCACAATGTATTGAGCAACAACATAGCACACTGAAAAAATCTGTCATTGCTGGCATATGAGCTGAATGAGTGAGATATATGGCCTTCCATTCATTAATGACTAACTGCGGCAACTTTTTTTCACTACATTGCTCAAGCCACATCAGACCTTCAGCAGACCAAGCAAGTTAGACAATACTTCACACAGTTCACACAGCTACCCAAAACGCTAGATAAAACTCCCTAGATTTTTAGTAGATCACAAACCATTTTAAGTAGTTTTTAACTTACCTACAGTGACATATAATCTCTGGTTTAATAGACTAGAGAGCAAAAGGGGAAGTGAAAGGTGGAGTTCCTGCAAGAGAGGGCTAGCACCCTTCAAAGAAATAACTAAATTTCAGAGATCATATTCATGGATTGCAACCACGGCTTGCAGCCTTCCCTTTGAAAGGGCTAGAGCCTCTAAAAGAGCCAGGGAAGACACTTGCTTACTGGGTATCTTCCACAAAGAAAGGTATTGCTTAGCTCTTGCGCTTGCAGTCCAGCTGCAGTGATGTACTTCCCCTTTGGTGTTTGCAGGAGCAGCAGGTGGGTTTCAGAGATTATTTCAGTTCAGAAGCTCAACCAGCTGCTGACAACTGACCTGGGAAGTGGTATAGTTTGTACCCACTACACCAGTTCAGGAACTGCCAAGACCAGCTCCACAGTTGCCCACCCATGGCATACCAGAAGGGGTCAGTTATTGTTAGGCATCTCAGGAGGCTGCTGCCTGCTTTCAGCCTCCAGAACAATCACCTGCTGATGTCGCTGCAAAACACAGGATTATTCAACGTCCTTCCTGACTTCTGCTAGCTTGATGTTGACTGCTTGCTAGGTGCCAGGAGACATTACTCATCACATGAGAATTAAAATTGCTATTGGCCATATTTTTTGCAGCTGGGCTTTCAAACTGGTTTCATTTTGGCAAGGGTTTGTGTTGTCGAGCTGCTTTTTCCTTTTTGGTTCATGTTAAGTTTCATTTGAGCTGGTTGTCACTGCATGCACTGAGGGCTACTTGTCTGAATATGGAGGGGCATGTATGCCATCAGACTTGTCCCTCTGGACATACTGGTAATGTTGCTTCTCACATATCTCCATTTTGCCTGCATGCATTGCTGCAGGTCACGTACCCAGTATGAACGATCACATACACATACCATTTATTCCCAGCCCAGGAGGCGGGCTGCAGTCTTAAAGCTGGTGGTAGAACCCAGAGGCAAGAAGACCTTAGGATCACGGGCTCCCAGCACAGTTTTGGGGAGCTGAGAGGAGCAGCAGCACTGTCTGTACAAGTGTGTCAGGAGGGCGTTAAGTGGAGCTATGGCTGGTTGGACCAGCTCCTGACAGCAAGATGCAGGAAGACAGAGCATGGTGGCGTTAGCGGTGTTCCAAGGGTTTGTTCAGGACACAGGGGAAGAGGAGACTCCTAGGCTAGATCTGTGGGTGAGAAGATGGGCTGATCTTCTGAAGGGAAAGGAGCACTGTCATTTTATCCACACTGAGAACCTGCGTTACTGCACCGCTGCCTCTAGCAGCACTGAAATACATCTGAACAATGTGAATAGAGAACAGGAGAGTGAGCTAATCAGGACGTCACTTCATCTCATAGGATATCATGCATTTTAAATAAATTACCATGGCAAGAGCATTTAGACCATGTCTGCTAATCCCATGCCTCTCCATGCATCTTGTGCCTCCCTGGTAAAGCAGCCACAGTCTTGACACAGAAGAGGTTCCCATTGCAAGCACTTCTTTTTAATCCTCAACTACATATTTGTTTCTATGGTTTCCCCATGAAGTGAAATTTATAGTCCTACCCTCCAGTACAGCTAGGGCCCGTGGGACAGAAAGGGTGTGTTCTCTGATGCTGAGTTCCTATGAGCTGAGACAATAAGAAGGCAGCATCTTGGCAGTACCCCCGCTAAGGAAGAGGAGGCACAAAGCCTGTATCCATTACGAGACAGAAGGGAAGCCACACAAGATGTCTGTTGTTCAAGGAGTCACCAGAACCAGCCCTCCTACCTAGCTTTTCTTACGCCTCATCACAGCACTGCCAGGATAAATACAAACCTCAGGGGAAAACAGCATTTGTTGCTTTATTGAACTGTCTCTAGGGATTCTTGCTGATTTTGTCTTCTCACACAGCTCTCTGTCATTAATCAAGATCACCCTAATTAGAGCAGCCAGGAGCCTTTAGGAGGAGGAATTGCAGGAGAGGAACCTTTGAAAATTAACTCAGATGCTTTGGGCCTGACTTATCTGCAGCATTGTCAACTCTGGCTATTTTGCAGTCATGCAACAGGGCTTTGGGGCTGTGGGTTTCCAGCTTATTAATGGTGATTTAGATACCTGAGCTTCACCCACTAGCAATAATACAGATTTATAATCCTTAGGATTAGAGGAAAAAGTTTAAGAACAAATGTACCCTGTAGCCTACAGTAACCAGTAGAGCGCTATGTTTTTAGGGGAAAAAAAACACCCTTAATATTTCAAGGTGCTTAACATTGAGCCAGTACATACGATGCTTATGATCACTCTCTCCAGCCCCCAGCTTCACTCCCCCTTGACGCGTCTGAAGCTTAAAGTCACTTCTTAAATCTCCAGCCAGACTCTCACTGGGCTAGTAGAACACCTCCTTCCAACCTAGTTGTCCCACCATCACTGCCTAATGGCACCAGTCCTTCACCATCGCGTGACAGCTGAGCTAAGCCTTTTATTGCTCTCTCTGCATTAAACAACTTTTGCAGGTTGAGGAGAACAGAGTGATTTGATCTGTAATTAACCCGCTCTTGGTCATCCAAGACCTATATTAGAAAAAATTGGTAGTCACCCCACTCTTTGGCAATTCCTGGGCTCACAGTGTCATAGCAGGGCTAAAAGCCCCAAATCCAACAGTGATATACAAATTTTGTTGTGTTCTCAGAAAGAATTACTCTGTCCTTGTAGCTTGTGTCCTGATGCCTCTGATGATCATAGAATCATAGAATGGTTTGGGTTGGAAGGGACCTCTAAAGGTCATCTAGTCCAACCCCCCCATGCCGTGGGCAGGGACACCTTCAACTAGATCAGGTTGCTCAGAGCCCCGTCCAACCTGACCTTGAATGTTTCCAGGGATGGGGCATCCACCACCTCTCTGGGCAACCTGTTCCAGTGTTCCACCACCCTCAGCATAAAAAATTTCTTCCTTTTATCTAGTCTAAATCTACCCCCCTTTAGTTTAAAGATTCCCCCTTGTCCCGTCGCAACACGCCCTGCTAAAAAGATTGCCGCCATCTTTTTTATAAGCCCCCTTTAAGTACTGACAGGCTGCAATAAGGTTTCCCTGAAGCCTTCTCTTCTCTAGGCTGAACAACCCCAACTCTCTCAGCCTTTCTTCATAGGAGAGGTTTTCCATCCCTCTGATCATTTTCGTGGCCCTCTTCTGGACCCACTCCAACAGGTCCGTGTCTTTCTTATGCTGAGGGCTCCAGAGCTGGAGTCCTCCAGGTGGGGTCTCACCAAAGCAGAGTAGAGGGGCAGAATCCCCTCCCTCGACCTGCTGGCCACGCTTCTTTTGATGCAGCCCAGGGCACGATTGGCCTTCTGGGCTGCGAGCGCACATTGCTGGCTCATGTCCAGCTTTTCATCCACCACTACCCCCAAGTCCTTCTCGGCAGGGCTGCTCTCAGCCCATTCACCCCCCAGCCTGTATTGATACCTGGGGTTGCCCCAACCCAGGTGCAGGACCTTGCACTTGGCCTTGTTGAACCTCATCAGGTTCACACGAGCCCACTTCTCAAGCTTGTCCAGGTCCCTCTGGATGGCATCCTGTCCCTCTGGCGTGTCGACTGCACCACTCAGCTTGGTGTCATCTGCAAACTTGCTGAGGGTGCACTCAATCCCAC
>NW_008824030.1:543929-563714 GCF_000699105.1 Pygoscelis adeliae
GGGTGGTTGAAGTCCCCCATGAGGACCAGGGCTTGTGAGTGTGAGGCTGCTCCTATCTGTCTATAGAGGGCCTCATCTGCTCGGTCTTCCTGGTCAGGTGGTTTGTAGCAGACCCCCACCGTAATGTCACCTGTCCCTGCCTTCCCTTTAATCCTGACCCATAAGCTCTTGGTTGGCTCCTCATCAATCCCCCGGCAGAGCTCCATGCACTCCAGCTGGTAATTGACATAGAGGGTGACACCCCCTCCTCGTCTCCCTGCCTGTCCTTCCTAAAGAGCCTGTATCCCTCCATCCCAACACTCCAATCATAGGAGCCATCCCACCACGTCTCTGTGATGCCAATAAGGTCGTAGCCCTGCAGGCATGAGCACATCTCTAACTCCTCTTGTTTATTCCCCACGCTACGTGCATTTGCAGAGAGGCATTGAAGTTGAGCCCCCGATGAAGCTGTCTTACTGGCTGGAGGTCCTTTGTGCTGCTCTTCAGGCGCTCTTCTGCTGACCTGTGTTCCTTCCCCAGGCTCTGGGCATCTATTGCTAGCCCTGGCATCAAACTGGTAGGAGTGGGATGGATTGAGGTTCCCCTCCCCCGGCATCTCTAGTTTAAAGCCCTCTTCACCAGCTTGACAAGCCTATGGCTGAAGATGCTCTTCCCCTTCTCTGACAGATGGACCCCATCAGCCCCCAGTAGAAGATCCCTGGGACTGCTTCACTCCGCGGGTGCTCCTGGGGTCTAGGTTGTGTGGCCTCATTTTGCTGAGGCTGGCAGAAGAAGTGACCATTTTACCATAGGAAGCTAGGTCACCTGAGAGGATAGCCCTCCCTCCTCCCCATGGGTTTTGTTTCTGATCCAACGGAAGTCAGTACATATTTCATCAAAACCTGGTGCTTCTTTTTGCAGCTGTTTCTTCCTGACTCTGGCAATCTTCATGCATGGCCATGCATTTCAGATGCGTAATGTGGCATATCGTTATGCCCTAGAGGTTGCTGGTGCCTGCCAATGCCAATGCATATGGGGTTATTCAAGTGTAAGAGAGTCCAAGATTTGACCCCTAGCCTATGAACGTTTCTGTTTCCAAGTGAACTTTTCAAGTATTTCTTCTGATTTGGGGGTGACAGATGGTCTGCCCCCATGCTCCAACTCCCCAGACATCTAAGGAAACATTAGCAAGTAGATGAGGTTCAGAATTCACCCTTGTAAACCAGCTGAGTCAGCATCAATGCGATAAAACCACATTCCAGCTCAGCTAGCAAGGTCTGTCCCTCAGTGCTGGACCATGGTGGCTGCCAAAGGAAAACAGAAGGGCTTGAAGGGCTCCAACACCACTGTCAAACTTGAGAGCAAGGGCATGGGCAGATCAGTGGGCCTCCTGACTTCACCCTTTGCCAGCCAACCTTTTCCCTCTTTGCTGTTCACTAATGTAGATTAAGCATCAGATGGCAGAAAAAATGCTCAGACTATACAACAAGGTCAGAGATTCCTGTATTTCCCATGATCTCAAGCCTGCAGAGTTTTCTCAGGCTTCATCATTTGTTACTGGAATCATTGCCCTTAGTACCATGTTACAGATAATGACATTCCCTCTTAAGCTGGAATTTTTCATTAATGGCAATAACCACAATAATAGACAACTTTCTGGACATCTTGGGTTGCAGCATTAGCTGCTGGGGTTATGAAGGACAACTGACTCCTGGAAATCTCTACCTAAACAGAAAGGTACCTCATGGGGGGAATCATATGCGGAGTAACATTCAGGTTTTTTTCACTGCAGACTGTTCTGTATTCGCACATGAGATCTAGGTGGAAAGTTAGCTCCCTGCCCCCTAGAAAACACCTAGGACCTCCAAACCTGCATCATAGTCTCATTTTATAACTACTACAGTCAATGGCAAAATGTCTTCTCTCCCCTTTAAATGCAATTGCTTGCTGGGAAATAATAAATAAAACCTTAGCTGGTGTTTATATAGATTAAAAATTACCTAGCAAATTCACTTCTTACACTTGAGTTTGCAGGCCAGGTGTCCATCTGTGTCAGTCTGAGACTGATTCATTGCTGCAGAATCCTACTGGTGGAATTGCAAGCCCTGTAGCTGAATGAATCAGACCTCTCCCCTTCCACTGCACCAGTGTGGGTTTGTACAGCTCAACATACCAGGCAGCTGCAAATAAAGCCTAGGATGTGCTGCAGATAGAATGAGTCCAGCTGCCACCATCAGGAGTGCTGGGGCAGGATAGGTGAGCACAGGGTCTGCTCAGACCTCAGCCAATCTAGGAGCAGGGAAATCTCTGCCAGGGGTGCACGACAGAGGAAATAGATGAGTCTGCAAGATTTTAGAGACTGTTAGATGGAAATGAGAGGCAGAAGGGGAAAAATGCCAAGCCTTACATAAGAGCGGTGGCTTGCAAACTGCTGTGGGAGAAGAGGTCTCCAGGAGGATGCTCTAAGTTTTGCTTTCCTGGGGTGGGGGAGAGACAGAGGGTAGTTCTGTCCAACAAAACCCTGTAAAGCCAGCGACGACTTGGCTGCAAACCAAAAAGGAAGGATAAGGCAGGAGCGGGCGCCACTGGTTTGCTGGCATCTCCCACCTCATCTGGCAGGCTTTGCTGATCCCTGCTGACATAGGTCCAATCCAAAGCTGATTGAACTGTTCCCACCAAGTGCAGCGGACTCCGGATAAAGTGGACAGCAGAGAGATCTGAGCAGGACATGTTGAAACTTCCCTTCAAGGTGGGGTGGGCGAAGTGGTAACATCCCTTGTGGGGTGTTACCCCAAGATGCATTTCTCCTGATGCACACCCCAATACCAGACTGGCTTCATCCCAGAGCCATCACATAAAACATGCTCATGGCCTGTGCAGCACGGAGCAGCTCTGTGAGTCTCCTGGTGTGTTGGTTCACTACCTGCTGGCTGCTGGGTCACACACTGCGGGGCAATATGTCCTCTCTGCATCCCTCTCTCTCTGCCTTGCTCCTGCCACTGATGGTAGATGAATCGCTGCAGGAAGCAAGCCACAGCCTGGGCATGAAGGGAGCGAGGAGGCAGGATGGTGAGCAGACACATACGGGCTGCAAGTCTCTTTCTGCTGCCACTTCCCGCTCGCGTTGTGACAGCTCGGCTCAAAGCTCCATCACGCTGATGCAGCTCCCCAGCGTTACAGGCAGGGAAGGAGGAGGACATGCTGCTGAGGTATCTGCAGCGTGTCCTCTCCTGTTCTGCAGGGACGCAGTTGTGCTCAGCAGAGCAACCTTCATGCTGTGCATGGGAGGAGCAGTGGAGGCTGCCACTGAGGAGGGAGAGAAGCACAGAGGGATGGAAAGCCCTCATTTGCAAATATGATGTACAACTGCTTTTCCTTACTTGGGGTACACTGAAGAGCTCACTGGCCTCACAACGTACTGGCTCCGCCCACGTGTTTGTCAACAGAAGCAAATGGGAGTATTTGGGAGCAAGAACTAGAGTGATCTGGAAGAGGAGGGCACTGCAAGTGATTCCTGAGTCTCCTTGCAAAGCATCACAGATCATTTCGGAGAGCCTGTGCTCGCACTCTTGCAAACGCACAGTTGGAGGGTAGTCCTGCAAGGGGTGGAGGTGTGGGGAAGGAAGGCATGGGGTCCAGCGGGGAGCTATGCCTAGCGGCTGGGGCTGAGGATGACACAAAGCCCAGGAGGCAGCCAAACTGGAGGAGTAATATAGGAAAAGGTCTGCAATGGCACAAGAGCAAATTCTCCTGAGTCCCCAGGGATTTTCCTGCTCCCCAAAGCAAGGCAGAGAGCCTGGCAGAGGCCTTAGGATCAGACAGCTCTGGAGAGGAGTGAAGACTCCAGCTACTGAAGGGGGCTTTGGGGGAGAGAACAGAGGGGCTTTATTCTAAGGAACCATGCCCCCACCTGCCCACTTCTCCTCATCCACCACAGGCTGCTGGTGGTCCTCACCATTCACAGGGCACCCAGGGGCCATCCTTAAAGGATGGCTTCTTTGGCTTGCACTCAATACCAGACTGACCTTCTAGGAACAATGATGTTGCTGCCTCTGAGAGCAGAGGATGACTCCAAGTGAGAAAAAACCAGTGTGACTACAACATGGCTGTTTCAGAAAGGATACACAGCCCTGGAATCACTGCATCAGCATCTCCCAGCTCCTCCCTGCTGTCTGTCCTCGATACTTGCAGGTGCTGCATTTTTTTCCCTGCTGCTTGGTACCACCTTCACCTCTTTTCCTCCTACCAACCATTCTTCCAAGAGTGAGGGCATTCAGGCAGTGTCTGGTTGTGTCCCAACCTACACACGCTCTGCCAGGTCACCGGCACAACAGTGGGGTAGGAGATCCAGCCACGCAGGGGTTGAGCCGTTCTGCTCTGGCTGTCCAGTCTCTCCCCTCCCATCTTCTCCTATGAAATAATCAGCCAGTTTTAGCCTTGCAGGCATGCAGAGGGGGTCCAGCTGCTCTTGTGCAGGCAGTAGAATCCTCTAAGCTGCTGGGGACTAGCTGTCTGAAGGAATCATTTCCAGGGACACATTCAGAGTTGAGGGGTAAAATTGAAAGAAAAAACAAGCAGAGAGAAAGCAGAGAGGCACAGCTTATTCCAGCGACATCTAACACAGAGGCCAAGGCCTCAGTGTTTGTATCTCCCAGTATTTTAGGGAGAGGAAGGATTGTTTTCCAGAGGCCCTGACTTAAAAAAAATACAAACCTATAAAGAAATACTCATCTTTGTGGAGGACAGAAGAGCACAGCTGAATGTCACTCCCTGTCTTGAACTGAATTTCCACAGGCTGGCTCAGGAGATGGGTGTCAGGTAAGAACATGGACAGAAAAAGTGCATTTTTCAGCATCAGGTCACAGCAAGCAATGAGATGCAATGGGATTTGATCTGCCTAGCTGGCCTGGCAACCAGCCAGCCCAGGATAAGGTAAGAGAGGCCATGGTTTCACAGAGCTGGTAGCTTTCTTTTGTCTGAAAGAGTCTAGCAGTTGTGAGACTGGAGAGAAGCATCTGCCTGGGTACCTCAATCTCTCCCTCTATGCCACTAAGTTACCAAAATCAGTTTGTCCAAAGGAAGAGAGAGGACAGAGAGTCTGCTACCAATCCACTGCATGTTTGCTGACATGTTAGAGCACACAGAGTTTGCAGCCTTCAGCCATTCTATGCTCATTGATGTGAAATCAGTGGTTCAGATGGCATGGAATAAATTAGCAGAGATAACTAACCTCTGCCTCCTCTGATACAAAAGCTCAGAGGGCTCAAATGAAGGCAAAAGGTGGCAGATTCAAAATGTTCAGGAGGAGGCGGCTTTTCACATGATGTGTAGTGACACTGCAGAACTGCCCACAGCAGGATGTGGTGGATGCTGATGGGAAAGACCGGACAGGTTCAGAAAAGACAAATCCAGCAGGACACAGAAGCTGTACTTGGCTCAGGTAGTGCGTAAACCATACATTGGTGGAGGCTGGGAAAACCCTCAGAAGTTTGACTCTGGGCTTGCTAAATGTTCAGGAGGAGGCGGCTTTTCACATGATGTGTAGTGACACTGCAGAACTGCCCAGAGCAGGATGTGGTGGATACTGATGGGAAAGACCAGACAGGTTCAGAAAAGACAAATCCAGCAGGACACAGAAGCCGTACTTGGCTCAGGTAGTGCGTAAACCATACATTGGTGGAGGCTGGGAAAACCCTCAGAAGTTTGACTGTGGGCTTGCTCTGTTCTTAGGCTCTTCTTCAGGTGTCTGTGATTGCCCACTGCCAGACACAGGAGAGGAAGCGAGGTGACTTGGAGGCTCTCACTGTACCCAAGAGTCGTTCACAACTTTTACAACTGCTCATTTGCAGCTCTGTGTCAGGGTTCTGAGGACATCCATAGGCCTTAATTAACCCAACCAGCCTCACCTGGGACCCCCACCCACAACCTCTGCCCGTGGGCCCAGGAGCCCTGTTCAAGTTCACCCCTGGCCCTTCAGTCCTGGCTTGATGTATGTTGTAGGCATACCTGCTCCCACACCTCTTCCTGGGGTGTTTGGATTTCCTGGCTTGACCTCAGACCTGACTTGCATCCTTAGTTCTACTTGACCATCACAAGATTGTTGATGGGACCTGCTGCCATTACCATTCCTGTACCCCTCACCCAGGTCAGATGCTGTGGGACTGTGCACTGTCAGTGAGGGTGCTACAGCCCTGTGTACTCTTGGGACTTAAAACCGGCTGTAATGGGGTATTATAAGCTGGTGCCAGAGGACTAGTTTCTGTGTCCTCTCTTAGCTTGGCTGGAGGAGGGTGCTGCTGGCTTGCAGCAAGGCTGTGTTGCTGGAGTGGACAGAAGGCTGTAAAGCAACCAGCAAGTGTCAGACTTGCACCATAAAGCACAGGACACAAGAGCAAAGCTAGGGTGGTTTATGAGGGTGGCAGGCCTCTGAGGAGGAGGAGAGCCCCAAAGCTGAATCGAGAGCAAGATTTGGTCCATCAGTCAGAAATGAGATACTCTGTAGGAGAAGGACTGGGTACTGGGGGCCCACACTAGTTCTGTATTTGTTAGGGACACTTCACAAAAGCTGGATTGCTTTAGTTAGATCATTCAGCCAGGCAGGAGGATGAAACTGCATTTCTCCTATAGACATAGTGTTTACCAGAAGCAGCAAACTGCTTTTTGTTTTCAGTTCAGGTGTCAGCTGCATCCACAGATGCTGTTTTATCATCAGAAGGTCCTTGCATGTTTTAGACTGGCCTCAGAGCCTCTAATCTTGCTGGAGGTATCTGCTGCACACAAGTGGGCTGCTGGAACAGCCCAGCTTGGGGGGTGTTTCAACTGACTCCTTTAGCTTCACCAGGGCCTCACTGAGACTGGCAGCCTCAGACCTCTCTGCCTGGGCGCAATCTCCAGTTCCACAACAACTCCACAGTTTAACCCTCCCCTCCAAGGAGACTTGGCAGACCATGAGGGAGGCCAGCTGGTGATGGCCTGAGGCTTTTCCTTACCTACCTGTACACTTTGCTGCATTCACTTCTCTCCTCACTGCATTATTTCAGTTACAAGTAATTTATGTTTCTGACGAGCAATTGATGAGCTGCTGTGACTCTTCTCCATAATGTCCTGGGGCCTCAGCTCATGATCTCCCAGTGCTTTTCTAGGGGGTAGTGATCAGCTGCATGGACATCCCCACCCTCAGGTGAAATACTCTGCTTTGGTTTTATGCTGCACCAGCACTGATTGCTGTTGTGTAATGCAGACCCAGAGCTTACCTTTTCTGCCTGAGCCACACAAAGTACTAGGTTCACTGAGTGGCTCAGATCTTCTCAGGAATGAAGCTTCTACCCTGTTTCTGTCTCCTGTTGCTTGCAGATACCCAGGGAACCAGTGGTGGAATTTCTACTTCTACTTCTTCTAGGGAGTTTCAGACTTGCTGTAGCTTTTTGTCATTTGTCTGCCAGGGTTTCTCCTCCGTTTCCTTTTATTCCCTCTATGGACTACAGGAACATGTCAGTGTTTCAGGACTCTGCAAGAACTCTGCTTTCCCATGTCCCATTTTCCTGGGTAGCAAAAAACAGCCACTCCATGCCCAGGTGTACAGCCCTCCATGCAGCATGGAGAACTCGCCATTCCTTGGCCATGCTTTCTCCCTGGCTGAGAGCAGACCTGCTGCTGCCCCAGCAGAGTAAAGCTCCTTTTCAGCTCACCAGGTCATGCAATCCCTGTGAAACAGGCCAGGCTGTGTGGGAACTGCCAAGCTGGAGGCAGTGCTGGATGCTGAAAACGGAGGAGAAATTTGTCTTCCTCTTTTTAAATTGGTAGCACTAGGCTGTCCCAGTTTGGTAGATTTCTGCTAACCCCTCCTGTCACCTTTCCAGTATAAAAAGCTTAAAACCTTTCTTATTCTGGTCTGAGAGGAAAGTCCCTAGTCTTGTTCCTGCTCACCTGCTGTGCCCCAATTACTTGCACAAATGATGAAGTGAATGCTACAGAGGGAGACTGTGCACCCACTTGTCCATCCCTGTTACACCCTGCACCAGGGTGTGCCACCAATTGAGGTAGAGGTCTTCTTCTGCTTGTTTGACATCGCAGCTGAAGAGTTTTGGAAATCTGAACACTTTATTTACCCCCCTGAATAGAGTCAGGAGCACTTGGAAAAGCCAAGGCCTTTCAACCTTAACATCATCAGAAGGTATCACAAGCTAAGCATGGGATACACATGGTAGTCTTGGGTTAATCAGAGCAGAAGGGGGTTAATCTGCAGACTGAGGGGCATGGATTGACATAGGGTGGGCAAGTGCTTTTCAGGGAGGAGCAAGCTGCTCCAAATGGAAGCAAAGGCTCCACATAGGGGGATGCTCCCAGGGCCGGGAAGAGAACGCTGGTCCTTGGCTCCTTGGGGAGCTCCAGTACTTTGTGGCCTTGCAATACATGCTGCTGCTTAGATGCAAAGGGCCACCAAGTCCACGGCTGTAGGACATTGTGTTGCACAAAGCTTAAAGCACCAGTTCACAACATATAAGGGAATGGAGAATTAGACCCATATTCTTTGCCACATACTGGTCGATCCTCAGCAGCAGGCGGCTGCGCATCGAGACTGTGGCAATGTAATTGAGCTGAAGTGCTGCAGGAGGCTTTGCCTGATATTCCGAGTACTCTGCCACACCACTTACCTTGGGGAAAAATGTTAAGAGATAAGGGCCAGCCACACTTAATTCTTTCCACATAAGCAGTGATTACCTGCTAGCACAGAAAAGGTATGTGTATAGAACTATGGCCTAGGAAAAAGTAATTAGGACTGTTTAGATTTCCTTTCTGCTCTTTATATTGACAGGTTGACAGAAGAAGACCAGCAGACATGATTGGTAGCATTCTGCACAAGCCTGGGGTCAGCCCCATAGCAGGTCAGGATTGATGCTGCACTATTTGCACTGCAGGAAACAGATGCTTTTCCCTGTGGTTCCCTTCCAGGCTCCAGATCTGCCTCAGCTTCTCTGCTGCTTTAAATTAAAAACAGAATAATAATATGCAAAAAGAGATGCCGTTACACAATATTTTCTAGCAGTTGGCACAGCAAACAGAAGCACAATAAGAGCTCAGGGAAGGGAATCCCTTGGCAAAGCATTGCATGGTCAGAAAATCTCAGCTCATCAGAGGTGAAGTTGCCTGTGCTCTCACTGAAAATTATTCCCCTTTTGTAATCTCTGAGATTTGAACTTTAGTCCCTGATCAGAGACTAGGGAGGATGGGATGGGTGGGGAAACTCCTTTAGCAAGAGGAGAAAACAGTTTCCCTGCCTCTTATTGCCAGGGCTGCTGGGTTGTGGACTCTGGTCCTGACTCCACCACTGCTTTGCAGTGTCACCCCATGCAAGGTTGGGTGCTCCAGTTGCAGCACCCAAACAAAATGGCAAAGTAACCAAGGTGCATGGAGCCACAGGCGCAGCAAGAGTGGTGGGAGATTCCCTGTGGTCCTGGAGGGCTCGTGAACTCTTTTCAGAGTCTTTTCTCCCATATCTTTGTTGAAAATCTGAATTGATTGTTGACAAAAGCAAACATGGTTTTAAGTGGGTCCCTTTTCCTTATCGGTCCCCTTCAAATGAATTCTCTTGGCATCTGTAATGTTATAATGGTATTAGTTCACCCATTTCTGTACCATTTAAGAGGAAAAGCCAGATGGTACTTGGCTTTATCTTTAATGAAAAAAACAAGCTGAGGAAAAAATACTTCATTTCTCTTTTCAAAAAAAGAGGAGATTTCAGGCCTCCTTTTATCAACCCATTAAAGCCTTCCCCATCACCCAAAGGAGCACATCCCCTTTGTTAAAGGGCAAGAGCAAAGGATCTCCAGAAGGCTCTGGAAATGCACCATCAGATTTGGCTTGCTTTTTTTGGTGGGGAGCTGACCTCTCGGGAGGGGGATAGAGTCATTTGAGGATGATGCACCTTCTCTGGCTTGTCAGAAAAGCAGCTTCAGTCCCCCTTGCTCGTTGTGCTCCAGCACAGTCAAAAACCAAGACCCATGTGATCCTGTGCACTATGCGAGCCACCTGCACAGAGGAGGGAATGGGGGATGCACAAAGTTTTGCTCAGCTCACCAACTTTAGCATGGAGATGGGAAAAATTCTCACACAGCTGTTGTGTTTTGTTACGAGCCCTGAGTGGCTGAAATGCAGCTGTTTAATTAGCATTTGCCCCAGAATTTGGGGCTACCAGCTCCCCAGAGGCTAAAATTTGGATTATCTAAGACAGGGAAAGAACTGAGGCTTGTGGAGGTTTTTATCAGAGGACTAGGAAATTGGCTGCTTGCAGAAATGAATCATCTCAGCATGACACACTAAAAATCTGGAAAAGCTGTTGGCCACATGACCAATTTGAACCCCATGTCCTCCTTGGAGGCTGGTGACTGAGCTGGGGAAGAATAAAAAAAGTCAAGAGTCCATTGACTGACACGACCATTAATTCAACCACTGTCTGAGATAAGGAAAGGGTATTGTCTTGGCCTTAGCCAGGAGTGAATTATGCATGTTTACAGATGCATCCCTCCATGGCTGTCACCATTTCTCAGCAAAAATAGTAGCAGAAATAGAAAATACCCTTAAAATAATAGAAGTGAAGTAATTTAAATAAAAAAAAATCTTAACAGTGGTGAATGTGGTGTCCTGGCAGCATCCCTTTGGAATTTGTTTAGTAAAGGCTTTAAAAAGGCTGGGCTGGCAGGACACACAGCTCTGGACAGAGAAATGAACCCACCCAGGGATGAAGGCTGCCTGGCTGCAAGATGCCATTTGCTGCGAGACCTGCTTCCAGAGACCAGGCTATGCTCCCTACCAAGAGTCTCGGAGTCCCAGGTTCCTATGGGATCCTGGATCATGGCGTAGACCTTTGGTTTGCTCTGTTTTTTAAAGGAAAAATAAGTCACTGCATAGGGGACTGAATTAAAGGCTTAAGCATGTGAGGGGGAGGTGATCAGTGATCCGCGTCTTTCTGTCTAGGGTGATGGTTTCAGATTTGCTGACATCGGACTATTGTTAGATTATTGGTAATCTGTGGGGTGGGGAGAGGCAATTTATTATGTTTGCACCATGCCCAGTAAAAGTGTTGATACCTCTAATCATCATCGTAATAAAAGGGAATATTAGTAATAAAACTAATCCTTCTCTCAGGATTTCAGCACCACAGTGGGGAGGATTTGCATGATGTTCCTTTCAAAAAATGGATTTCTAACTCTCTCCTTTCCCCTTCTGTCACTGCTTCAGCAAAACAAAAATCTCCCCAAGCAGTTTGCAGCATGGAACATATGACAAAGATGAGCAGTCTGACTTCTCTGAGAAGCAATGATACAATCACATGCACGCACACACACTTGCAGTAGCTTTCTGCAACCAGTTTATCATTAAGCTACGAGGAGCATCTCACATGTCAGCTTGTCAGAGTTCCGTTAGAAAATTAAATGTTGCACGCTGTATTTGTAATTGGATGCAAATTAAAATATCACTCATGAGAGGGCTGAAATCCTGGAAGAGCAGATTGCATGCATTAAGCCTCAAGATTTGAATAATGTCAGAGAATATGCTGTTCCTTTTCACAGTTTGTTTCTGTCCTCTGCCACCCCAGCAAAGTGAATAAATCAGTCTCTTCCCCCTTCCTGGAAAGTGAAAGGGGAAGATTCAACATCTGCTGATGAAGAGCATTTGAGTCATTCACAATCTGCCGATTGGAGCTGCTCAGTCCAAAGTCTGAAAGGCAGGGATGACAGCAGTTCCACAGGGCTTGGAGCAGTGACAGCCAGCCTGAAGGCCATGTGTCTTACTGGGCACGCAGAGACCAGCCTGCTCTCCAAGGCAGCCTGCCACATCCTCAGTGGCTGAAGAAAATCAGATCTGTCCTTGAATTCAGCTGTGAAGAGGGAGATGGCGTTGGGAAATAGCCACCTTCCTTGTGCTTGATGTGGGATTGGGCTCTGAGGAGAATATGCCCAACCTCCTCTCCTGCCCTAAGGAGAAAAATGTCTTGCTCAGAAGCAGTGAATGAGCAAAAGCAGCTGGAAGAGATTTTCCCTGAGTTTTTCCTTCCTGTTCAGTGGCCCACAAGAAAAGGTCTCGTGCCTCCCTTCACCTAGCTACATGGATGTGGATTGGCAGATTCCTCCCTTGTTCCCCCACACAGAGACATGCTTTTAGGGGGTCGGCAAAATGCAGCAACTGTGTTTATCCTAAGGGAGCCCTGGCACAAGCAAAGGGATGAAAGCCAGGCTTGTCCCAGCGTTTGTAGAGTAGCCATTGGCCAAGGATGTATTGCTGAGGAGAGAGCTCTCTAAACTGCTCCAGAAGGGACTCACTGAGTTCCTTACTTGGCCCCACTCCCAGCAGAAGGGTTGAATCCTGCAGGCATTACCATAATAAAGATGGATAACATGAAGATGGAGGCCTCACTCAGAGCTTCTAGCTGGTCTTTTTAATCAATAACTGTTTTCTTTCATGTCTTTCACACACAAATACATGCCCCAAAGGTGCTCCAAATCCACAGCCATCACGTCTTCCTGCCTCGATCCTCTGGCTGGACTGCCAGCTCACATTTGTATCCAGCCCAGCATGATCAGTCTCGCCACAGCCGCCATTCTGCTACCATTCTCCATAATCACTGGGTTATTTCAGGGAGAGTGGAAAAAACCCACCCCAAAACCTGAAAACCCCAGTGCTACTCATGCAGAGAGGCCAGGGCAAGACCATGGTCAGCTTAGCAGGGCAGCCTGGGCTAAGGCTGGTCTGGAGGGGGTTTAGGAGGACATCCCATGTTTAGGGTAATGTCCTATCTATGGACAACATCCCATTGTTCTTTGGGACATAACGACAGACTCTGGGTGCAGAAGGAAGGCAGCCAGGGAAGGAAGAGGATGGTGTGTCCATACAGGTGTGTGGAGGAAGAGAGACTCTGAGGGCCGTCCTTCAGTATCAGGCTTCCCTCAAGCCGAGCCATCCCTTTAGCAGTAAAAGAGAATTAGCAATATCTGGTATTTCTGGTGGAAAGCAAAATGATCCCGCTAAGCAAACGACAAGTCACACCAGCTTGTGCAGCCCGGAAATAAGTATAAAAGATGGAGAGGTGCAAAACTGATGGCCCTGCAAAAGAAGGACATTGCCCTTCCTTAATTACAACTGCCACTTTATTACCTGAGATAAATATTGTCTTTTGGGGAAGTTTTTTGCAGTGTCTCACCACAACAGCTGCCTGTCCTGTGCTGTGGCTTCTTTTTATTAACAGGTCCATGGGATTATAAAGCTGGAAGGGAGCAGGGAAAGTCTTCCCCACAGCACATACACAAATAGCTTGCGGGGAGGTCAGGACCAGTTTCTGAACGCTAACAGTTTGGGTCACTGGGAAGATGCTTTTCTCCCACCTTGCTGGAAGTGCCTGTCCTCCTGGGTGTCTCAGCTCCTTGGGGCACCCCGACATCTGGAAATGAATTGCAGGCAGAGGACAGTATGTCCTCTCCTGGTGTCTCTTATTCTAGGGAAACTTAACTAAAAAACTAAACACAACAAAGCAGCTCCAAAAGCAGTTGAACTTCACTGCTTCATGAGCAGCATATAAGCACTCTGGCATCACACATCAGCCTCTCTATGACCAAGGCACCTCATTCCTCACTGCAAGGCAGAAGCTGTCCCCTCACATATGCCCAGAGAATTTTCTCAGAAGAGGCTTCATAAAGGGCCTCACATCCCTGAAAAAGGAGTGCCATCAAGACAGGACTCTCATGGGTTAGGAACAAGAGGAGAGGCACACCATCTTCTGCCTTCACCCTACATGTGGGAGCTCAGCTCCTCCAGTTGCCCTGCTTTCTTCCCTGCCCATCACCTGAGTGGGGTCTGAGAAGGTCCCTGCCACCTCAGGAAGAACCAACTGGATGGCAAATACTCAGCAAGGCTACTGCCAACTTGCTGCTGTTGTTTCCCCCAGCTCAAGCAAGACACAGAAGCACCACTACACTTGTATACCAAGACAACTTGTGTTAGTAGCTGTGAGCTTACAGAGAGGAAATGGGGACGCAGGATCGATACTGCACAGGAATCACTTGTCAGTCGCATCCTGCACAGATGGACTGGTTTGGTTTCTGTCCTGATGCACAGGGCAGACAGGGAGAGATATGCTTGTTACACTGCTTCTCTGGAACAACTGTCAGTCGAGTCCTGAGCATTTCCAAGGGAAAGGATGGAAAAATGGTGTCCAGGTTCTACATTATACAGGCATTTAGGCACAAGCTGAGAAGAGGACGTGATACCAGTGACACCAAATGGCACATACTTGAAGATGTCAGAGACATTTCTTCTACTTCCTTCTCCCAGTCAACTTCATATAACAAGTGTAGCAGCTATAGACATCTCCTTTGCTAGTAGCCTCCAGTGCACTACCAGCTTTGTTCTTTTACCTATATTATCTTTGCAGCTTGTCTTTCTGCTGCCAGCAGGAGTAAACACGGCCTTTCTTTTTACATAGGGTAGGAGATGGTTTCAGAGGTAGGATCATTTTCCAAATTTATGGGTTTTCCCCCTTTTTCTCTCCAGACTTCCAAAGATTCAGGACTGAAACTTTGCTTTGAGCCTTTACCTAGTACAACCAGCAAATCCTATGACTGTAATTGGTTTTGCTAACTGAATAAGTGAATAAAATTTTGCTGACTAAATTCCAGTATCGCTATAAATATATGGCACGGGATTATTTGTGGCCTGTCACAAAACCACCAGCTTCTGATCAGCCAGATGCAGGTCATGCTACAATCCCGTATTATACCTCATAGCATCATACAAACAGTAGGTTGTTCACTAGGTAGGATTGGTCAAGTACAGCTGGTTCTTGTAGAGGATCTGCTATGAAGTTTAGCCGTATCAAATCTCAACATTTTTTATCTAGGATTACAAATAAGCAGATTATTTTTTCCCCTTTTTTGGCACTGCATGTGAACCAAAACATGAGTTAATGCTCTGAGGATAATGTCTAGTCCTGGGCCAGTTGTTAACACTGTTGCAAAGAAAACTCTATGCAGAAAATGATGCTGCAGAGCAGCTGCAAAAATTGCAGTGCAACCCAAAAAGCAGGAGCAGGTGATTTTGCATAGGTCTGGGTTACTTCCATAGCTTTTTACTTTTCCCCATTGCTGGACACAGATGCAGAACACTGTCAATATTTCATCCAAAGTTTTCAACGGAATGGGCAAAATGTAGAGGGTTTGCTAAAGACCAGTTTCTGCACATAGTTCATAAACCTAAGTGTGCTGGTGAGAGCATATGAAATCCCACTGTGATGACAGAAGGAAAAAAACTTTCTAATATTGTTGCTAGCACTGAAATGCCAAACCTAGAGAGAGGCAGAAACAAGGGTTTCTTGGGCACTGATTTGCCTTATCCTGTTGATTGATTGTGCTGCACATGAAGATCTGCATAGCGGGTGAGATAAGATGGTTGGGCTTTGATGATGGCTGCTTGAGTGCTGGCAGGCGTTTCCTTTTCTAAATCCCTTGAGGGACTACCTGGGCACCTTCCCTGAGGAGACACTGGTTATCTGATCTGATCTTCTTTATGTTTTAGCTTCGATGAAGCATTACAGGCAATATTTTCTGTGCACTACAAAGAGCTGGCTCCTCTCAGAGCTTTTCCACGGTGTCTCTAGGGCAGCATTGACTAAGTCCGTTAGACTTGGGATAAAACTCTGTTCTGAGTCTGTTTCTTCTGCTCTAAAGAGACATGCTCTAATACAGTGAGTCCTGTCAGTAGAGCAATCCCACAGCTTTAATAGGAACTACTTGGTTCTCAGCCTAGACTGGTTCCAGTTAATGAATGGTTTCATTATCCAAAAAGGTGTTTATAAAGTCCTAACCCCTACTCCAGTCTAAAAGCTTTCATGGTTCTACCATCTTCTATGCAAAGATCTCAAAACAATTTATTGTATTACCTGATACCATGGATATTATCTCCCTTCTCCAAAAAGAGACCAAAGCCAAACTTTCCAAAGTGGCCCATCATTTTTGGGTGCCTGATTTTTGGCCACCTTTTGGACTAGTTTTCAGAGCTGCAGGCTTTTCTGGGTCTCACAGGTCAACAGTACTGTAGAGGTCGAGTACTTACAGAAAGCAAAACACAGGTATTTTAAGGTTGTTGTTAAGAAGAGCTAAAGATGATGAAAAACTGGCTTTAAAAATTCAGAAAAATTTCAGGATTAGATAACAAAGCATGGAACTGGATCTGAGGGCTTACACAAGCCCCTGTGAAGGCTCCCTGGCCAGTCAATGGCTAATAACCCCCTTTGGAGTCCATGGAGGGTTGCTGCCAATGGGAAGTCCTGCAGCTGTGTATCTTTGGGAACAGGCTGAAGAGCTCCATTGCAGGTGACTTCAGCATCCTGCCAGTGTACCCCAGAAGCACAAGATAGGAGTCTGAGGATGTGTTTTGCCCTGCCTGTGGTCCCAGAGGGCTGTGGTCTTCCTACCCTGACTAGGAAGAGGATGAATTCATGTTCCTTCCCTCACGTCCCAGGGTGGCTGCGAAACAGCCTGGAGAAACTCAGGCTCAGCTGGAGAAAACATCATGTTTTCAAAACCATAATGTTCCTGACCTGCAGTCTGGGGCCTAGTAGTGATAGATTTTAACTAGGAACTCAACTGACCCCGAGATTTGCTCCCTTGAAGCTCTGCCATCTGAGCTTTTGATTTCTTGGGCCCCCATTTATAATTGTCTACTGCTGCTGCAAGGAGTTACATGCTCTAGACTGGGTGGAGAAATAATCAGTTTAGGGTATACAGTCCAAGATTAGTAATTAAGGAATTCGGTAATACTCACACATTCATTAGCATGTAGCATTGTTTTGGCCTCCCTTACAATGATGAAGAGGTGTGTCTTGTTCTAGTACTGTGATGTCCCTCACTTCTGTATACAGCTTGAAATGGATTCTTTAGACTGGGTCTGTGGTATAGGTGTTTAAAACTGATCAGAAGCATGAAGGAATATGTGTGTGAGTGCTCAGACCACAGAAACACCCATTTTCTCAACAGATTTAAACAAGTTATGTTGATAAAAATGAAAGATCATGCATGTCACAGCTAGGAAGTAGAACCCTTACAAAGTTTCTTGGGATAACAATCAATTTGCCATAAAATTTAAAAACTAGCTTGCATGTTATTCATGTTATTCTGTATTATCTATATATTATCTATATTCTGTATTATCTATATATTATTATTCTGTATTATCTATATTCTGTTATATTCTATCTATATTTTGTTGGGATTTTTTTATCATAAAACATGCATCAGCATTTTTTTGTTGTTTTGACTTGCTTGGTTTGTCCTAAAATAATTATTATTGTCATCAGACTGGCTGAAAAACTTTCCAACAGATAGAAAGTATTTTTGCAAAATGGTGGCAATACTGAAATAAACTGCAGTATGTCTGTAATAAGCAACTGTAACACTAGCGTTTTGCAAATCGTAAACACAGTGATGGCTATATTATGGGAGGACTATCATGATACCGAATTTAAATGCTTTCGTTTTTAAATGATTAATTGAATAATTGCCAGGCTTGAGGCCATCATTTGGCTTCAGGATTAACGGCTGCACCAAGATGAATGGAGGCTGAGGGTGTTAGGTTAGACTGTGCAGGATCCCTTGCTGTGCGCAGAAGACATCTTGCACGCTGCTCGAGCCAGCAGCCAGCTCAGCACAGAAAAAAGCTCAGCTGCACATCAGACAGTGATGAGATGGGAGCTGCAGAGATTCTTGGTATCCTGTGATTGGTACAGAGGGTATGAGACACTTCTGTCCTTGGGACGCTGAGCACCTGACACGTCCACTTTTCTGCACAGGGCTGCAGTGTGCTGCATCTGGGCAAGGGAGAGCCGCATGTCCAGCGCTTCCATGGTCACAGCATGACACCAGAGGATGCAGGGCACCAGGCCAGTGCCTACAAGATGGGGGAGAAGCAAGTCTGCAAGCCACTTTATAGATGAGTAAGAGTCCTGCCTATGTCTTCCCATGTAGTAAATGCAGATGGAGGTTTTGTGTGAATTTGTTTTCTCTGCAGGGCCAGGGAGTAAGTCATTCATTTTCCCCTCTCAGCTCTGTTTTGTATGTATGTATTTATTTTATAGAGTTAGGGAATTAAAAGCAGGAGAAATCACAGAGCATTTTCTGCTGCCAATGAGCCAGTGACTTACCTGTAATTAAAGAGGATGTAAACTCATTTATTTGTTGATTCAGTTTGGGCAGGGAGGAGTACGTTGACTCTTTATTGCCCAAATTAGAATCGGGTAAACCCCATTCACTGTTGTGGATAGAGAAGTCACCCTTATATCTTCACTTAAAGTGAAAAACCACAATCAGTCCAACAAAACAGATGTCATGTAGGAGAGCTCCGAGTAGATAAATTCTACTCTTTGCAGCATTAAGTTACAATATGTTGTTTCTCCCACCCTCGGTAGGGGGGGAAGTCAGTCCTACAAATCAAAATTGTTACAAATTACAGGCTTAACCCTTAATACCACAAGGCAGTCTCTATCACATGGGTGTTTTGGTCCAAGGAATATGCAGTACTGCAGATAAAGACAGACAGATCCTATTACAAGTGAAATCCCCCACTGCTCATTGCTGTCGTTTGGGTTAGAGGACATGCATAGTGGCAGCACTGCAAGTGGACAAGGCTAAGGCAGAGTCTGTGGTCTTCAGGGTTTATTTAAGTAAGATACGGTTAGCATGCAGCCTTTGTGGCTGAAAAGCTCATTTGTTAGCTTCATTCCCTTATGAGCTGTCAGTGTAATACATGAATCCATGATTCTTCCCCGATGAGCTGGAGATCCCTGGAGATCCTGCTTGTAAGAGGTCCCAGAAATTATTGTCAGGAGGCTCTACAACCTACCCATCCACTGGAAAAATATCCACCACTGGAAAAGGTTGGAGATGTCTGATGTTGACCAATTACACTAGTTCTGCTTTAGAAAAAAAATATTTGTATTTAAATGCTACTGCTACATGTCTTCTATTCCTGTTACTGCTTCCCTTTGCTTTGAATGGAGTGCACCTTTCTCCTCAACAGTGCATGCATATTCCTGTAATGAAGTGCATACTGCACTACCTAAATAAAGATCATGCAACAGGTGGGTATGACAGATGGGGGACAGCAAGGTAACAGTGAGATAATTAAGATTAGAACCATAAACAGCAGTGGTGGCAGACACTATGAGAGACATTTGCATGAAAATTGGATCTTTGCTTATGAAGAGTTCATTGCTTCCTGCTGTTCTCACCAAAAAAACATGTTGCTTTGACATCACAGTTGGTTGCTATGGAAATGCTGATGCTACCAAAGATAGGACTGAACTGGAGGGCTATAAAAAGTCCTGGAGACCCAGCTGAGTCCGCACGCATTTCGGAAAGGCCAGGACAGCATTCATTTTTGCAGTGGCACAGCAGCCCATTCGAGTGACAGAATGTGACACCAAAAGTGCATAAGGGGACATCACAATACAACAGAGTGCCATGATGCTGGGGCGGGGTGGGGCATAGTTAGGAGTAGGGGGAAAGTAGGGTACTTAAACTGGTACCACTCTGGCGATAAAGAATAAAGCTCCCAAAAAAGGAAATAAGTTTTACAAAGAGGAAATGCTAGAAATTGAACCTTTCTCTTTCCCAAAAGATGTCATAGACTTTAAAAACCTTGTGAGATATGTCTCCTAGTTAATTTTAAATCTCAGTAAACATAGAATCATAGAATCATAGAATCATTTGGGTTGGAAAAGACCTTTCAGATCATCAGGTCCAACCATATACCTAACACTAA
>NW_008824030.1:563853-565719 GCF_000699105.1 Pygoscelis adeliae
GGTCTCCCCTGAGCCTCCTCTTCTCCAGGCTAAACAACCCCAGTTCCCTCAGCCGCTCCTCATAAGACTTGACCTTGCTAACAAATACTATAGCTGTTATTTACAGCTGAGCTGTCAGCAGGTCATCATCAGCATGAATACTTTTAGACCTGGTTAAAAAAAATGAATTTCCCTTTTCAACCTTTTTTCTAACCAAAAGCATTTTAAAAAACAACAGCCTGAGCTTTTCTGCCTCCCAGCTGTTGAAAAATGAGGAGCGATAGCCAGAGCAAAATTTATCAGACATCATTGTAAGCTCTCTGAAGGAGATGATCGGTACAAAAACATTGCCCCTATGAGAGAAGGACTTCACCACAAACCAGCCGCTCACCAAGTAGTTCTGGACGCTGAGTCACAGACACAGGCAGATTGGACACATCCACTGGAGACATTTCTGTGCCCAGGAGTCTGCCCCCCGACTGCCATGCTGCTGAGATCTGCCCGTGGACAGCAGCACCAGCAGCGCACAGGAGGTCTCTAGTGGCACTGCTCTGGCAGGGTGGGTGGGCTGCACAGCAGGTCAGGCAGGGCTTCACAGATGATAAAATGATTCTTGATGCTTTTGAAATCTATGACATGATTGTGGTTTACAGAGTAAAAAAAAATTCAGAGGAGCTTCTACTCCTTGGCAAATGTGCCTTTACCTGTGTGTGGCTGCATTTCAGCTGCTAGCTTTTTCCCTATTCCAGAAACCAAATGGAAGATTTGCCTCCACAAAGCCTAATGCCAGTAGTAATTTCATCCTCCATTAAAATAACCCTCAAGCTATTGATCTCAGCCAGTAGCAATGGGTGCCACTTCCCCTCCCAGTATAGCTGTAATACTTCAGCATCCACAAAGAGTCTTTACTCATGTTCTACGTCCCATCCAAAAAGCAGGACAGCACTTTCTTCAGATACCAGTTTGTTCAGCACTGAATGAAAAGGGACGTAAGAACAGAAGACACTGCTTGGGCTTGCGAGCACCATCCCCAGTTCTCACAGGCAAACACATCACACCTGTCCATACGCTCATTAGGCTTCATTTAGACTAGGCAAAAGCAGGGAGAGATGCTATGCTCACAAAGAATGTTTCTGTAGTTCATTGCCTATGATATGACTGAGCAGATATG
The DNA here is from genome assembly GCF_000699105.1 of Pygoscelis adeliae. Taxonomy (NCBI): domain Eukaryota; kingdom Metazoa; phylum Chordata; class Aves; order Sphenisciformes; family Spheniscidae; genus Pygoscelis; species Pygoscelis adeliae. The sequence goes on from NW_008824030.1 coordinate 565,004, forward strand.
ATAGGGATGCTGCATGAAAGCTCATCCTGTCTCCTCCCCTCCCCATTGATGCCACAGCAATTTAGGAAGGGCAGAAATGACTCTGCACCCCTGCAAGTTCAAAAGAGACCTGTAGGACTTGTGTATAAATATATAAATGTCTGGGGCAAAACAAGAACGAAAGAAACTAGATTAAAAAACCAGTTTCTTCATTTAAGAAATTGTTGCAAGTGTCAGCCTAGGATGAAATCTTGTATAAATACAAGTAAAGGAACACAAACTGCTCCAGTGCATGTGTGTGTTTGCTGGAAATGTTTTGGGACATGTGCTCTCCCTCTTCAGGGAAGGACAAATAAAGCCTTTGTTGTAGACTTTGGAAAGAAACAGCAAGGGCTTTTATTCTAAAAGGGAATATTTTATTCTGAGGCATCCCTGGAACAGCTAAAAGCCTTCTATCTTCTTGCTTAAGTTTATACATACTCCTATATATCTCAATTAAACTTGTTAGGTTTTGTGCCAACAACAGTCATTACTTTAAATTTCCTCTCTGCCGATGTTTACACAGACGCATGATTTACAGACAGGAATCATCTCTCCTCCTCTATTCCAGATTACCTGGCTGAACAGCCACAGTCCTTCTGATTTCTTCACTTAAGATAGGATCTTCATTCCTTGATCATCTTAGTAACCTTTTCTTGTGCATACTCATTCCAGCCTGAATTAATCCTTCTGGGGGG
>NW_008824030.1:565981-583116 GCF_000699105.1 Pygoscelis adeliae
GGGGGAGGGGGGGTATGCCTCAAATAGTATACAATATTGCTGATGCAGTGTTTATATAGTGGCATTAATTCTGCCCTCACCTGTCATCCACGATGGATTCCCCTAAAACCATAACACCATGGTGTCTCACAATCATAGAATCATAGAATTATAGAATCATAGAATCATTTGGGTTGGAAAAGACCTTTCAGATCATCAAGTCCAACCATATACCTAACACTACGAAGCCACCACTAAACCATGTCCCTAAGTGCCCCATCTACTCATCTTTTAAATACCTCCAGGGATGGTGACTCAACCACTTCGCTGGGCAGCCTGTTCCAGTGCTTGATAACCCTTTCAGTGAAGAAATTTTTTGCCTAAAATGCAATTTAAACCTCCCTGGCACAACTTGAGGCCATTTTGTCTTGTCCCACCACTTGTTACTTGGGAGAAGAGACCAACACCCACCTCGCTACAACCTCCTTTCAGGTAGTTGTGGAGAGCGATAAGGTCACCCCTGAGCCTCCTTTTCTCCGGACTAAACAACCCCAGTTCCCTCAGCCGCTCCTCATAAGACTTGTTCTCTAGACCCTTCACCAGCTTCGTTGCCCTTCTTTGGGCGTGCTCCAGCACCTCAATATCTTTTTTGTAGTGAGGGGCCCAAAACGGAACACAGTATTCAAGTATTCACATCCCATAATCAATCGCACACTCTCAGCATGCCCATTTGCTGTGGCTTCTGAGCACAGTTACCCACTTTACAGACAGAAATGGACGTCCCTGAAGTCTTGCAAGAGAAGTTGAGAATGATTATTGACAATTTAATACTTGTGTCCTATCCCTCCCTCCCCCTGGATGCAAGTGCTTTGGGAGAGCAGCATGATGGCTGACTGTCTGCCATAGTTTTGGCAAATACAGAGCTGTGTATAGTACTTTGCTTCCTGCATCCTTAGAAATAACTGCCCAGGGATCATGAATCCCTCTCCTCACCTTATGCTAGGAACTGGGATGTTCCCATCTGAAAAGAAAATGAGTCACACTGCTTCCTACAGAGGCAGTTTCTTTATCCCTAGTCCTGCAAAAGGCAAATGCCACTGGCAATCATCAGCCACAGATGCACTGTCATAATGATTTGGGTGGCAGAGACAGAGACACAGTTCCTTTATTTATTTCTGTCTCAGAATTGCAGTGATTCATTCAGAATGAAAAATGGAGTTGCCTGATTTAAGCAGGAACCTGTCTGACTGCAGCAGAGAGAGAAATGAGTCTGAAATGAAGCTGCAAGTTGCTGTGTTTTCCTTCTCCGCCCCCCTTCCTCCCCTCCCTGTCCTGTTGACCTATGAAGTCACAGAGTGCAAGTTCATATATTGCTTGGTCCCATTTGCTGTCAAGTCTGCTTGCCTTTTAGGTATATATAGATAATGGCACAGCAATTTCTAGAGCATGCCTGTTTAAGCAGGAGCATAAGCGCGTAGCACTCCCCTACCCCTGATGTAGCTGGCCTCAGTCTCCTCACCACCAAGGCCAGGCCAGCTGCTCCAGGGAAGCGTGCAGGGAACCCTGACTGCCGTTAGCAGACAATTGATCTTCCTGACACAGTACCAAGCAACTTCGCCTGTCCTGACAGAAGCAAACTGCACACTCAAGTTTGCTAAGTCCACACAAAAAAGTCCCTAAACACCCCCCCAAAGCCCTCCCCCCCTTTGGGGGGAACTCCCTGCAGGTGCACCCTACAAAGGACTGCTCTCTTCTCCAGTGGCAGCCCCCTCATGTCCCCATACTGCCTGGCACCAAGGGAAGAAGGAAGGTTGTGTTGGAGATGTAACTGGACGCTGTTTCCAGCCAAGGAAGGGCTTGCAACTCCACCCATGCATCTCAGGCCAGAGTTTTATTCTGTAACAAAGCACTAAACAAAACGCTTCTTGTGGCCATTGTGGATTCCGGCTCCCCAGATCTTTCTCAGCTTCTCCTTGTAGCTTCTCCTGTCCTTAGACAGATAAGCGAGCCACCTCTGGAGCTGCTAACTGAACAGAGCTTCAAGCTTTGGCCAAAAAGGAGGCAGATCCTTTTGTCTTAGAGGCTTACAGGGATATACAGAGCAGACAGAGGAAAACACAGTTGAGCAGGCTTATGGCACTCTGATCCAAGCTGAGATAGGACTGAAGGATCCTAATTTAGGGACCTACAATCAGTTTCCTGCAGCAATCTCATCTTCACAGCAATGCAAAACCCCTGCATTTACATCACCAAGTCTTTATCTTTTAGTCTTTGCTACTGATACATGAGCACACACCCTAGCTCCTCCGAGAACCAGAAAGCATGTTAACTTCATTCTGCAGTTATTCTACTCTGCTGTTCACAAGCTATCAAAATATAGCCAAAAGTCATTCAGCAACTCAAGAGTCACAAGTTACAGTTATTCAGCTCCTTGGATAAGAAGCATTCTTTTTCTACAGCTTGCTCTGTCATGGCCATAATGACATGAAGCTTTACAAAGGTAAATTCCTAGACAGGAAATCTGACATCATGCAAGTGCTCAGTGGGATAGCTTACCAGGTAGAGCACAAAACAATGCAGACAATTTCACCACAGAGCCAAATGCTCCTGCCAGGCTCCTTTTAAGCCATTAGTGCTGTATTTCATAGTGCACAGACCCCAACATTGTGACGTTGAACTGTGACAAGTGGTATTTGCCTGACTGGCAAGACTGATTCCAGATGAACCTTTAACTAAAAATGGAAATTACATGCAAAATAAACTAACAAAAACTTCCACCAATTTTGTACTTAAAACCTGAAATGTGTTCTGTACATCTCCAGTTTTCCCTTGCCAGCAACCAGTGTTTACCAGATTTTAAATCCCACACTGTCCTGTCAGCATGCAAAACTTCCCCCCCTTGAATCAGATTCCCCACCCACCAAGTGTATAACATGATACTTGAAGTACTTGGGACAAGCACTTGACATTGTGCTCATGTGTCATTGTTTTTCATCATTGTGCCAGGTCATATGAAAACAAAGTAATTTTAAGTACAGAGGGTGTAATTGTTACAAAAAAAAGTTGAATGGGCTATTATAGGCACAGTACTTTCTTTTGAAATAAACACGCTCTTGAGATATATTGTAGGATGCTGCTAAATTTTAGGTAATTTTCCCAATCTGAATGCGTGGGAATATGTGCGCATGGGTTTTAAAGAAAATAAATTGAAAATGCTTTGTAGCCCACCTCCTGATGTCTCATAGACCACAGATTAAGAACTGCTGTTCTATATCAAACCATACCACTTTTTAGAACCCATTTCAAATTTCCTTGCTTACTTAAAAACCTGTAAAGATAGCAACCTGTAACAGATAAAATACCATAAGCCTTCAGGTTGCTTAAAAATAATGGTAAGTATGGCACAGTCAGTCTCCTAGGGATTTTCAGCCAATCTTATTAATCTGCTGTGTTATGCAACTTCTTTAGATAAGTCCATACCAGCAACAGATTGTTCAGCTTCAGAACTGATAACAAAATAATTCTGTGAATTATTTTCAGCTTCTGAATCTGTTCTCATTTTCCTTGTCCTGGACATGCACTCAGTTGTGTAGAGTTCATTTTTTCACCTTCTTCTGTGATTGTGAGCAAGATGCAAGGAGCCACATCAGCCAACTGATATCCATTTAAGTCTGCCAACGGTACCTATAATTTTCAGTATTGAATGTGACTGATGGGGATGGGATGGGCACATATGGCAACTCAGGATGGCTCAGGAAGATACGTTCTTACAAGCCTACTCCTGGCTCCCCTGGTGATATCTGTCTCAGCATCTCCTACTGGCTCATCTCCTCCATCAGTCAAGTATTCCGATAGCCCAGCATCATCTACCCCAGTCCAGTCTCATGGCCTCTCACGTAATACAGCCACAGGTTGGTCACATCCTCACAAAATACTTGAATTCTAACTTTTCCCATGAAATTGAAAATTGTTCACAGAGCACTCTCAGTCCTTTCTCCTGACAATCTCTGTTCTTCTGGACTGGTCCGTGCTTGCTTGCTATTCTTGCATTTCTGTTGTGCCTTCATTGATCTACGTCCAAAATGCAACTTCTCTGTCTCTTCCTTCTGGATATAGTCATTGCTCTTCTGCTGTTCAGTCCAGTAATTTCTCATCATATGATCAAAGGAATCAGGGCTGTCACAGGATATTTTGGCTGCCAGTTTAGTGTTGTGCTCTATCCCAACAATTAGCCACAGGAATGGGCTATTAAAATGAATGGGGAAAGCATGATCAGGGCCCTTTGCCTTCCTTGTCAGCAATGAGGGTTTGTGCACCTGTCAAAAGCCTTCCAGTAAAAGCTCATTTTTACAGTAGAAAAATGGAGGAAGTGGTAAAGCTTTGTCTCCTTCCTTAACTGGTAGCAAGCCTTTTTTTTTCTACCTGATTCACACTCCAGACTCATATGCTCGGCAAAACAGAGATACAGTGGCCTTATCATGGGTGTGAAATGTCTGATCCAGACTATCAGACCGTGTATTGACAGATGGAGCATATACTGTCATGCATATTTATCATTACCAAGCAGGACCTGCATTGCATCACCAGGATCACAAAATATTTATTGGGTTTGGATGTATCTGGCCATACTTCTCCAAGTCCTTTTTTGTGCTCTGGAGTCCACTGTTCTGTTTTGTTTTCCTTTCTTTCATATGTCTCTGATTTGAAAACAAGGTCATACAGAAAAGTTGTGAAGATGTCTACATCCATACGCCAGACTTCGTGTCTCTTTTTCAATTTGTTTGCTTATGTCTACAGCTACTGTGCATGTGAGACTGACAACCTGTTCCATGGCACTACAACTGTACTTTTCTTTGTCCTCCTTTTGGTATCTGTGGACAGCCTCCATGGATAGATTTATGTCTTCCTGTTGGTCAAAAAAATTCCAGAAGTGATGTTCATGTCAGAATATCCTTGACATCTTTCAATTACTTCATGTTGTGGCCTACCCATTGGGTGACACTGTGAAGGAGAAGCCCTTCGAATTGTATGATCATCAGTGTATGAATTTACTGACATAACTGAACATGAGTAACAGTTTCAGATTTTTTTTTGAACTGTGTGTTTCAGATTGTATCTTCAATATTGCTTGAGTCTTTGCATCCTCAACCAAATTTCCCTTTGAGAACAGTCTCACCCTTCAAATGAAGTGATTTCGTTCTTTGAAATTGATATTCAGCCTTGTTTCATTTAAGTTTACTAAGCTCTTACAATTTCCATTCCTGTCCTCTACTGTTCTTGAGGTAAGGGTCCCTGCTGCCCAATCTGTTAGACCATCGACGTAGGTTTTCTTCTTTGCTAGACATAGCGCTTGGGCCCATTATACAGCAGCCAGAAGAACTGTGCTGAATATATTCAAAAAGGCCATTTAAGAATGCAGTACCTGCCAAATGCTGCTCTCAAAGTGTGGATCTTGGAGCATGTTGTGTTCAAGGAGATCTGTTAAAATCCTGCCATTGCATTCAATTTCGTTAAGAATTTGGCTCATGCCATCTCAGAATGGATTTTATTTCTTATGGACAAGTGAAAGCATTCTGTTTAATTTGTTTTTGTTTAGCTCCTTTGAGTTCACACAGAGTTTTTATTCTTCATCATGTTGCACAACTTTCCTTCTAGCCTATTTATTAAAACTTGCAGAAAGTGTCATGCAGCACGCCCTGCAAGCACTGGATCTGCTGTTGGATGCTGTGAGGAACTTCCCATGTAGCCTGTGAGTCTGCTTAACACCCATGTGTGTGGCTCCAGATTGTTCTTCTGAAACAGTGGCATATAGCCTCTTGATCAGACTGAGGGACACACACATTTAACTCCACGCTAGATGACTTGCATCTTAACCTTCTAACATTTTCCCTTTCTATTTGAATGTCAGGGTGTGCTCTCCCAGCTCGGGCACTGTTCTTCCAAATAGCAGTTCTTTGCAGGTATGTTTTTAACTCTTCCATTTTGACATACGCCTTAAACTGACTGTGCTATTGCCAGTGACGGGTGGTTTGCAACTCTTAATTGGAAAATCCTTTTCAGTTTGCTGCATTGTGTTACAATCCTAAAAACATGTCCTCCTTATCACATGAGGAATCCCTTTCCTCACTCACTATGCGCATTTTCCTGCATTTTGTAAATGTTTTAACAGTGGCCTGCATCTGTTATAAGTTCTACATATTTCTTGCATCATTTGTGCTGATTGCCACACCACTGGTATTGTTTTCTGCTTTCCATTTATTCTGCCCTCCACCAAATTTCATTCTGTTAACTTTTTCCTAACCAATACAGCTATGTGCACTGAGTGATCTTTTCAGCACCTTTATCCTGAACTTGTATTTGCATTTGATCTTTTGACTTAGTGTATTCATACTGGCCTTTCCCAGTGTCAGAGTCACCAAAGTAGCTGTTTATGAACTTCTTTATTGCCATGCTTTGTGACAATCTGGTCAGTAAAATTTTTAATATCCCTTATTGATAGAAATAACCTCTTAGCCAGGATAAACCTCTGTATTGTTTTCCCTTTGTTCCATGCTGTCACCTCGAGCCCTTCCCTGGTAAATGACATTTTTTGCAAGAATACGTGATCCTCTGGCACTTCCAGACTTCCCACAAAATGCCCTGCCTCACCCTCCCGCCACCTTCACACAGCACGATGGCCTTACCTACACTTCTGGGTCTGTGCTGTTGAGCAGTCTTTCCTACTCCTCCAGTTTAATTGTCCCAGTAACTTTTTAATTTCCATTTGACACTTTTCCAGATGTCTTTGGTATGTCCCCTGAGTCTCAAGGCTGCACAGGCTCAGTTGCAGCTTTCACTATTACCTCTCTTTCCAGGTCTCTCACATTTTGTACTGCTGTTTTCTTGGTGAGCAAGATAGGTTTCAAGATAAATCCTTCATGACAAATGAAAACTATGCATGGAATAAGATCTAAAAAAAAAAATCTGCTCTTCTCTAGATGTAGGCTGTCACCATACCACTGTCCCTGTGCTCTTTTTCTTGACATTTAGCAGCCTGGTGTGCTGTGAGACACATAGCACCGAACACGTCTTGAAGCCAGCCCATATGACACAACTGGATCTCTGCACAACATTTTATCAAACGCGTGCATCTCATTAAGTTTCAGGTTTCAGTGCAAACCCACAGCTTCACTAGATTCACTGAAACCTGCTCACTTTCAGAAGCTTTTGGATGAGGCTTGACCTGTGTGGGTTGACTTCAGGTGGAAGTCATGAAAAATTTGGAAGTTTTGCTTGGATTCACCCACAATTTGACCCCAAAACCTCAATTCTAAGCTGAATCTGAAAGGATTTCAGACTTTTTTTTTTACTCTCTCCTGAACGAATTATTTAAAGCACAGTAATCCAAATTAATGTGACATTCAGGATTTCCAGTAATGGAATAACATTTGAAAGTTCATAATGTATATGCCACCTTAATTCTGCTCTCCTCATGTAGCTCCAGATTGCTATATAACCAAATATAACCATGTACATTTTTCAGCAATATTTGATAACAAAGTTCTAAGCTGACATGTTCACAGTGCAAGAAACTTACTATTAAATGACTGCGATCCTACCTTTTCAGATCAACTATCTGGACTGGCCTTTGCAATATTGTGCTCAGCCAGTTCATCTTATTGAAACAAATCTGCATTCACACAGTGACACATTCATAGATTACGGACCCCTTATAGACAAGAGAGAAGAAAAAGATGAGTTCAGCTTTGGGCCTTTTCTCTACCTTTGTTTTATCAAATAGATGTGTGTGGCAGAGCATCCCATGAATAAAAACTTCATCCAGTGCCATCCTGCCCTCTGCTTAGAGTCAATATCCACATGCTCATGGCTAAGGGCTCTGGGAAGAATTGCTGCCATTCTGAACACAGTTTACAACATCAAAAGTTTTCCACATGGCTGAAAATTTTCACTGCTCCAGGAATTTCATCATAACACAAGCATGGATCTGTCAAACCAGCTCTGTCTCCCCTTTAGCATATTAGCATCCAAACACCAGTCATGGAAAAATACAAGCCAGTGTCAACAAAACTCAGACCTGAAGAACTAGCCTTCCTTCCCTTGTTCCTGGCCTGCAGCCGTGCTACTGCTGGCTGTGATCTCATCACCCAGCATCCTGTAACCTCAGGAGGGTCAGCTGGGGTGCTAGCTTACATGAAACTCAACTGCTGAGGGGCCAGAGGGGCTATGTGGCAACTGGTTGTATTTTGGGGTCGGCCTGTGTTTCCATTCCTGTGAACTTCACTCTCCATGATGTGGTTTCAACCCAAATATCCCTAAGTTAAACAATACTGAGGGCAATCTTTTAGCGAGCTGAGCTGGGCGATGTGGGGCTGCTAGAGATCTCATGCCACCCTTCGCAGTGGAGAAGGTTAGCTCTGGGGTGTGATTGGTCCCACTCTAGATGATGGCTTCTGCTTCCTGCTTTCTCACCTGCTCTGACAGTTTCAGTTCTCCATTTACAAACTCATGTATAACACTGAGGGTCCAAAGAATGCCGGTGCTGAGGCATGTGCAAATATGTGTGTAGGAGGAAGGGGGGGTGGAGCACCTCCAGTTTGCAAAGAGCTGCTAGATCAGTCTGTGGCAAATAAGGTGTAAATGTAACCTTGCATATTACATACACATATGTATGTGCACATATACAAATGCAAAGGTCTATACCTTCTCATTTATATAGCTACTTTCATCTTCAGACTATCTCACAGTAATAAGAATGTCCTTCTGAGATAAGATAAAGGAGGATCTTCCCTTTCTAATACGCAGCAGAACATACAGTGTGAGCTGTATCTACAAGAGTGAGTCTCCCCAGCCTAATTTGTAGGCATTCATTGAAACTGAATGATTAAAACCACTGTTGCAATTTTATAAAGACAAGTTTATGGACTCAGATGGGCAAACTTCACAAATTCTTCCTGGGGCAGCTTAAGATACCACCGTCCTTAGGTTTCTGCTAGCCCTGCTGCGGCAGTAGCACACCCTGCAGCACAGCTGGCAGAAAGGGAGAAGTTGCTGGGTGCTCCAGTTCACAGACTAATATCTTAGTTCAAACTCCCCTTTACTAGCAACTGAAACTGAAATGTTGGACTATGAACAAGGAGCAGGTGTACACTCCTTTGATGCATTTTTGGGCCATGGGCAGTCCCATCTAGCAGTCGTACATTCAGAGTTAGTGCCATCTTAAACCTGTGCAGGCAAACATGAGTCAGAACATCATGTGGGACATCCACGATGGGCCCAGATTAGTCTCTGGAGCTACTCTGATAGCAGGGTGTTTCTGGACACCAGATTGTACTGTGATCCATTAGCACCCCCAACAGATATCTTTCTCGGTAGGGCTCATTTTCACCACGCAGGATTACTAACCTCTCTGGTATCAGAAAAGCATCACACTGGGAAACTAGACAGCTGGACTTTTGCACTGACCAGCTGTGTGGCTTAAGACAATTTGCTCTGCACCCCTCTGCCACAGCTTCTTTATCTCCAAACTGGGCATATGCTGCCAGGCATACAAATACATGCCACTCCTCATTCACAGCTCAAAGCAAAGAATTAACCACATTATGGTGGTTGTGTCCAAATGAAGACACCAACAAAAGCAACAGAGCAGCTACCCGGTCTTCATTCTCTCCCTTCCCCCCCATGTTACTGTGCTCAGTGGTAAAATTTTCAGTCTTAATATTTGGAAGTGCCCCAAATGCCTTTCCCTTAGATACCATGTGCAAATTGAATTAGGTCTTAGTTTAAGAATGTTGTTAGGAAATTTAACAGCTCTGCAGAAACAAGTGCAAATCACCCAGTCCCCTACCTCCTTTCCCCAGCCAGTGAGACAGTCATAAAAGTGTGATGAGGCTGCCATAGAACCAAATCTGCTGTAGTCCTTCTGGATGGAATTTAGAGACAAAATTTCAAAAATGCAAAGGCTTCATTAACCAAGGAAGACTCAATCACCACCACCAGCAGAACGGGGAGGAGGGGCAATAAGATACACATACCTAATGATAAGGTTTGTGTTACTGGTGGAGATTACTGATGTAAAATGGAGCCCAAAGCACATGCTAGTTGTTCTTGTTAGTGCACTCCCCTCACTTGAGAGCAAAAAGGGGTCATACTATGCCAATCTGCTTTTTCACCTTGGCTTCCCACTTGCCTGCTGGAAATTCAGACTCTGTGGCTAACAAGTGCCATGATTCAGGTTGTCCCCTGTTCCCTGAGAGACTTTTTTGGCAGCCTTCTGGGCTAGGGAAAATGAGTCTGTGATTCACCTCTCTTTCTGTTAATGATGTGAAGGGACAGAGCCAATCCATGGCTTCAAATTCAAACTTTTTTAAGACTAAATTTTTAAGGCTTGAGTGGAAATCTGAGCGTGCCTTAGACTGCCATGCAAACCCAACAACCTGTCAGCTCAGGAAGGATCACTGCTACTGCGTGGAGGGAGAGCTCATGCCATCTTCCCTGAACCTGAGCAGAAGCCCCAATCACATCTTGGATGTTGGCAACAGTCAAATATAAACCTCTCGAGACCAGCTTGTCAGCATCCCTCCTGGCCCTGGCAGGAGCTGTTATTCAAGTTATGAGGGTTCATGGTGCCCTCCACTCTCCATCAATGAGAGCAACTACAAGCATCTGTTATGACGTGTATACTGCCTGGCAAAGGGTAGTTCACTTTCCAGAGGCCACCCAGTCCTCTATGACACAACTCATGACATGTAAGGGGATTTTACATTATCAACTTTTCCCATGTCTTCTTAATAAGGAACACCTTTGTGTCTGAGGGCCCTAAAAAAAGGGAGTGAGTAACACATCCCTTTCCATCATGCTTTGCAAGGTGATGTGATATGACTTTGAGCAGTCACAAAAAATACTGTTCTTTCCCCTCTTAAAGAAAAATGTTTATTTTATTTTTCTTCCATAAAGGAGGCTCAAGCTTTGGGTCATGCTGAGTTGAGCTCTTTGTGAAAAGCAAGGGGCCAGCATGGCTGGTTTTCACAAGGCAAAACTAAACCCAGTGTTAAATGGAGAAGTGTATTGCTAGCCATAAAAAATTAAATTATGATATTCAAAGCTTTGATTTTGTCAATGAAGAGCCTATTTTCCTACAAAGGTTTTCCAGATTAGATTGATTCTGTAACTGAAAATAAAATTATGCAGAGAAAAGTCAATAAGCTTTCTATAAGGGTCTAGTACTATCACCACCCTCTGTGTAAGTCAACAGCTCTTTGGTTTCACAGTTCAGTTAAAACTGGGATCCTATTGGCAGAGCTTGTGTTGTCTAGGAGTCTTCTAGGAACATCATGGCTATGTGATTATCTTTATTTCTGATACTATGCATGGGAAGGAGAAGGGTGGTTTATGCCTCTGGGCCAAATTCAGTTCAGTAATTTGCCCTGCATGCATGGCAAATATCCCTCACACCAAGTGAGACTGCACATGCTTGTACTTGGGAAGAATTTGATCTTGCATGCACCTCTGAATTAAACTGCAGAAGACTACGTTGCAGTCAGGTTATATGTCATAAGAAATCCTAAGTAGAGTTTAGAATTGCTAATGTTCAGAGCATGCTTTGAGATTCTTGAAAGAATAATGCTTTTCCAGTTCAAATCTTAAAATAAAAACTCAGACCTTATCACCAATACAGGGTCAAGTGGTGAGGAGGAGCCTTTGTTACGTGACAAGTGTAGTGCAGGCTACCGTGCACGTCCTTGGTCGTGCTGGAAACTATGGAGTTCCAGATGCAGAATACCCTAGAAGTGAAAATGAACAAAAACATTCTACCTGTACCTTTCAAGAGAGTGAGGGGTTACTACTTAGGCCAGATGTTCTGGATGAGTTTGCACAAAGTAAGGATAGCTAATAATGTGTACACTGGCATGATGGACACTTGCAATATCCAAATTTCTATACCGACATCTTACTTTATGCAGTACCATTCCTGTTTCTTGTCAGGAAGATTGCTAATGTCAGAGTCCAAAAGTATTAGGGTCAATACTCTACCTACAATTTTGCAATTAAAATGTTACATCATTTACAGTTTTTGTCTGCCTTTGAAGTGTTAAGTATTTTAGCACCTAAGAAAATATGATTCCAGGGTAAACAAACTGCTGATCAGATCCAGAATTTGCTCTGCTATCTTCTCTCAGTTGGTGGAGATAGGTACCTAGGCAATTCTCTACTTCAGCCACAAGTTACAAGACCCAAATCAAGACTTACAGAAAGAAGCTTTGTGCCCTCTGTTAGATGGGAAGGATGGAGCTAGGAAATAATAGTGATCCTTTCTGATTTAAGTTTGTGACTCTGCCTTTCTGCATTAGCCCCATGGGAAAAATCACAGTGGTCTCTGAAAGCAGCAAAGCTTATAAAAGAAGAAGTAGTGGGAAGGCAGGATAATCTTCATGGCAGAGCTGACAGTGGTGGTGGCTGTTGCTTAGGAATGCACATAGAAGCAGAATCACACGGTGTCTGGGAGTGCTTTCAAGAAAGCAATGGCTGGGGTTTTGCCACAGGGACTTAAAAGCTGAATCCCAAGAGAAGAGCAGAGCAAACTACTAGCAATGCAGAAGATGGTTGCATTATCAAGCAGAGCCTACAGAAGCAAAGGACTCTGACATAAACAAATGTCACAAGATGGACAGACAATTCACTGTGATGAACAAAGTCAAGGAAGTGATTGTCTTGGCAAGCTGATAACTTAGAAGCAGGTCAGGTACAAGCTTCTAAAGCTCTGATACATTTCAAAACCACTCTGCTCCAGGCCACTGGTACCCAAAGGGAAAATCAATGGACAAGGAAGAAAATGGGAATGCACACAAGAGAAGGAAAGGAGGAAGTTCTGGCAGAGAAAAAGGAGGAAATAACAAGAAAACTTTGTGCTTAGGGACTGTGGAATTCAGAGGATGCTTCTGGTTAGCATGTTTCTCTGGGCACTGCGATCAGCCTGAGTGGCCATTTCCAGCCACCCTCCTTCCCCATGTGTCCCCTTCTACACAACAGCAGGAGGAAATACGATTTAAAATCAAATAAACTAGTGGGAAATTGGCTACTGGATAGACTGTGGTGTCTAAGATGCTCCTTCCTAATTCTAGGCTAAGTGTCCTTTAACACCTTACAATAACAGAGTGGAAGCCAAGCACAAGGTTTTATTGACATTTTCTGTACATCTCTGTGGTTTCAGAGAAGCCATAGCTTTCAGTTCTTTATCATCTATGCTGGATTACTGATTGTTAACATTTGCTCAATGCCAAATTGTATAACGTGTTTTATATATTTTATGTAATGTAATTCTACTTAAGTTCCTAGCTTTGCTTGGTTGCTGATGTATCTGAGTGCCTCCAGCACTGCATTAAATGAAATTATTAATGTCCACCACATGCTAAACATTCCCTCATCGTCTTTTCAAGAAGTATGTGCAGAAGAGTGTCTTCTATCATGCAGGTGCTTTCTCATCTGTTGTAGGGGGTTCTATCGTGGTTTTTTTGAAGGGAAGAAGTGTTTTTGTTTTCTTCCTGTACATGCTGCTCTTTGTGTAAGGGTAAAGAAGCAAGCTTTGCTCTTTGTGGAGAGTCTTGCAATGGTGGTTAGTCCTTGCTGGCCTCCATGCTGGCTGCTGGGGAAGTTCTCTCTCTGATTTGGGAGAGCCCCTCCCTTTGTGAATAGTCCCCAGTAAAGCTAAAGGAGCTGAGAAATCACACACCTATAGTCACACACAGCTGCTGATGACAACAGTTGAAGTATGTTTCTTCCATGGAAGAAACCCACTGAAGAGGATACAAATTCTGAATCTCTGTTAAGGTCCAATTTGTTTTACAAAATCTCATGTCCTACCCCCACCTGCAAGAGTCCAGGGACATTGATGCCCGCTCCAGCTCCTCCAGAACAGCTCCACTGGAAAGTCCATCAAACTCCCCTGGACACACAGGCAGGCAAAGTGATGGAATGGGGTGCTCCCCATATGTAAGAGAAAGAGCATGTGCAGACATGAGGTCCCTGGGCTGAAATGGTCTCTGACAGAGTCTGAGTGCTGCCAGAGAAACTCTCCAGATCTTCCTGCAGGCTAATACAGCCTCCCACTGCCCTCCCCATTACCCAGTGCTGACATTACCATCAAGTGACATGCGCCAGATCTCCCTGACACATGACCTTTGGGGCCTGGGATCTCCTGAAGAAGAAAGAAGGTGAGCTAGCAAAAGCACAGGCAGGAAACGTTGGTCCTCTTTTGGGAATGCTCATGCCAGAGCTCCAAAACCGAATTAGTGCTGTTCAAAACTCAATTACCATATCTTCAGTCTCCTGCAGAAGGACGTTCAGCATTCAGTGGGGTGTGGAAATATAACCCAGTGAGGGCAGAGTGGCGCTGCTAGCAAGTTCTAGTGCACATGCAGGAATAGTAACTTTCAGCGTCTTAAACACAACCGAATTGGGCAGGATTTTTGCAAGGATGGCAAAAAACACCTCTTTGACTTCAGGAATATTTCCTTGCCAAACCTCAAAGTCCTGTGCCAAACCCCTAAGGTACTGATACTTCCCTTCCCTTCCCTTCCCTTCCCTTCCCTTCCCTTCCCTTCCCTTCCCTTCCCTTCCCTTCCCTTCCCTTCCCTTTTTTTTTATTTTTCCAAATAAATGTTAACATTGACATAACTACCTACATTTTCCCAGCTAAAATAGTTCTCCAAATTAGCCTGAAAGTGTATGAAGAAGTTAGCCTGAACCTAAGCATGCTTTATCTCAATAAGTTTAACGCTTGAGACATTCTTTTGTGATTGAAAAGGAGGGGGCTGCTCTGGGAAGGTGTTCAGCATCTTAAATATAACTCCTAGACTCCACTCTTGTCCAAAATTAAATCTCAAAGGATTCTGGGGCAGGTATATGAAAGGCACTAATTTTCAAAATCATTTGTATTGAAATTTTCATGAAGGAGAGGGCTCACTGCAATGCTGGAGCTGCATCTATTGGACCTCATTTCTGTGGGAAACTGGACAGGGATGTCCACTGACTCCCTTGTTCCTCCTTGGCCAAGATGGCGTTAGCTGGGCTTCCTCACATGGTGCTTCCCCAACTAGCACTATTAAAACTTTTCTGATTCTTGGGGGGACAGACAGTGAGAAAAGGGGTGAAAGCTAGAAGGAGGAGGGGTCTGACCATTAAGTTTCCAGAAAGAGCTGGCTTTGGAGTCCCCTCTTCTCAATAAGGTTAAACAAAAAGCATTGTGATCACTAAGCAGAGGCACTATCACAGACTCCCAAGCATACATTAAATAAGCCCTTTTTTTAAAAAAAAGGTAAATCGTATGAGTTTTAGAGAAGGTGGTGTTTGCACCTGGGCAGTATGCAATGAGGGAGTTGCTCCACCGGCAGCTCAGACCAAGCACTACAGTAGAGCAACAACACAGGAGTCGGAGAGAAAATAGTGGGGAGGGGGCACGGTCTGACTGCACAGAGATTAACTCCTTCCCTCCATTTCCCATCTCTCTGCAAAACTCTGCCAGAGGGGGAAGAGAAAACTCATTAATATCAATTCCCCTCCTGTAGCTGGCCAGGAGCACATTATGCTGTGACTGAGATAGGACCTACTTATCCCGTCCTCACCTCCTGGCATCCTGCGATGGAGCGGATCACTTGCAGTGGAGGCGACCACACAGTGCTCGGAAACACCAGCGGGGTTTTCCTTTCAGCTGTCATCAGATGCTGCTCGGTTCCCTTAATTCTTTGGGTTAGTTCCCGTTTTCATTATCTCTGCCTTTGTCTTGCTGATGCTGGCTGCATCTCAGTCCTTCTGAATCCGGGCTGTGCTGAGCATGGTGCCATCCCCAGCCACCATGGTTTTAAACTTATTTCCTTCAAAAGGGGACAGGAAAGCCTTTCTTATTGTAAGGCACAACCTTGGGAGGTGAAAAGAGGATCAGGAGATTCAGGCGTTTAACTCTTTCCTAGGTGGTTGAAGAAATATCAGTGTAAATTAAAAACCTGTGTTCACCCACCCTACCCCCCCTCTCCCCAGCCCAAGTCTGCACTTCTTGTTTGCTCTTTCTAAGCACTTTGCTCTAAAGGTTTTGGGTTTTTTTGGCAGGATGCTCAGGGAATGGCTGCTTTTCATACCAATAGCCACATACCGATGCAAACAGTGCATAAACAAAGGAACTGCCTCTTACTCGTTTACCATAGTCTTCCCGGATTAAAAAAACAACAGCCATCCAAGACACCAAGATCGGTAACTAACTTCCACACCTCAGTTTGTTTATTCACAAACAAACCATAGGCTGAGTCAGCAAGGGTGGTTTTTTGGCTAGGATGGGACAAGGAAAAAGTCTGTCTCCTCTCTTTGTTGGAGTTCCCGAGGTATTTGGGAGGGGACACAAGGAATTTCCTTCAGCTGCTGAATCACATCATCACCACCAAATATTCCCCTTATCCATCTCCTATACTGTAACTGGCAGCTAATTCAAATCCACAAGCCCGGACACACCTGTGGGATGACCACATGTGATTTGTTGCCGTCCACTGGCCTCCCAGTCCAACGAGCTAAGGTCTGGGTCTAGGAGCTGGACTCTGGCTCTGGCTCTGCTTATAGTTGTCTGGGCCATTAGGGCAAGTGACTTCTCGGACTCACTTTCTTCTGTCATTCTTTGTGTGGTGTCTTGCAAGAGCAAGTTTGCAAGAACAAAGCACTGCAGAGAGGCGGTTAATATGTACATACAGTGCCTTCTACTATGGCACCCTAACCCCAAGTTTTTCTCCACACTGTACTGTAATAATAGTAACGTACAGAGATTAGCCAAGCCATGATACCAAGAGCAACTTGAACATGCTAAAACAACTTCCAAGAGACCAAAGTAAAAGAAAAGTAAAAATTACGTATTTTGCTTAACAGCCACAGCAACAACATCAAACCCATCGGTGAGCAGGAGATTTAATAGCCAGGGCGTTGTCTCATTCAATAAGCAGTACGAATATGTATTAATTGGCAAGCTCAGAATAGACTTCCTTGAGTTGGGGCAGCAGGGGTCCAAAACAGAGGAAGGTCAGCACTTGAGCTTTCTCCAGTTACCTCAGTTTATTTAAAGTGTAGCAATTCCTTACTCCGTGCAAGTCAGATTTAGATTCCAGTGAGACCCAGGGTTTATGCAG
>NW_008824030.1:583181-603136 GCF_000699105.1 Pygoscelis adeliae
CACTGCTAAGTGACAGTCCCCACAGAATGCTTCTGTCTGCCATTTCATGCATCATATCATTGAATATAATGACTGCACAAGGCATAATTAAAGTATGATATAAATCTTGAGTACTGGACATCCAGCTTTGGATTTCAACATGTGCGTGTGTGCAGGTGTATGCTGATTCCTGAAATAAATGGAGAGCGCGAAAGTGCAATATTTAACCTATATTTTTCCTGCCAATCCTGCCTCTCTGTAAGAAAAGTGATGCAGAACTAGGATTGCACAGGTTTTCACTTTTTCCATATGAAAATCGCAGAGTTCTCAGTGTAACAAAAGAGAAAGCTGAGAAGACTAGGGGAAAACAGTAAAATTAGCAAGTAGATGTCGTGAGAAAGCAAGACGTTTTCTATCCTGCCTCTGTAATCTAGCTGGAGCATCTGCTATCCATCAGCAGTCCAGCTAAAAAGAAATGCCTCCTGGCCCTTACATGTGTTGCATCAAATGCTGTCAATTCCAATTAAGCAATGCTGTTTTCACGCTGCATCCTGCCTGCTGCCTGACTTGTTGCAATTCTGCATGCAATTGCATCGTACCCTGGCAGAGGCTGGTACTGCCCTGCTCCCTGCATAGTTTGAGGAAGCAGCATGGCCAAGCTGGCAAAGCACTGGAGTAAGGATCAGACTTGCCCAGCTCTGCAGCTCTCTGGAACTAGTTCCTTCACTCCCTGTTTCTCTCCAACTTTTTGTTAGACGGAAAGACTGCTAGCCATTCAGAACAGGAGCCTGGTGCTTGTGCAGCCCACAATAATCAGATTTCCAGGCTCAGCTAAGTACATGGTCTCAAATGAATAGCAGCAGCACTGAAAATAAGTGGAGAGTGCCCAACTCCTGCTACACTGTATATTTAATAGTGTTCCATGTCCAGATGCTTCTACTTTCTCTGCAGACCATTTTTCTACTCATTTGAAATGGCAACAGGGAACATTCAAAAGGTACAAACAGATACAATACTGTAGCAAGGATTTTTGGAGGGGATTAAAAAATCTCAAACTGTCAAGATGTAAAATTATGTCCTTTTGAAAACTGGAATAGACAAAACCCATACACAACATCTCTGGCCCCTGTGGCTTGCCCTCCCAATTCTTATGGTCAATATCTTCTTGGATCTAAGACCAAACACTCTTCTTCTCAACTGTTAAATGAAATCACTGGACTGTTGAACACGAGATTAGATCACAGCAAATACAAATTTTCCCTCATAACACACTCAGGATCATCTTTTACACCATGACAGACTCTCAAGGGCTACCACATTAGTGCTCTGTTTCATCTCCTCAAACTAGCAGACACTGAGTTTCCAGGGCTTTTCGAAGTTATGTGCGCAAGGTTTCAGACTGGCTACTTTAGGAAGACAAGTGTGGGTCAGAAAAAACTTTTTGCTTCGGTGTGGAACAGAAAAAGTCTTTTATCTCTCCTGATTTTAGAGACCGTCATCCTTTTCCAGATGCTCCAATAACATTTTAGGGCTTCACCTGTTGGACAAAATGAGGTCTACTTTGCACAGCTCAAGCTTTCTCGAGCCAGATTCCTATGTTCACCTGGGAGGTGTTGCTCATTCAAATGTTCTGCCTTATGTAGCCATTGACTTCAGCTGCAATTATGCTCCTAGGTCCATGTGGTGATGGGAATTTCTTCACAATACATGTATTTTTTATGGGCCACTATACCCATCTCATAGGATGAATTCCTTGCCAGAGCATGTTTTATTTCTTCTTTGTCAAGACACACACTTCACTGCAGAACAGTCCTTCGTAGAGTAGCAAAGGAGGCTACCTTCTCTCGGAAGTACAAAACAAGTGTCTCAGAAGGAGACGTCTCTTCTCACAATTTATTCACAAAGCCTAGGACACAGCTGCTCTAAGGAAAAACAAAAGACAGACAAAGTACAAGTTTAGGTCCCTTAAATTGTCCTGGGGATAATATACACTATCCATTTGGATAGACTGTAGTGTGGTATGATGGGAAACACCACTGGAGTCCATAGCCATAGTGAGCCCATAGGGCATCGTAGCAGGTTTCCAGCCTAAACATGGAACCATAGTCTCTTGACTACTTAATTTGTGTTTCTTCTTCCCTTACATTCCTTTTCTGGTTCCCAGTGCATTAATTTATCTTGTCCACAGACCTGAAGAAGCTCTAAATACTGTCTTCTCTGCCTGCTTCCTCTCAGGTAGGGCATTGCCTTACTCCCAAAGACTTCAAGAGGGTGCCCAGTCAAGTAAAGAAGTGCACCTTGCACTTGCTGGGACTTGCACATACAACCACACCCTTTCAAACTGCTTGGAAGGAGTGTCTCAGAGCAGGTTTTCCCACTGAGAGACGTGATCTTCCGTCTGTTGACCTCTGGCATGGAAATTAAGAAGGAACCTGCCTCAGTAGACCATGCAAGTGTTGTCAGAAACCCTGTTCCTGCTACTGCTGGGAAAACCCTTTCCTCCTCCTCTTTTCCTTCAATCCTTCTTCCCAAATTGAAGAAATACTTCTCATTTGGCATGTCTATTACATTTACAGACACCCTGCTGCATAAGAAAGGGTGATGCAATGAAAGATTTCAGCTGTCTCTTTCCAGAACTTTGTGGTGCTAAAACCAGTAACACACATTCACCATGGAACGCAGAAAAGCTGGGAACAACGCAGCTCAAACCGGCCATGTCATAGGAAAAACCTCACTTACAGGAAAATGGAGACTGAAAACTCTTGGGCTTCCAATGTCATCATAGCATGGAGTATTAAAATAGCTAGCTCAGATCCTGAAAGCCATAAAGCATAAGCAGCATAAAGATTCATACAGGCTATTTTACACCTTCTATTCTGCAGTTAGATCAAGTATCTCCGTGGAGTTTCACTGAAGACAAACACTAAGAGGAAGAATGCCAAAACCTTAACAGTCTTTGTAGTGTTTACTATAAGGGCATCCAACCAAGATCCTTCTGTGATCATTATTCAAGAACAAACTGATTGGAAAGAGCAGGCAAGAAGTGTTTGTTGAGGCAAAGGAGGTTTGGATTTTAATCTTCCCTCTGATTTTTGCATAGTTTTGGCACCTATATTTAACAACTCTGTTCTAGTGCCTCTCACTCAACAAGGAGCTAGGTGTTATAGTAAGCCTATGTCAGTAATGCTAACTAAACACTTGTGATCCTGAGCAGATGGAGAAATGCAGCTGAGTGGCATCATATGCATTTTACTCATTTCTCCTTTCCTCTTCTCTCCTAATCTCCACCATCAAAATAATGATGCTGTATCCACTGAGTCCTTCCCCCTTTAACGCCAATAACCAATTGCTTCTGTAACACTTTCTAGTGCTTTATCAGCCAAGTCTTACATGACTCATGACAAAACTTTCATGACTTTCTTCGTGAGATAATTCAACCATCTCCTAGACAACATGACAGCAGTACATAGGTCTTAAAATTAAGCAAGAGAAGCTGTATTCTAATTCCTCTGTAAAGACATCCTATGAACGAACCTGGCTCCACAGCTTTTCTCTTTGCATTTTTCAACTACCACCAGGTAGTTATCAAACCTCTGTAGTATAGCCAAGTTCTTCTTTATCTAGTCCTTTTTTCCCATTGTCTTGTTTGAATGTAAATGTGACTCCTGGTTAGAATCAGAAGCTGAGAGTTCACAGTGCTGTCACTAGGTAATTTTTAGTCTTGTTCCACAGCCACTGAAGTGACCAAGCATTTGAATTTAATCCATATGCTCCCATTTCTTTGTTGAAAGTTGCTAAGGCAGATCTGAGACATTTTTCTAACCGCTCCAAGTTGCTCTCATGTTCTCTCTCAGTTTCCTGTCTGGGTTTTTCTCATTCAATAGAGCCCTTCCTCTGGTAGAGTAAAGCAGTTTGGATCAAACTTTTTTTTTTTTTAAGATCACTGGCACTTGTTCTTGTTAGATCAGAAATCCAACAAACCCAGGTAGAGAGAATTCCTAGCTGTGTAATAAATGGTCCTTGTTTAAGACAAGACTGCCAGTATGAGCAAAGGCTTCTACGGAGCTGAACTTGCAACATTGTTTAGTTTACCAGTAACCACAAATTCTCTGGAAGTCTTCAGTGGCATATACACCGAGGCCCAAATCCTAAGAGGGTTAAGTTAGCAACTAAGTTAAACAATTAAGTGGAATTAGAAATCTTGTTACTCAAGGATCTGTGGTGAAGTAACATATTCAAAGTGATGACCAGGACGCGCATTTAGCACCTCTGAAATTCAATTCAGCCATGCTCAGGAACTTCAGGTCAAACTCTATTATAAAACAGGGTGAGTCATGAAGAATACAATCACCTTGAAGGTTTCTCAGAGACCACTGGAAGCTTGGCATGCCTACGCAGAAATAATGAAAAGTAGATTCATACTTGACAAGATTTGAACTGCAACTCTGTCATATATGAAGCTTAGAATTAGTTGATAATTATTTATGTAGGTAAGCAGTAGTGTGCGCTACATGTTAATGTTTTATAATATAGGGACTGAAATCAACATAATAGGAAGAAGGTAGCAACTAGAAGGAAAAATCAGCAGAGAATTTTGACAGGATAGCATCTCTCTCATATCTTACTTATTACTGAAAGAAATTGTCCCAAACAGACAAATATGAATATAGACTTCTGTCATCCCTGATCTAGAGAAATTTAGATTCAGTGCTATAACATGAATCTGTAACACAAAGTGATTATTAAGTAGAATTTAGTAAACTGCTTTGCTAAATCTGAAAGACAATTGCCTAGACTGTTGACTTTGAACCATTTCCATTGCCTTTTAAAAAAGAAAATTTAGTATCTTATTGTTTCCCCCTACTCCTGAAATACTTTTCTTCTTCTTTAAATGGGGCCATCACTGGGAATAGCACAGAGATGCACAAGGAATGCACAAACCAAGAAATGGTGTAATGCAGGCATGCATTTCGCCCTCCCTTTAAAACATACTACCTATTAAAGATAAGAAAACACATCTACCTTTTTTGTAAACTTCTTATTTTAGCTCCAGATCATTAGTATTTTGTCCAGTTCATTCAGAGATTCAGGAATTAGTCCATCTACAAGAGGGGAGAACAAAATGCTGCAGATGAAGGGAAAAAAAAAAGGGAGGGGAATGTTAGATGTGAAACATAATATCCCTCAGGCTATTATGTTACCCAATTGTGTTTTCATTAACAGTCAATATTTCTTCTTTTAACTTGCAACTTGTATGCCCTGTATTTTAAGGCATCAAATTATACTGCCATATTGAGGATTATTTAAGCAATCCCAGTAAGTAGGTCAGCCGGTAATTTACTCTTGGTTTATTAGAGGGTGTTAAAAGAAAAGAGCAACACCGTTATTTGTTAAGTGAACAGCTGGACGCAAATTGTTGAGGGAGAAAAAGCCATTGAGTTGAGGAAGTGTTTCGTTAAGATTTCTAACGTAAGGAAAGGTATGGCAAAATCTTTGTTTGCTGCACAAATTTGTGTAGCGAGCAAACACAATTAGAGCAGCCTCTTTTGCACAGCAGGTTAGATTAAGCATCAGGAGAAACAATGCAGAGAAGAGCTCTGTATGACCCAGGGGATCAAGATGGAGGATGCATTTGGTCTTGTGTAGCCTGATAAGACTAGGTTTTCCCCAACTGCGTTAACAGCCCAGAAGCTGCCACTGAAAGAAAGAAGAGAAAAGGATCCCAGTCAGATTTCTTTATAATCACAAGGAAGAATCATCCAATTATGATTTTGACATACATAAAAGCAAAAATGATGAAGTTGTTCTTATGAAATTAGAATAGCCTTCTGGCACCAAGACCTCAGATATTTACTTGTAAACTAATCTCCAATTTCCCAGTGTTCCCACTGGAAATTCTCTCACATCAAATGTATTTTAAATGAATTTTAAAGAGAAGGTATTGATTTTGATGCATGGCTGTAGGTAACGTAAGGCTAGCATAAAGCTTTTAGAAGACACTAACTGAATGGCATAGAAAGGGTGAAAAGGGCAAAGATCTGGTCTTAAAGCTGCCAGATCAAAGCCCTAACACTTATCTTTCCTTCTGAAAGCAATATCAGCAGCTCCTCCATGTGAATACTCTGTGGTGAGGGATTTTCATGGGTTTGGATAGAGATGAGGGTAGTGTCCTGTCTGTGCATTGTCATCCCCAAAAAACTATCATAGTTACCTAGAATGGGCAATTGTGTATGTTCATACTTAGCATTCATAAAGGAGGTAAATGGTAATGTTCTTCTGCCTCAGTTATTTTACAACAGTGCAACTGTGCCTGGGCTGTGGTAGTGAACCAAAAGTTTTGCTGATGTTGGCCTCAAGAGCTTTCTCGAATGGTAGCTCTCAATTACAGTTTGTCTTTTCCTTTACTTAGAAACTTTGCTCCTTAAAAACAAGTTTTATTCATGAACCTAGCTCTAGCTGGCCTTCCTCAGTGCAGGAGACTGTTTTCAGAAGTTCAGCTTCCCTTCCCCTTCTCCCTCCCTCACAAAGAAATTTTGTTTTCATAACCTCTGAAGCAAAAACATCATTAAATTTCCAAATCACTGCTAGAGGGTTTTATGGGAGGCTTAACTTCCAAAGGACCCTGTAAGAAATCAGAAAGAGGGTTTTATTAACAGCTAATTAAAAATATCCTGATAATTTTTCGTATTTATAAAAATGCAGAGGGCAAGGAAGATGGTCATGTTGCTCTGCTGTAGAAAAGACAGAATTTGGGGCAGTGAGCAAGAAGAAATGGGTATTCAGAAGGTCAATATTGGGACAGTCCCTGGTCTCTATTTAATTCTCAGTTTTCTAAGTTCATAGCTTGTCGTGGATAACAGGATGTTCCTATTAAATATTGGTGAATATTAAGCAGTTACAGAATAAATTTTTGAACATAGTACAAGGACCAGCTTTCCACAGAAGGCAACATGTCTCAGTCCCCACTGTTCCAAGCATTAGGAAACTTTGGGCAAATGCATGCACACAGGCATCCCCATTTTTAAGGGTTCAGGAAAACAAGTATAGACTCAAAATATGAACTAAAAGTCCATAAATTAGGGTTGTACCAACCTGATGGGGCAAACACATTTCATCCGAAATTCATTTTCAAGAAAAGCCCTAGATCCTTCTCTGGCAACCGTCTTGTGACTGAAGAGTCTATTAGCCCGGATACCTCAGTCTTGTAAGTAGTAGTATCAGTCTCTCTCCTTCAGGTAACCAGGAATCCACCCGTTTAGGACATCATGCATCACATTCCATCCGACAATCCCGAAGCCAGCAGAGATTGCACAGCACAAATAGTTGTTTCCTGAGGAAAACACTCTGCAGTCAATGGGCAATCATATCAGTTGAACTTCATGGCTAGTCCTAAAGCACAGCTGTATGAAGAACACACAGTTCATGTGACATCCTTCAGGTGGCACAAGCACAGACTGCTGCTCCATCGTTTTCTCCAAATTCCTAACCTAACTTCATTGCTGACAGCTGTGGCCACCTTATCTGCATCCAGGCCCTGCTGCCAGGAGGATACTGCATAACTGACCAAACAAACCAAAACAAGAAATATGGCTGCCTTCAATGTGGAGACAACATGACCTGCATGGCCTCACTGTTACCTTGAAATGGCTCCAGCACTGAGGAGGGGCTGACAGAAAAACTTACAATTCTCAAATAGCTTTGAGATAGTGAGATAGTAGAGGAATATGACGGAGTCAAAACAGGTAAGTAAAGCTTACTAGTGTCTTTTGCCAAAAAGTAAAGAACAAGGCCATTAAAGAACATTTATGTCCTTGCCATGGTGTCTAAGCATGTCAGTACTTCCATGGTCAAGAGAATCCAAGATGACCCAAAACAGGCAGCCACAAAACTAATGCAGTCATCCAACTTTGTACAGGGTACACAAACTATCCAGGCTCCAGAGAGTCAGAGGGTGTCAGGTATTGTGAAGGATGAATCACCTTTCTTCACAATTCTCTCCTAAAATAGGAGGATTAAGAGTAGAATCATAAATAAGATTGCAAACAGCAAAAGAACAAACAAGGATGCAGTAATCCCTTGTTTGAAAACAAGCTTGACTCTGTGCTGCCCCCTGCAAAAAAGGGCACTGTCAAGTCTGACCTGTGTACCTACTGTCTCACCACAAGACATTACAGAGACACACGCAGTCCATTAATAGATTCCCTCTGCAAAACTCCACTTCAGAAAACCTTCTGCTTCCAAAGAAACTGAAAATTCAAATAAAAATCAAATCATCTTACCCACAAGATACAACAAAACTTTCCATGTCAAGAAACAGATAGATGAACAGCTAGACAAAGGTAGCAGGATTTTGCAAAATGTCTGCTATATAGTATGTCTGATATCATGAATCACTACATTACTGGCTTATGACCTGTGGAGTTTCCATTCCCTAGCATAGTGGAACATGCTCTAGCAGAACAACTCAGTAGTACGGCACTTAGACACTAGCTACAAAATACTGCTGAAAAACACACCAAAAGTAGAACCACC
The DNA here is from genome assembly GCF_000699105.1 of Pygoscelis adeliae. NCBI lineage: Eukaryota > Metazoa > Chordata > Aves > Sphenisciformes > Spheniscidae > Pygoscelis > Pygoscelis adeliae. The sequence continues at coordinate 591,693 of NW_008824030.1, forward strand.
CCTGCTAGCCCTGCAAATACCACTTACTTGTACTTTAACCAAACACATTTTTCTGCCTTGAGTAAACAAACATATGAGGAAAAAATGAACAGCTAAGAGAGGTTTGTTCTTTTTTTTTTGTTTTTTATGTCTAGTTTAAGTAATAAATAGATTGCTTCTAGACTGATGACTTCTCAGTCACGAGGGGCTATAACTAGATCACTGCTGCTTGCTTGTCAAATATGGTTGTCATCTAAAGTTTCAGCCCCAGCACAAAGCAACTGGAAGAAGAATGCAAAAAAGTACCTGCATTTCTATGGGCATGCAGAAGGTATCACCTGAAATCCACAGTTCAAACATGCAACAGCCTTAGGAGTATCACCCAACCTGAGGAGCACCAGATGGCCAGAGCAGCTCTGACAAAACAATGACTAGAAGGAGAGGGCATCAGTGTGAAGTGGCCTCTTTGGGACAAGGATGCATAAGACTGGCCAACCCTGTCCTACTAGCCCTGCCTGCTACACCTAATGGATACTGGATGAAAAGGAAAAAAGCCTAGAAAACAGGTTAGCAGTTATCATGGGATGCATGGTCCCCCCTGGCAGACTGGGGACCATATACAGACTGTAGCCTCACAAAGGAGCTGATGCAGGATAGGATCTTGTGAACTAGAATTTTGGAGTTTGGCATTAAGCTTCATTTGCAACCCAAATATCACTTTAAACAAGTTTTAACCTTTTTTTTTTTTAAAGCATCTACATTTTAACTGAAATCATTGATCTGTTCTGTGTATCTATACTTTCTGGACAGAAAACGATGGCAGAAGCCAAGAGCATACCTATATCAGATATTAGGTGTTACTATGAAAAAATTAAAGCAGATTCATATTATTTGACCGTAATAGAAAGAACGCCCAGGCCTATCAGGGAGCTATAATAAAGAACAAGTTCTGGTTTCAGTCGTGCAGTCCTTTAAAGGGGTTGCTCTTACATACCAGCTCTTCTGCTTTCTTGTGGAGACGAACACGCTACCAAAAGCAAAGCTGGACTGGAAAAAGGATGATTATTCTTCTGTGCTTCCCAGTTTCAGCACAGAAGCTGTTTCAAAGCGAAGAATAAACTCACTGTATTTCTTGAGGCAGCTGAGGAAAACCTTCATGGTTTGCTGTCAAGGTACACTAATCCCTCTGCATTCAGCACAACGCTGCACATGCAGCAACATCTTTGGCAGCTGGGGCTTACACACAGTGCCCTTTATGCACAGGAACACAAAGCAGTCCTTAATGCCCAATCTTAAGCCTGGAATTCTGTTGTGGATACATAAGGCAGAGTCTATCAGCCTAATTAGACATTTAATAAGGCATTGCTCTTACTCTCAAGGTCCTCAGTGAAACCAGGGCCTTCAACTTCCCCTAAAAAATCACAAGCTGTGTACATCCTGCAACCACCTAGATGGCTCTTCCCTGCCAACTCCCCTGCCATGTTGCCTACAGATTTGAACCTAGTAGCCTTTTCTTGGGACTAAGCATTTATTGGCTGCCTGGCAGCCAGCAAGTAGTTAATTTTTCATGGGTCACTGGGATGTGAAGAAGGCTGCATTGATAAACTGGGATCTGACTCCCTGAGAGAGAACAATCACTCTGCTCGTGGCTGGTCAGGCCGATAGGACCTTTCACATTGGCAGACATCTGTTGAAGAAGCAGCTTTCTGACAGGATGGTACAATGCACTGCTGAAAGCAGAAGAACTACAAAGTTCCTCTTCATGTGAAAAGCCACTGACTAGAAAAGCCAGGATCTCCTTAAAAGAAAAAGGGGCTTCCCATCAATATTCAGAAATTTCAAGGGAAGTTTCCCCTACCGTCAGATGTTCTCTTGCGTTCAGGTAATAGGAATGAGGAAGGACAGCAAAGCATAGAAAGGAGAAGCAAGATTCATTTGCTTCCTGTATGTAGACGTGTGCAAGCATCTACTCTGATCACTCCATCCATGTTCTCACTAACCCTGAACGTGGAAACTCCTTCTTTATCTTGGTGCATCACTGAAGAAGTTTCCCTGTTCCTCTCCACCTCCCCTCAGAGGCATCTTGAAGTTCTTCAAAGAACTAAATGGGTTGGCATTTAAGTGGCTGGCCTTCAGCTACAGACTCAGAGCCCTGAACCACGTGAGCCAGACCTGCCCTCAGTCTTGGAGCACAGGCTGCTTCTTTGTCAACACTTCATTAATGCAGTATCTGCACACTGGGGCCTCCTTTCTCCTGCTCGTAAAACTGTACCCTCCTATAAACCTGATCCAGGTCTTCAAAATCCACAGAGACTTCAACAGATGAAATTGCCAAATCAGCCTTCATCTCGCAAGACCTATCATCTGCACTGCAACCACCATGCTTACTTCTGTCAGCAGACTGAGAAGGAATGTCAGAAAGTCACAGCAAATCGAATAACGTGGGTATAATCTGCATTTGCAATTGAGGAACAATAGTCTCCAGACTATAGCTTTGATACTTTTCCTTCTAGATGGTCTGAACAAGAATGACAATTTCTGTCTTCTACTACAGAACTTTTTTCCCAGCTCAGCTAGAAAGCTGGATGCAAGTTCATTCTTCCTCTAAATAATGGGAGAGGGGGAGAACATGAAAGGCTGAATTTCAGGAGGACCTTTTACTTCATTGCAATGCACTTGTTAAACACTCTTAAGTCACATAGCAAACCTTTGGGGTAGATTTCATTAACTTACTGATAGGTATAAAAAAGAGGATTAGAAAAACAATGAACTAACAGAAGGAGACAGCAGATTAGTGAAATGTTTCACATGCAAAACTAGAACCGCATTGAGGAATCTGTGATCCAAGTCCTTCCCTAACCTCTAATGGCACCATTTTCCGCAGAAGGCTTTTGTGTTTTCATAATGCTTCCTCTGTAAACTGCTAGCAAAGTGTTACAAGTAAGTGGAAAAGCAGACAGCTTTTGAGATTGACCAAGAGGAAGGTGTCTTCTGCAGAAAAACAAAGTCAGAATAGGCAGGCACACCTAGAACACATTATATCCCAATTTTTTGAGTTTGTCTGATCCCATCCTTCTGTCATTGAAAGTATTAGCCCCGCTCACCAAGTTCAGAGCTTGCAATCCTGCCTCTTACATGTGCCATTTTGCAGTTTCACACAAAGGCCAAAGTCATCAGGATGGAGCCCATAAAGGAGCAAAAAAAACCCTTTCAAGCCAAAAAACCCTTGTTGCCAAGGCAAAGCCCAGTCCAGATGTGTCGGTAATTTCTCACTTGCCTGTATGAAAAAATGCATACAGCCAAAATTTCCATCTCTTGCCTTCCATTCAGCCTCAATGAATAAGTCTTTCCAAAGCTGAAACAGAGACATCAAGCCACCTCCATATACATCCATGACAGTAGCCAGATGTTTTTTTCCAAACTTCAGTTCTAGACAGAGCTGAAAGGATAGTGAAAGGCCATTTCCAGTGACATATTTCAATGTGTTTTACAGTCACAAGGAAGCAGGTCAATTATGACAGCTCCTGAAGTAATAATAACTGAGGCAGATTTACTGCATTGCTCTTTGGAGTCCAGCAAGACTTTCATCATATTTAAGGAAGGGCTGTTATCAAAGCTGTAATTCCATTGCACTGAGATATACATTCTTATCCCAGGCACACTGAGTGAAAGCCTCAAAAGTAAGCATAGACAAATGATCTATTTTTCTTTCCACTCTGAGTAACCAAAGTAACTCATTATCTATCCTAGAGACTCTAGCAGAACCCACCATTGCACAAACAAAATAGCCAGCTGGGCATTATGACCAAAATCTTCAAAAGCAGCTAGAGACACAGTGCCCACTTTGTGACATTTTACAGCGATCTCTAATTACAAAAAGAGCAGAGCAACAACCTCGCTCAATCAGACTAAGCTTGGCACCTTAAATGGCTAGTGATTGGGAAAACCAAAGGGAAAGTCACATAAAATTCCATCTCTATGGAGTGAATTTGCCTTGGACCTTCATGAACCTCTCCTGAGGCTGAGAAAGCACTCTTTTATGGCCCATGTCCTGTAAAATGGTGTGACACTCCCATCTGCAGAATTGTAAAGGTGGTACAGCAAAGCAGATACTTTGCACCTGTAGAGTTTTATCACCAGAGAAACACCAAGGTTGGTGTATATCTTTCAACCTCAAATAAAACCGAAGTGGGTTTTGCCCACATAAATGTTAGCTGGTACTGTATCCAAATGCCTAATAAAAATTGGCCGGCTTTTAAAGAGTATTTTTTCTGGCTTCTGTCCAACCTGGTCTCAAAGCTACCCCCGTAAGATGCTAGCCTCCATCGTAACAGAGATGCAAGAAAAAAAGTTGCGCAATAGTTGCACATATTAAATCCCGAGCCATTTTCCTTTGTTGCAGGTGTTGATATATCACCTAGTCCTTCATGAACTTACTTCAGCTCATACTTTTTATTCTTCCCAAAAACAGATAAATGAAGCAGACAAGGACAGAATTTGTTTAATTCCTCATCCTTCCCTCCCCTCCTCTAACTTAACCTCTTGCATGCTTCCAAAAGGTGTAATCATGTGGTGGAAGACAACCTTTTCTCTTTCTGAGCAAGTCATGAACACAGTAAACTCCATTTTGCTTGATGGGAATGCTGCAGAGATGCATTCAACTTATTTTTTGTCACTTGTCAGAAATGCTCCATTTTTTTTTTTTTTAATTTTTTTTTTTTTTTTTCCAGGAGAGGAAAAATTCTTATGCCAGCCCTGGGACATGAAGTTAAAATTACAAGCACACAAATTATTCTCCTCACTGCACCACTGCTGAGTAAAACAGCCTCTCTGGAAACGATAGCTGGAGCTTGAGGTATCCACAGGGGAAACAGAACATCGTGCTTGATTTAATGCCCTTCTCATGGGATTTACTCTTGGCAAAGTGCCTGTGTGGTTTATGTCAGAAGGGATACATGATTTGCATGTCGATCCAATGCTCACTGTTAGGTAACTCTTTAGTACTGATGGAGCATAAAAGGAGTGAGCATCCCATGAATTAAAAAAAAACAATGCACCTGAGAACCACCCTCCATCAGGAGAAAAATGAAGGCCTGCCAGACTCTGGTAGGAGAAGGAAAAAAATTAATACCCACATATCTCTCCAGTAAAACCAAAAGCAGTGATGAGAAGAAATCACTATTAGGTTCTATAATCAGATAATGAGCAGAACAGTGTCAGTGCATGAAAATCTGCAAACCAAAATATGAAACAAACACATTTTTGGGTCCTTTTTTGCCCTTTTTCTGTCCTTTGGCTCATTTTAGAAACAGACACTATTTTTTCCAAGTGTGAGATAATTAATACAGGTAATATAGATGGACAAATAATGCCTCGATCAGCATGCTCTGTTGGAATAAGATCAGTACCCATCAGAAATTTTCCATGATCCTGTACTTTTTAAAAAAAAAAACAACAAAAACTTTTACAGTAACAAAGCTTGCAAGGTGAAAAACTGTGTTTGTTTTTGTTCTACCACTTGAAACAAAGCATCCCATTGCTGTTCACACAGCTGGAGACTCTGTTTGGTGACAGAACTGCAAATACCATCACTTTGGATTTAGAAATCTGTAGTGGATGAATGAAATTCCTTCCTCCCTTATAACAGGTGCAGTCTAGGCAACCCAAAGAGACTGCATAGCAGAACCTGGTCCACTGCTATTTACCATGGATCTATAGATAATAAATTGTTTCTTTCGGTAGCCATTCAGGATTAGATCAGCTGTAACAATTACCTCTATTTTGCCATTTAGAGGAATTGGGGGACAGAGAGCATTAGACAGGTCACTTGTTTATGGAGCAAATGGTCTCAGAAATTGCAGAAATAATGCAGTAACAGGGAGAAATACTGTACATCATAACTCCTTGGGACCCCACAGTCTTGCACTGATTTGACAGTCTCTACAGGGAGGAAAAGCCTGGCTATAAAAGGGAGACAAGTGAGAGGTGTTGAAGCATAGCATTCGTACAGAACTAGTAGCCTTCCTTGTTGGTATGACAAAAGAAAATGAAAAATCCCTGCCAATATAACGAATCTCTGAACGACAATGGAGCTTTGGGAAGACAGTAACAACTCCTCCCTCCAAAGCATGAAAATGAGAGAGATCAATACAACTTAAGGGTGATACTTGCCAAGCTCTCAATTTTTTTGCACAGCATCCTTCTTATAAACTGGGTCTGAAGTAAGCAAGTAGACATGTAGAAACAAGCAAAAAAACCCCAACCAACCATAACTTCAGTTTGAAAAGGAATGAAACGGGTTCAGACACAATTTGAGAGGAAATGAAGGAGCCTGTTTCAGAACTGACCTGGAAGTTGCAAATCATGGACAGACTGTGGTCCAGCTGGTCATCTGCTCTATGTATAGTTCCTACACAGTTAAAGGTAAGCAAGGAGAGTCAAGCTTTTGGATATATGCTATGAATCCAGAAGAAATTTTAAAAGCATCCAAAGGACAGCATTTCATTCCAGAAAGTAGAAAAGAAAGGAGGAAAAAAATGGCTATTTTTTTCCTGTTTCTTGATACCTTTCTGTGCATTTGCGTAATATCTAATATAGTGGGATCCTGGTGTGATTGGGCTTTGTCCGTGACACTGTAAGAGCAATAACAGGCTTACTGAAATTAGTAAACTCATAATGACTTCAAAGGGCTTTGCCTCAAGGCAGTAAACGATTTCTGGAGGCTGTTTTTCTTCAAATTCTAACCTTTATTTTCTGTACAAATATCGCCTTCCTTCTATTTGTACCTCTTATGTAGAGGCAGGTCACTCAGACAGACAGACGTTGGTGAAGGAAAGCAGGAGTAAAGCAGTATTTCTTTGGTACCAAAGCAGTATTCCTTGCTGAGGACAATAACTGCAGTACTCTCCCAAGGACTGGTAAAATCTAACTATCAACAAACAAAACTAATCTTGGAGAAGAGAGAATGCTGGAAGGGTTTTCACTGGAATCTAGCAGGCATCCAAACACTTGCTGTGAGTTCTGTCGAGAAATTCTGCATCTTTAGCAAAAATAATATGCAGAGTTATTTGCAAATGAATTCTGACTGTTCCTTCCTGCCATGCAACTTTTCATCATCTATTTTCATCTCCCTTTTCCTCTCCCTCTACAACTTGCATTACATTTTGGAAATGTATCCCTTGTTTGAGAAACAGGATTTAATATCATCCTAATCGCCTCCTATTTTTTGGGGAGGGGGAAAAAGGAATGGAAATTAATATTATTTCATTTGCTTGCATATGCTTACATGTTGGAAGGGTGTGATAAACCTGGGATCCATACTGAGAAAATTTTCCCTTTCACCATGCAGGAATTTTACAGAGGAAATGAAGGGTTTTGTCCCTGAACAGGGATAGTGTTAGGAGATGGGACAGTCTCTTCCCTGTACACAAAGAATTTTGGTTTCCAGGTGCCTTTTCTAGCCTTCTGGATCTGTTGCCTAAACAGAAAAATCCAGTGATTATTAAAGATAGCACTTATTCCTGTTTAGCACCCAGCCCTCTTCTAACTTTTTGTTTTGGACACAGCCTAATGTACACAGAGGCAGTGACTACAACATCAAGTGACAGACGTTCCTGGATCAGAAGGTACTGACATTATTTGTATTTGATGGTGGGGGAAAAAAAAAACAAAACAGGACTCATGTAAACCTCTGTAGATACTGATTAGCTTATTTTAAAAATAAAGGAAAGGGTTGCCGTTGATATGCATTAGTGGAGAAAATCTGCCTTTACTGCAGGCAGGAAGCTGAGCTTTTATACTCATCACTTCTGCATCATGCCCCTGCATTAGAGTCACAGAAAAGATCCCTATAATAATGAAGAAATACAAACCTCCATATTTTATAAATAACAACCTGCAGACCTTAAGTGAATACAGGGATGTAATTCACTCTAGGATTTCTGCAGCTGTTAATAAATCACTCAAGCTGCACTCTGGCAGCTTATGACATCAGCAGATCCCCTCAAGTGAATTACAGCCATTAATTTACATAGAGGAGGCCATCTATCATCTATTATTGACCATCTGTTACTAAGAATATGTACATTTTTGATAAACTAATAAGATTTTGATAGAAAACATCTTTAATTTTATTCCTATGTACATTCATTTGCCATGTTCGACTTTGGGTTTGTAATCATCAGTGAAAACTGACTTGTGACATCAGCCAGAGGTGATTACACATTGAGTGCAACGGTACGCCTCACAGCAAGTTTAGTGAGGCACCGTGGCTAGTGCTTAAGGCCACGCTCCTGCACAGATGGAAGGGACTGATCCTCTCAAAGATGTCACAGGAAAATATTTACTCGCTCAGCATACAAAGGAAACAAATTCTCTGTGTGCCCATGCCAATAGAAAAGTGTCATTTGCAATGTGAAACGTGTTACCCCTTTGTACATCATTTCTTCCCAATAGTAAAAATAATGGCTATAGAGCATCTGCTTGCTGTAAACAGAAGATAAAACATTACCATAAATGAAAGATCAAGCTCATTACACCCGATGATTTACTTCGGCTCTTTCCTTGTATTTCTTTCTGTTTCCTCATGCTTCTACTTCACTGGATGATATTGCTGGGCTCTGAAAATTGGCAGAACTGATGGTAGGGATTTGGGCACAGTATTTCCAGTTTAAAATTCCAACACAAGTTATATATGAGTTATAGCACAAGACATGGTGCGCTTTAAAACTTTCATGGCACGAAGGTGCCTTATAGCCTGGCAGGCCTGCTAAAGAGCCAGAACATATATGACAACTCGGCTTTGTTATTGGCACATAAACACTCCCAGATGTCCGTTTCAGAAATGCTTACACTGGGTCTATGTAAAAGTACTGCAGAATAAAAGTAAGCAAAAAAAACCCAAATGCCTGCATGCCTGAGCAAAACTGTCAAGTGGGTGATGGACTTTTCAGCTGTGGTTATATGTTTGTGGTCCTCCAAATTACCCATTGCCACAATATTTAAGTCAGATCTGCAAATAAAGTAGGAATGGACCTACAGGCGTACAGGGACAAAACACCATTTGCTCAGCTATAGTTGTATCTTTTTCAGCTTAAGCTGGATTTGGCTTCATATCACTGGAAAGGTTTTGTTGCAGGGGTGGTTTTGAATAGGGAAGCTTAGGGCCGAGAGCTGGATTCTGACCCTGCAGCTGTGGGTAGAAGTCTGGACCGATACAAAGCCCCAGAGATTGCAATGCAGCAGCAGCTTCTACACGTAGCTCATCTAAAGCTTAGGGTTTGCTTCTTAAAAGACATGGTTTTTACAAAACCACTCATCACATAAATATTTTAATAACTACAATTTTTCAGTGAAAACTGGATGACCAAAAATGTTTGCGATATTAGGACTGTACTGTCATAGCATATATGGGATATTGGAAATGTAAAAGCTACTATTTGCAAAGTGGGAACATCTACAAAATCAGCAAAAAGCAAATTTTTATAACTGTCACAATTTAGGAATACTACTTTGGGAATTAAAGACTACTGATTCTTGCCAATGCACTGAAATAAACTCATCCATTGCCTGGCATATGCTCAAAATCTTTCGGTCTTATGGTATCAGAAAAAAATTCTCCAGCAGAAGTCACAAAATCACTATAGATATATTGAGTAACATGTGACTGAATGAAACTTTTAGGCCTTTTAAAAATAATGCCATCATCGCCATCCTTCGATAGCTAATTAAAAAACAATAAAAGTTTATTATCTGAGACCTTTCATGTTCTGGTGAGGGTTAAGCCTGATATGGTAGTATTAATTTAGGAAGTGAAACTGGTGTTGAAACTATCTATGGGTCGTTCACAATACAAAATATAATAAATTTCTGAAATTACATTTAGTTGGAGCAAGTCACTATGTATCTGCTGGTTTCCAGAAAAAGATGGGCACTCAAAATTGTTTAACATAGTAAATTTATTCCTGAAGCATCCTATCATGATTTGACCATGGTTTGTCCACCCAACTTTCTTATTTTCAAAGACAGTATTTTGTTTTATTGAATGAAGGATCTACAATGGGAAAATGCTATAACGTAGAAGAAATAACAAACCCAAATGTAATCAAACTAGAAACTGCTTATTTTTTTCTTTAACTTTTATAATTGTTACCAGAATAGCAGAGGAAGTAAGTTTTAGATGAATGTATTCTGAAAACAAAATAACATCCCTTCAGATGTAGCCAGGGCTTTGTCACCAGATCACCTGCTGGAGTCTATGGTGGGGATGTAAACAGGGTTTTTTTGTGTGTGGTGCTTCAACCACATCAAGGACTCACCACCCATTGTTGGACCTGTGGAAAACTCTTGTTGCTGTTCGGACTGATACCAGCATCTTCCAGTCTAGCAATATCTAAACTTCGAAGATGACTGTAGCCATTCCCATAAATATACAGAGCAACCTGGTGCATCTATAAAACAATATACAAATGTTGTTACTAATATTATCACAGAGTCACTGCTTGTAAAGCTATTAACAGTCCATTCTGGTTTGAAGTAAAACTTTCAGAGGTTTATAATTTAACTGTAAAAGTCTGTGTTAATCTGGTTTAGCAACGGGACATGCAAAAACTCAGCTTCAGAGGCAATTTCTTGTTATCAAATTGTAGTAAAATCAATGTAGCTAGCAATTTGGTTTGTTGGGACACATGCCATATCCAGATATTGTTTCACTTGTATAATTAAAGCAATATTAAACCCAGTTCCATGTGAAATTATATTTTATTAAAAAGCTTTAGCATCCTACTACGAATAAAACTGAGGATTTGGTATTCCTGGTGAGTAGCTGTCAAGAGGAAAGATGGTACATGGCAAATCTTTTCCTCTTTCAAACACGTTTATGGTTACCTTAAAATGAATGCAAGTAATCTAAAAGCTTCTAGTAAACTTATAAAAATAAAACTTGTGTTTGAGAACAAGTGTTGATTACATTGTCCATACTGTAATCAGCACCTCATATGACAAGAGACATAAAGGGCAACACAAAATATTAAGTACATAATAAAACTTCTGAACTTTGGGCAGAAAAACGTTTGCCTTCGAGTTTTCCAACTCCTGCAAATGTAGAAACGCTCAGCAGTTACTGCACTAGCAAGGGTTTTTTCCACAAATGCATTTAATTCAGCCTGTGTCTGCTCACGGGCAGTATCACACCCGCCACTCCCGCCTTGCGATCTTCATCAGGTCCAACAGCAGCGAAGCCACCTTTTGTTTCAAGGGGGCTGTACTGAGGCGGGTGGCCCACGGAGCTGCTGCCTGAACTGCACCCCTCCTCTAGGGGGGCGCTCGCACCCACGCCCGGCCACGAACACGCGTGGGGGGACGTGGCTGGGAAGGGGAGCGGCGCGGCCCTGCTCCCCCCTCCGGGGCTGCCCCGCTCGGCGGCCCGGGGAAGGAGGGGCCGTCCCAGCCCCTCCCGGCCGCCGGGG
>NW_008824030.1:604946-656877 GCF_000699105.1 Pygoscelis adeliae
CCGCCCGGCGCGGCCGGCCCCGATCCCCTTCCGCCGACCGCTTCCCCCTTCCTTCGTCGCTGGATTTTGTGCGAGTCGTTTCAGCCTAGGGAGGCGTGGGGGGAGCGTGGGGAGGAAGCTGTTAGTTACTTGGCAGTTCGTGGCACTCCTGGTGTTAAATGGTTAGTGGTCCCGACGGCGTGGCTTTCCTCTGTATGAGCCGCAATAGGAGTTTTAACCCGTGTTTTTTTTAACTGCTTGGTTTTTATCAAGGTCTGTTTTGAGTGACCGTTCCGGGCTCAGAGCTTGCTGCAATTAGATCGAAACGCCTGATATCTTAGGGTTTTTTTGTGATTTTTCATTGGGGAATATATGCTTTTAAGGAAGGGGTAAAGCACATCTTTGTCCAGGATCTGAATCTGAAACTCTAAAATTATCTTCAACACGTTACTCTCTGAAAAAGAAAAGGTGGGGGGTGAGAGAGAGAGAGTGCGTCGTGTTTTGTTGAGTTGTATCACGGGCAGTATGAGAATCTTAAGTATATAACTTGGTTCAGTTTTCTGGTGGGTTGAATTCAGTGCAGGGCAACACAGATGGCAATCTGATCAGAGCGTTTAATAGTATAACTGTACATATATAGTGAGAGGTTTTAATCAGTGAGGTTAAAATGTGTTATGGAATGAGTTCACGCAGAGTTGTGTTCCGTTTCCATAATCTGGTCGCTATAGCTATGGATGCATCCTCTTCTGTTTTCATTGAAAATGAACTTTTGTCTTGAAATCTTTAAGCCTTCTTCCTTGCAAGTAACACTGTGTGGGGAAATCAAGACTTACTTGATTGAAAAATGGGATTTGTTTGTTTGTTTATCATGCTATTTTGTTATTAGAACCAGATAGACGCATACAAACTCTGCTTTATACCTATTTGAGTTCACAAACTGGAAAATAAGACTTATTTAAAGTAATTACTTAGTGCATTGCATATTAAATGAATAAGTGGGATGATGTATCCTTGTATACTCAGTAACAGGACTGAACAGGGCTCTTGAATACTTGTTTTGCTCTGCTCTGTTAGCGCTATCCTGTTGCAGGACTACAATTCCCAGTATTCTTTTCACTTCGAACAGCATTGTGCTTTAATGCAACAGACAGTTACCCAAGTTAACATAGTAAGTGTAAGGTATGATACGTCTCTGCTAAACAGTGAATCCAGAGCTGTGGTTTGAGAATGCAAAGCATTTGGGAGCAGTCCCAGCTTAAGTGCTCCTGACCTTGTTCCCCCACCCTCCCCTAACATCCTCTTGTACCATGGTTCAAGCCAGCAAGGTTCAGACTTTTCTGCTGACTCCCCTGATTCGGCCACCGCTTGGCTCTGCAGTTGTTTTGCTGGCACAGAGGGAGGATGGCATGGAAGTGGGCACAAGTAGACGAGGGGGCAGCAGGGCTGCTTTTGGTATTATGCTCGTCTGAAGTCTTCATTGAACTGTAGTGCTGTTTGTGCCAGCCATGGTGGGACTGCTCTGAACTGCTAGGTTCAACTGAACCTGTGTAAATTGCATCGCTGAACTGTTACAACAGCTTACACTTTTTCTTCCCCTTTCAGTGGTCCTGCTGCTTGCTGCTCCTCCAATACTCCATTCTCTCTTGCTCTAGTGTCCATTGGATCCTTTGTTAAACCTGCTCAGCACATTAAACCAGCAGAAAATTACCTGCTTTCCCCCCTGTTCGGTTAACGAGGTTAAACTGAGTTAGGGAGAGGTCCACTGAGCTCCAGAAATGGTGGAAGTGTTTGTGTGAATTGGCAAGGGGGAGGAAGGAGGTTCTCCCTCTCCTGGGAGCAGTGAGCTTTTGGATTGTCTTTGGGAAATTCTGCTGAACACTGGAGTTGCTGCAGTGAGTTGGGGGGGATCATGCAGCCTTTAGGGTCCTTTGCTCAGCCAGTTATTCACCTTCACCCTGAGAAGGCACCTAGTGGAGGGAGTGGGGGGTGGGGGGAAAGAGGAGAAGGGGCAGGAGCTGCTGAAGCACTTCTGTATGTGCATTCCCTCTCTGCCACTCGTTTGTACTGGTACGCTGTTGCTTCTGTGCCTGCATTGTACTTCAACTAGTACTCAAATTGACACACAAAAATCACATGGCTGCAAAACAACTGACACAAGAGAAAGTGGGAATGTACAGACTGAGCTATTGGTGGGGGGATTGAAGCCTGGGTTTGGGTCAGTTTTGGATCCATGTGTGCTCTCACACACCTGCATCCTGGGGCTGCAGTTCTGCAACAGTTTGACTGACCTGACTCAGTTTTGACACAGTCTTACAGCCTCCCCCGTGCTGCTGTTAATCCATGTCCGATTCTGCACTGAGCTTATTCTTAGAACTAACTAGCTGAAAAGAAACGTTCAAAACTCAAATTTTTTTCTTTTTTTTTTTTTTTTTCTGGTGGTTTAGTTTACTGAACCAGTTCATCCCAGGGGCAAAGAAAGTCAAAAGTGGATGTGAAATCAGGTCTAAAAAAAAGCATCTGCAGGGGTGGGACTGAAGTAGCCCTTCCTAGGTAGCTTTTATCCTGTTGAGGAATTGCAGCCTAAACTCCAGAATTTTTGAAGTCCAGTGGGACCACCTGACCTTTCTTTAAGACAGAACTTTGACTACAGAGTTTATGGGAAAGTAAACTCCCAAATATCTTCTTTTTTTGTCACCCTCTGTGGTTGCAAAGACCTCTGTTCCGTGCCTGGTCTTGCTGTGTTTTAGTGTCATCAGTAATAATTTGTAGTGTAACAGATAACATTAGGTTCCTGTTTAAAGTGACACTGTGCATTGGCTTCACACCCGTTGTGAGCCAGAAGCATTCTGTGCCTCCCTTTCCTCTCTGGCTTAATGGTACTTGTCTGAGCTGTCAAAACCAGTAACCGAAATAAGATTTGAGGCTGTTTTGAATAACTCCTTAAAGCTGTGCAAGTTTTCATTTAGCTTTGATTTTGCTCAGTTTCGTATTCTTAGAAGCTTGAACACTTTTTAGGAGTGGGTTTTTTGTGGTGGTTTTTTTTTTTTTGTTACCCAGATGGGGTGGCTGTAGTGAAATCGTCCACAGCCTGGTGATCCTATAGAAAAACTGGTTGCATAGTTTTGCTCTGCTTCCCAAACTCAAAGGTCTATTGCTTTTTTTAGAGCTATCAGTAATGAAACATATATCTTTTCTTTTGATGCCATTGATTTGTCCAGAAAAGCTGAAGCTGTGGTCATTGGGTCTTTTGTTTTGTTTTTGTGACCTATATTTGCGTTAGGCCGCTGCCTTGTTGAGGACGACTTTTTGCAGCTATAATTAATCTAAAAACCAAAACCAAAACCAACAACAGTCCCTCCCCCTTAAGTTTGTGTTCTTAAAATATGGTTTCTTGATTTTATTTTTTTTTTTTTAGAAGGAGGTCCTTTGACTGCCTGTGTACTGGAGACCATGGGAAAGGGGAGGATGAACCTGTCCGTTAGGAAACCTCCTGATCCTAGTGTCTTTGCCTGTGTCCTGGAGAGGGATGAACAAAATCCATTGCCTCTGTTTAGAAGCTGTCCCTGTCCTTTAATAAATATTTATATGCAAAAACTGTGTTATGGAAGACTAAAATAAATGATACTTGAATTTCTTACGGTTACTGATGTATGTGTTTGTATGGTTTAGGATTTTATTGATTTGCTTTTTGTGCAGCTTTTTTACCCCCTCACAACAAGACTTTTCTTAATTGATAGATTTCACAGATGAGAGCCCAACACCTGGGAGGCAGACAGCTTTTGAGATCCATTTTAACAGCCATAGAATTTCTTTACTCAAATTCATAGGGATTTACTACACTTTCCAGTATAAAAGGACTAAGGCTTTTCATATATGATATAAATCTGAATGGTACTGTTTAATCAGTCTGGTAAACACTTCTGGATGAATCTGGCTTTGTGAGTATCTTACGCGATGACAGCATTAATTGTGTTTGTCAGTTTTTGATTGGTGCTTCTGATGTTACTGAAATGCAAATAATGCTCAGAAAGTGTGTTAATAGGTTTAATAAATTCAGAACTAGGTAAAAGAAACTTGAGTTTTCATTTTTGAGAGTACCATTGCAATGAAATGCTAAATTCCTCAGTGAGACGTGCCGAATGTGATTGAGCTATATTTTGACATTTGAGAAAATGTGCCTGTAAAACTACCGTAATAGAATTATAAAAGGCAGTATAATTAAAAAGAGTAGTGGTATAATTAATAAAGGGTTAAAACAGCAATGTGGACATTTACATTGAAATAAAAAAAGTCCCTTGGAAGCTGTAATTGTGTTGGTAAACTTAACAGTATAGATAAACCCAAAGTCATAAATGATCCATGCGTGGTGTTACATTATTTGATGGCAGAGCCTTTTAGCAGGAATTTTTAAGTATTTTTAAGTAAGTACATTCCAGTTTTTTCTTGAATAGGAAGATGGTGTTCATCTCTTCCTTTTCCCCTCCGTTCCTAAAGGACTTGTCAGCATGAGTCTGATGTAGAAAGTACTGAGAGCAAATCACATCTGAAGATGTATTAAAGATCACATGGTAGTAATGAGCTGGACATCTCTTGCTCTCTTTTAGGTTATCTGTTGACATTAGGAGCTGGGATATTCACTGGGAAAGGAATCCTGTCTGCTGGTTCTCGCTTTTGATACCATCTCTTGAAAGCAATGTTTATGTATTGGGAGAAGCAATAGAGGCTGAAGAAGCACGCTTGCAGTCTTCAAGTTTGTCATTTGGCTGGTATTAGAAAATAAAAGGCAGCAGTAGATGGAGACAAAGGTTTTCTTGCTCATTAGGCTGCTAGGCTCAAATAAACAATGATTTTTCACGAGAATGTTTGCTAGGCTTCACTAAATGACTTTTGATTTTGCTTGGGGAGGACTCCTGTTGTCATCTACATCAATATATCTTGCAGCAAAAGCAAGTATTTTTCTAAATGCTTAGTATGGTTTGAGTATTCTTCTGTGGCCACGTTCCTTCTTACCTTTGCTATCATCCTTTCCTTGTCATTACTGTATTTGTTAGGCAGAAGTGTCTTAGCACAGATGGTACTCACCCTCCCCAAACTGGGCTTATGAAAGATCAGTTTCCTTCTTAGTGCAGAGTACGCCTTTTTCCATCTGAAAGTGTAGCTACCGTACCTACTAGTTGTCAGAAACACTACTGTATTGAATGTTTTTCTTTCAGATTGTTGCATACCAGTATTCATCTACAATTGGACTTCATGGTAGGCTTCACTTACCTGTACTGCTCTTGAACTGTAGCACACCACAGAGTATAGTTCAGTCCTGGTTTACAAATAGAACCAAGAATTAATTTAGTGGAAGTCTTTAATGTAGTTTCTGTTTTAATGCTCTTTATTACCACTGTTACAAAAATGGGGAATGGGGTTTAATTAGAATATATAGAGCTGTAGAATGAATTGATTGAGAAGCAGAAAGAAGGAAGTTTAAGAGTGAGTTTGTCATTAAGTGTTTATGTGATAGTCAGTGCAGATCTTCACACGGTAGCTGTCTTCGGAAAGAAGTTCAGGTGGGATGCTTAACAAGAAACTTTTTGGGGTTTTGGTTGGGATTTTTTTTTTCCTTTTTAAATGTATGTTATCAGGCAAGCTCTATGAAGAAAAAAAAAAAAAGCCTAGTGTTTTCTAGTACGAGTTTAGCTGCAAGATTTCCAAGGTGGGGTTTTTCTTGGAGGTGTTATGTAAAAATGTCTGGTTCTACATATAGCTAAATGCAATGAATAGGGTTTTCCCTAGCAAATTTTAAGTCTCTGGTTTGTTTTCTGAAGGCTGTATCTGGTAACTTTCTAAAGAATTTTGTCAGTATGCAGAGCGACTTTTGCATTCTGGTAGTCAAACTGTTCAGTTCCAGCTCTGTTAAAGAGCTGTGTTAAAGCTTGCTGGTCCAGTAAAATAGACATTTAAACTTTTTTTTTTTTTTTAAATCTTGAGGTCAAAGCCAATCCCTTCTATCACTGGCAGCAAGAAAATTCCTTGTCCACTGAAATTATCTCAATTATTTATATTGAGGCAGTAGTTCAGCCAGCTTTTCCTCAGTATGATTCTGTTACACTTTGTTGATAATCTTACTGTCCTTCTATGACAATTTGTAAAAGGCTCTAAAACCTGTAGATTTCTGGATGATAGTTCTAGTAAGATGTTTGAGCCAATACATCTGTTAAGTCACTTGTCTCTACTGTTTTTCTCTTAATACTTCAATCTTCTGAATCTTTATAAGTAACTTAGTTACTAATCATCTAGCCATAAATATTTCTGTAGCTTTAAGTAGCTGGATCACATAGGTGTCTAACAGAAATCCAGTATTTTGCTACTCTTAACTGATTAAAAACAGAATTTCTACAAAAGACTATTTCAAAACATGTTAGTTTGTTGCAAATTTCTTCTACCAGATTGAAGTGCCTGTTACATGATGCCTGTTATCTGCTGTGAGCAGAGCATTAATGCTCTTTTTTTAATAACAGTAAAACGAAAAGGCGCAATTTATTTCTTTATGAGGAAGCAGTAGGGAGGAGGATGAATTAAAACTGAGTAAATGAATTACTAATGCATAAATGCAATTGTAAAATAATTGTGTAAATCAGTGTCAGATTTTTTCCTGTAAGTTATACAGTGAGACATAACTGTGTACAAAAGCATTAGTAGCTTTCTTATAATTATTTATGCAATAAATATTGCATAATATAATTGAGACTGCAGACAAAAGCTAGCATGTGCTTTGCTGGCCATTTATGTACTGTAAAATTTCAGCTCTACTTGTGACCCCACTTACTACTGGCCCATTGAGCCAGATGTGTTGTGACCATTTTTTTGTTACGTGGAACAGTAAAAATAGTAGCCTGGGTCCTCTAGATCATCATTGAGGGTTTTTTGAACTCTGATTTTTAAATGAAGATTTAACATCTTTCCCCCACCCCCATTCAAAAAATGTTGTCAGTTTTCTGGTTGGGGGTTTTTTTTCGTTGTTTTTTTTAACTGTGTTCTTTAGTTCTTGGAGGATGTTTGTATAATGTCATTCTTTGCTGTAGAGTTCCAAACAGATTACAGATTTTATTTATTAGGAAATATAATCTTAATTGGGTGTGTATTTGAAAATACTCCATTTTTGGAGTCACATAGCTGTGTGTGTGTTTATCCATGTGTACGTATGCCTATATAAATACATAGGCATATATGTGTGTATAGTCCAGCTCTTCAAATTGAGTTATCCTTAGCAATTTATCAGCTTTAGAATTCCGTCTTTGCTTCCAGATGTGGTTATAAGTTGTAGGACAGTACTTCACCTGTGGATATCTGTATTTGCAGCAGTTCCCTGTGCTAGTGCTAATGAACTGCTTTTCTTTCTTCCTAATGCAAATGCAGATCACCATCTTTCTTCCTGCCTCACCGTGTTGGGGTTTTTTCTTTTTTTTTTTTTCTTGTTGTTAAAAATCTGCGTCTTGGAAACAGTTTCCCAGTAAGTTCTAATCATGTTCATGTTTTGCTTCCAGTAGGAATTGGAACTGAAATTATTCATCCACTTCTCCAAGCCTTTTGAAAAGTGACTAAATGCAACTGAGTCAGATTGTCTGTGGGAATGAAGTGGCTGGGAGAATCCAAGAACATGGTGGTGAATGGCAGGAGAAGTGGAAGCAAGTCGTCTAACGACCATGCGCAGAATCAGACCAAATTGCAGCATGCAGGAAAGGAGAATCCGAAGATGGGCAAAAATGGAGTTGAGAGAAGATCAAGCAGATGTATGTACATATTTATGCAGCTTAGTGCTGTGTGTGATTCATCTATCAATTTGCAAGTCAGGCTTCCGTCTTGTCTTAATTCATGAAGGAGGTCTGCATTCAGCATTTGGCTATCATCAGAAGCATTAATTATGTTTGTATTTGTTGGATGTGTTAACTCACTTCAGGAATATAGATCTCTTCAGATCAGTTTAAAAGTTAAGTGAGAATAACTGGATGTAAATTAATTTTGAACCCGTGTAGGTATAAAATATGTGATTGGCACTAAGTGAGAACTAGTGTGATAACATAATTTGAATTACTAGCCCAACTTTTAGTGAATGCACACATAGAAGTAAACCCCATTTTGAATGAAGTCACATACATCCATAGTCATTATGAAACGGTTTTAAGGAACATGGATTTTTATTTTCACTGTTGGTCTGGGATGAAGGACTTACAAATTCAGGGTAAATCCTTTATTCAGATTTTGGGAAAATCAGGTTTGAAATTGTCATGGCTTCATCACGTTTGTAGGTCAGAAGTTTTAGAGGCAGGCATGACTGAACTGTGTAGTCTGGAAAGATGCTTGTAGTTGGGGAGCAGAAGAGAGAAGGAAACCAAAATTAATTAAAGACACCCATAAAATATATTCTGAAATACTTTCTCCATTGGCTGCTACATAAATGAACAAAAGTAAGAGTGAAAAATTAACTGTGCTCATGCTTCTTCAGATATTTTATCATCTTCCTTAATTGTTCTGTATTTTTTGTCTCCAACCTGTGGCTGGCTGTCCCTGAGCATAGCTGGGCTTTATAACATTCTTTAAATGATATCTAATTTATGCTCTCTTATTTGCAGGTAGCGGTGCTTCAGGATTTGAGGGTCAAAGTCGTTATGTGCCTTCCTCTGGAATGTCTGCCAAGGAACTGTGTGAAAACGATGACCTAGCAACTAGTTTGGTTCTTGATCCCTATTTAGGTTTTCAGACACACAAAATGAATACTAGGTAACTTGTCTTTATTTTTCTAGAAAAGAATTGATCTTCCTAGTTGATGTACTCAGAGGAAATCTGTGGAATTTCTTGCACATTTAGGAAAGTCTGAAAAAATGGCAATTGGCGAGTAGCTTCCGCCTTTAAAATGCTGCTGCATGTGAGACTGGAACTCAGAGCTCTGTAGCAGCGTGCATTTCTAATGCTATCATAGGTCTTTCTGTTAGCCCTCATGCGTGTTTATGCTGTAGAACAGGTTGTTAATAGACACTGTTTCCTAGCTTAAACAGTTAACTAATTGTAAGTTTTAAGCCATTAGTCATTGAAATATTTCAAAGACAGGAGTTAGTGTTTGGGAACTTTTCTGTTTATTTCATGTGCTTGGGTGCTTTCCCTCCCCTGCCCTCCTTACTCTTATGACATCACAAGAAAGAGACAGTTCCTGAGCACTTCAGTGTTGGTGCCATTTGATCTTAAGTTCTTGTACACCCATGCTGAAAGAATGCTACTCAGACATGTCTGTATGTATAAGATAAATCAATGTGCACACTGGGAACTTGCTTACCAGAATTGCACGTGTTTTTGCACTGTTATGCACCTGTCTGAATACTTCTGGTGTAAATTCAGTGTTGTCTTAGGGTTTAGTTGTTGCATGCTTCTTCCTGTTTTACAGACATACCACTGATTATAAGTATATTCTATAGATCTCTATTAAGCTTTTGTTTGCATACAAGATCTGCATTGCTAGCTTAATGGAGAAGCTATATATAAATGATAAGTTTCTAAGGACAGGAATCGTGTGCTTATTATTGTACAATGATAAGAACTGGGGTTTCCAGGCAGCACATCATGGGAAACAGGCTGCTCAACCCTTCAAAGTGTTGCTGTGGCTATTTTTAAAGAAGAACGGTTTACCTGTGCAGCCCAGTCACATAACTAGAGTATCAGTTAAGTAGATTTTTTTGTGTGTATGTAACAAGCTGATTGCTTCAAAAATGACTGCTAGATTAATTGGTGTTGTCACATAACATAAATGGTTGCTGGTATAACCTGACAGCATGAGTTGCACATGAAACTGCAGCAGTGTGGTCCTAATAACTGTAAAGACTTACGCCTAAAGAAAAAAGATTTTTCTTTTTCGCTGGAGAGTGCAACATCCATCTTTAAGAGGAATGCTTGAGTTCCTCCTGTTCCCTCCATGCTATTGGTTACAATAGCACATTGTGCCCAAAACAGTGTCTGGGTAGATACTCTTACAGTTCAGTTTGGAGTGTCTTTGTATTTCCAGCAGTTAATCGAGCTAAATATATATGCTCAAAAGACTTTTTTCTTTTGTTGCATAAATGGTAGTCTACAGGTTATGCACAGGTAGTTAATACTTATGCTTTTTGCTAAGGAAATGATGTATTCATTGTTTAATAGTTGAAGAAGCTACTTTCAGAAATGTTGTTTTCTGCTGATATGTTTTCAGCACCTAAAATACTTTTTTAATTACTAATTTGAATCAAAAGACTACACAAAGGCTATCATCATGTATTCCTTTCTCAGACTTGGAGAACAGTTACAGGCAGTCTTCAAGGACAGTAGTTAATAATCTTGGAGCACTATGGGAAATACTTAGGTGAGGTTTAAAACTTCTATCAGAAACACATCTTGCCTCTTTCTTAATGTCTTATTGGGAGAGTTTCTATTGTTGCAATGAATTAAAATAAAGGCATCAGCATAGTTCTTGTTTATCTTTTTGGTACAGTGATGACATCTGCTTGTTATTGTAGCTGTGACGCTTAGATCATCTTCCTTCCATCTAGTAAGCTGTAGTCTTTCTAGAGCTCCTGAGATTTGTTGTTGGCTTTGAGGGAAGATGGGGGGAAAGCAAATATGAAAAGACTAGACCATTTTCAAAATACCAGATGCCAGTGCCCAAATACATGATTGTAATAGAAATTAAGATTTACAGCTTATGTTTGGGCATCTTCTGCTTCAGTGTGATGAAGTCGTATTAGTTAACGTAGTTTGTGTATTGAGGTGCGCTTAAAGTAAAACAGCCATTTATGATGGCAAGCAAATATTTCCTGTTCCCTTGTTCCGATTTGTTTGAAGATGTACTGTGGAAGTGACTGTGCCAGCATTCTGCTTTGCTGTTGGAAACACATAAGAGGTTTGTATTTTTGCAACTAGCAGCACAGCATAAGCTGATGACTACTTACTGAAGTTGTACTTTACCTTACCTCTGGAAGCCAAGTCTGTATTTTTGTATCTATAAGTGTCTTCTATGTAAGCACTTTCCGTACTTCATTCATTCCTTTAGTTGAAGAGTTTGTGAAGACCTCTTGTTTTGCCCAGAGTATATTGATTAGAGGAAAACTAACTCATAGCATCCTAGTAAATTACCTAGATTATTGTTGGGATGTCTTTGTTTTCCATCTTCTTTATACTGAATTAGTAATCTTATGGTAGAGTGGTGACAAGAACAGGATTGTTATTTTTCTTCTTTTTTCCGGGGGCCATAAAAATAAAGTCCTGCAATTCCCGAATGCCCTCTGTTTTGGGAATTGGGCTATTAGCTCTCTAAGCTGTCAAGTCAGTAATATCTGAAAGAGCTGAAGACTTGTTCTCAAAAGATTACGATCGGATCCCCCAATGAGTTTGTCCAGTGTTCCTCTGACATATCTTCTTGTCGCCAGGGATTTGATGGACAGCATAAAATGTAGCTCTGGAAATGTCTTCAGTGGCTTT
This sequence comes from Pygoscelis adeliae, assembly GCF_000699105.1. Taxonomy (NCBI): domain Eukaryota; kingdom Metazoa; phylum Chordata; class Aves; order Sphenisciformes; family Spheniscidae; genus Pygoscelis; species Pygoscelis adeliae. The sequence goes on from NW_008824030.1 coordinate 616,416, forward strand.
ACCCAAAAGTAACGTTTTTGCATCCTCTTGGCTTTCCAAGAGAAAGCAGGTTGTTTTCAGAGCTTCTGGCCCTCTTTACAAGCCCTGTGGTCATTCTTTCATCAAATTGGTAGCTCTTGCCTTGACAAAATAGCAGGTTAGCAGTTAATCAAAAAAACCCAAACACCCATATGTTAGGAAGTATAATCTTGTTGAGTATAGCTGTTCTAAGAGGTTTTGTTGCTTCTTGTACAAATCTTGTTATGTCAGACCTTTTTCTGTGATAAAGGATATCCTGGCTGTAAGATTTACTTAGTCTTGCATGCCTGTCCTTTCTGTAAAAAGAAGACTGATTTTGCAAGCTATTACTTCCTGGGTTGAAGGTTGTCTAACACTAGAGATTAAAACTGACGCTTGTAAAAAGCCAAGTGAATTCTTGCTTATCTTACCATCTCTTATTTTCAGATGCTTTTCCCTAGGCTGAGCACTGAATCTTCAAGTTGCATGCCTTAATGGCTAATCCACTCTTTACTATCTTGCATAAAAATTGTATTTAAATCTTAAGCCAGACTCCTGATCATACTGCTGCTGTTACCAGTCACTGTTGTTTCCTGGTTCCCCAAAGCACCAGCATCATGCTAGGGAATACTGAAAGCAGTTCCAATGTCTTTCTGAGTTTGCAAGTGATTTAGGAAATCAAATGCATTGTAGTCTGTTTTAGGAGAATCTAGGGGTGTTTCCTAACTCCATATTGCTGCTTTCAGTGAAGTTACAAACTGGTGTGTGGTACAGGTGGTTTTGTCTGGTAATGTGAGACTAAAGGACCAAGCTTTAAGAATTTCCATGTTTTCCATAGCAAACATGAACTGTTTGGGGATGATGTATGGGAAGCTTTCTCTCAACACTGCGCCAGAAGCGATTGCTGGGCTTGGTGTAAACTGTCAGTCATTCCTGAACTTGAAAGGGTACGTGACTCTTTGTCCCTTAGAGTCACTGTTGAGCCCCAAAGACAAAAAAGGCAAAGCAGTTCCATATCAATTGCATTCATGGGTCTGTGCTGAATCTCTTCTGCACTCCTTAGCTCATTTCAATGTAATAATTAAAGGGCTCAGTATTCACCTTGAACGGGGTTTGGAGGTAGAACAAGTCATGTGTCTTCTGCTAAATAAGGTTATGTGGCTGTATAGTTCAACTTCAATGTTGTGGCGCTATGGAGATACTGGATTAGAGGTACACAGCTCTTATGTAGTGACACCCTGTTTCAAAATTAAGCTTTTATGTTCTTCAGACCTCAGTGTCTGTATACTTTCCAAAATGATTTTGTTTGACTTTTGTGTAAAATCTGCTTTGTCCATTTTTTTTAATTTTTGCTGATAGCTTAATTCAGTAAAGTCCTTTAGCTTGCTACTGGTTTTCTTCCTTCACTGTGTGTAATCACACGCAGTGATTACATTGGAACTAACTGTTTTGCTGCTGCTCAATGTTTTGGATTTAAAAAAAAAAAAATCACAACCAAAAAACACCCCCAGCAACCAACCCTCCGCCCCCCAACCAACACCCACCACCTTACTCTTACACAGTTTTTCTAGTTGCACCTTTAACTTCAATAAAAAGTGTTATATCGCCAGAAGATGGAGTGGCTTGCATCCAGTAGTCATGGTAACTGCTAAATTAAATTTACCATGTGGAGTGTCAGAATAGGAATGAAGGAGAGTGGTGGGTTTTTTTTTTGTGTCCCCCATATTTATTAAAAAAAAAGCATTTATTTGCTAACCATATTAAGGAGAATGAAACTATGTGGCTGTTAGAATTTTCTTTACTTCTATTCTAGGCTGTATTGGAGTTTTGACCACACTGGTGCGTGTATAGTTTCAGTTCAAGAAATTTAAGTAGCGTGGATTACTTTCTTCATTAAAAATGTCATTTTGAACTTTGGCCTTTAAGGAACGTGGGGTTTTTTCTAGATAACAATACTGGAGATTAAACACGGAACAAGTTTATTTTTATAGAACTAGCTTTTAATTAAGATACTCATACTACAGGGTTGGGTGGGGGGGAAGCCAAAATGTATGTTAACTAAATAAATTGTTTCCACTTACAATAAGTAGATGATTTTCAACTCTTGTTGTGCTGTCTTGAATGCTTAACAGCCTTGCAGTTTTAGCTTTTGTGCTGAATCTCTGGTATTAGATGAACAGTAACTTGCTGTTTTTTCCATAGCCACTTAAATAAAAATACCATCCAGACAAAGTGCGTGTTGTTAAGAGGCTAATGGGATGCTATGTTTTGATAAATTCACTCTTCTTCATGTTCCCTAGTCAGAAGTTAAGAAATAGGTTTAGAAGTATAACTCTTTATCATGCACTGGTACACTATGTGGAGTTCCATACTGGATCTCTTGCAGGATCAATTTATCCTTTTTGTTCAAACTCACTGCTCTCAGTGACTGAGACTGGGCAAGGTACTGTGCTTCTGAACTTACCAGAAACTCTCCTTTAACTTCCTTTATAGGCAAGCATCTCACTGACCTTTGGCTTTATACCTTGGAGTTTCAAGATTCTTTAAGTATTCCCGAGGTAAGAGAAACTTGAGAGAGAGAAAGAGCTCTGCTTCCCCAACCCATTTTCCTGCGTCTTCCTTATTGAGACCACCTCAGTTTGCCCTTAACTGGAATAAGATCATCTTTTAGCTGATTTTGAAATTGCAATAGCCATAGCTTTTTTTGGATCTTGTTGTCTAGGGAAAAATAGGTATTTCCTAGGGAAGCGTGAAAAGTTTCTATTCTGCAGCTTGTCAGGAGGAAGGGCTATTATTATTTCTTTAGAGATAGCTGAGTTTTTCATTCTTAGCTTACTTTTAACAACAGACTGTTTTGTGGCAGACTCCATGTTCTGTGAAACCTGACCCCTGAAGCTGTCCATAGGGTGGCTCAAGGAGTCTGTGCCTGTGAGCAGATTCAAACACCAAAGTGTCTTGTTCAGTTTCCATGATGGAATCTAATAAAGGTGCTGTTCATAGGAGCAAACCAGAAGTCTGGATAAACAATTCTGATTTTAATTGACTCTCTGTTTAGAGACTGGGTTGGCTGGTTTGTTTTGTTGGTTTTCTTGTGCTCTTTCTATCTCTTTATTTCTCTTCTTTGAACTAGTCTCCTATTTTACTGACACTTAAAAGCCAGTTTCTTTGGCTCAGATTATATATATATATTTAGCTGTGGGGTCTTTTCAGGCTCTCTTCATGGTGGTGCTCAAAAACAGTCATGTAGACTCTTCCAGCAGGTGCGTAGATTTTTTTTTTTTTAATGACATGTGTAAATGAGGAAGCCCTGTAACATCAAAATGATAGTATTTAAGGTTGCTTCTCAAAACTGATTGGCTTTTTGGTAGGTAGTGCTGAGAAAGACTAATGAATAAACTGCTATTTCTGATACTCCTGGGAGAAGCAAGGTGTCTATCAGCAGACCCTCAAATTCTTAAGGAACACTCGTCTTCTAGGCTTTCTTGGCATATTGGCTTCTTCAGTGTCTCAAATCAGAAGGTACCTTTTAAAGTATATATGGAGATACACCTGTGAAAGTACTGAAGATTTCGTGAGGAGCCTGGGTTGTAGTATTCTGCATTAGCTCATAAACTTTATATGCTCTCAGTGCAGTTTACATGTGCTGTTGAGCTGTGAACAACTCAGACTCAGAGTGCAAAGTGTCATTCTGTTTCATTGATTCAGGAACCCTTGAAGTGAAATGCTGTACATCATGATGTTGGTTTCTAGCATCTTTCTATGTACTTGTGGACACTTCTTGCTTGTTTGGATTCCTGTTTATCTTTTTCTCAGTATCTCTGCCTTCTCACCATGTAAAAAATATCAGTACAACGTTTTGATAGAGGTGCTGCAGGAGGTCCTTGGTATTAATGTTTGAATCCTTGGGTGCCAAGAGTCATGTTCTTTGAAAAACCCAGTTCCTCTTTCAAGTTTCAAATGCTTGGCATACAGTGTAACATTCATTTGACCTTTTAATGTGTTGGGATTTTTACAATCTCTTTGCCCCTTGCTGTTTCCAGCCTTCTTTTTGGCCTTTTCAAGACTTGGGCATACACTAACTATTCTACTTCTCAAGAATGATGTTACGTGAATTTCTTCTAGACATCTAAAGGAATTCCACCAGCAGTGTGGAATGCCTGAGACAAGAACCTGTAGAAACACCTGCTGAATGTGATCCATGGAGGTATGCGCGTGACTTTTAAAGGGCTGGGGCCAGGTTCTGAGCTACCTAAGGTAGCTAGTCAGGTAGACATCTAGTCAGCCTTTGAGAATGGTATGTTGTGAAAGACCTGAAATATGAGTATCACTTTGGGCCTATAAGATGTGCTTCTAATTGCTAGAAAATGTAGGGTGTTGATTCTTTTTCTGTAGGTCTTGAGAGCCACTGTTTAAGCTTAGTATCTGCCCTGCTTTTTTTTTTCTTTTCTTCCCCCCCCCTGCTGGTGGTTGATTTGGGATACTGCTTTCTTTAGCTAGCCTAGACCAAGCTGCTTCATGATGATAAACAAGTATGATTGTGTCTATTAGCACATACATTGCCTGTCTCAGGTGCTAATGCAATTTTGAATGTGATGTTTTTTCCACCTGTCTTTGTTCCTGCAGGTCACTTAGCTAAAAAAATGGTGCATTTCAACATATAAAATAAAATGTAAGGGAGAGGGCAATCATTCATTTAGCCCAGCAAGGATAGACATAGCTGAAGACCAATTTTAGCTGTAAATCCTGTGGCCTTTCCTCCTGTAATGTTTGTAGATAAAGATGTAAACAAAATGTTGACCTGTCATGTTTGTGCATATTAGTGTGCTTTGTACTTCTCATGATGTAAGTACAGTTGGGTCCTTGTTGGGAAAATGATTTCTGATTGAAACTGAAAATGAGAGCAAGTTCTATTCTGAAACTAGTCGGGTTCAGTTTGGGCTATGTCATTTTAAATTCCCTTAATGTCTGAGGAAGCTCTGTGAGTTATGACTATCAAATCTGGGAGAAGTCTTTCTGGTTTTGGGAGAACTGGGAGATGCTCTTCTTGTATCTGACTGGCAAGTCGAGGGAGACATTGCTGTGCTATGGAACAAAAATAATAACGATCATGTCATCTGTGGTCTGAAGGGAGTTTTCCTCGGTGATGAGATCTCAGCAGCTTGTTAGGCAGTTAGCTTTTTGGGGAGATGGGATAAGTATATTCTTTAATGAAGAACTTGATTTGAAACTTCTTGGCACAGTACGTACTACAATTCTAAGTGGGCATCTATTTCTTGACTGACTCTTGCTGTCTCATTAGATGTTATCCCAGCCAGAAGAAAACTTATCTAATGTCTTCTCAGAACTACTTACTGTATCTTCTTCCCTGAAAGCTCACAGGTTTATAGTGATAATTTTTGCCATATTCTAAAAGATCTAAAAGATTGCTTAGTCATTATATTACAAGGAAGTTTTTCAGATGGGGAATGCAGAGAAGATGTGTAAAAGCAGTAGCATGGAACGCTGATAATCTGCACTGCTGCTGGAAGTGATACTGCTGTTAGGAGGTCTTTCTTTATTGTATCAGGAGCATAAATACAGCATTTTACTTCTAATGAAGGAAATTGAATCCTCATCATTATTACTTATTTCTGATTAAACTCTTACTATTTTACAAGGTGAAATAAAATTGGGATGTGCAACACAAGTTGTTTTGTTTCCTTCATAGAAGTTGCATAGAAGCAGCAAATCTTATTTAGTCATCTGAAAAGAAGTTACTTGCAACACTCAGCGTTCTAAGATGAGGATAAGCCAAGTGATACGGTAATTTAAAAAGCAGGGTATCAGTGAGGGAATTGATGAGGTTTCCTTCCACCAACTTCAAGAATTTATTTCCCCTTGTTTACTTTTGTCATCAAATACAAACTTCATTTGGTAAGTAAGAGGAAATAAAATCAGCATGGTAACACACTTCAAGCAGCAAGTAATGGGACTTAGTCTTACGGATTTAATCAAAAGCTGTTAGCTCGTTTAACACTTGCTTACACAGCATATGACAAAAAAGGTGTGAGTTGTAAAAGGAGCTGCAGAAAACTGTTTCTTATGACCCCAGAAAATTTTTATCTTTGTGAAGAGTCCCCTGGGGTGTGTCACACGCTTAAAAGTACACACACCACACCTCCGCCCCAAAGCAGAACATATATGGGTATGTGCTCAGTCAAAGGCAATTCATAGAGATTCGACATAATCTCTAATTAAGTTCTGCTTTCTCTTGGTGGTTTTGTAGCTCAAAAATGGAGCTCCTGCTTCTTGCAGTCATATAGGTTTTTTCTGTAACCATTTTTTTCCTGTTGAAGATATGAAGGATAGTTTTTCTTAAATCTCAAGCTTTGGGAAGAAGGCAGAATTCTCTGCTAATGTACAGGGGTTTATTTTCATATTTTATCTACCCATGATTTTCAGCTACCTGTTTCCTGTAGCAAATATTTTGGGGAAAATTTCTTATGATCGCACTAACTTGTGGAACTTCAGTTTTCCACAGATGTAGTATCTACGCTGAGTGTTACTATTTATAGATACTTCTTGTGTAGTCATTAAGAGGTGTGTTTTATATGAATGCAAATGTTAAGTTTGCAATCTACGTAAACTCATATAGTGGATTTGTCAATGTAATAAGGCTTTGCATTGGGCAAAAGTTGATTTGAAATCACTCTTCAAGATAGTTGTGCATTTTTTCTGTTTTGAGATTTCTTAGTCTTTTCAGTTGTGCTAATTGTTTGCTCCCTATTTAAAAAAAACAGCGTAGTATGTGAGGCTGTAGAGGACTTAAATTTAAGATCTCATACACACGCACCCCCCCACACACCCCCTAACCCAGCTACAAAAGCCAGAACTGTGCATAGATCCCTTCATACCAGTGTTAACTGGATGCTGTAAGTTTCCTAGTTTATTTGGTGGATTTTTTTGCACGTGCACTTTTAATGACAGTAAATCTATTAGGAAAGTAAGGACAGTAACACTTTCATTATACTAGTTCTTTGGCTGCTTTGTTCCAAATGATAGGCACTGAAAACAGTGAAATATTATTCTGTGTTGGTTAATCTTATCAGAGATTTGTTTTATAAATAAATTATGCTTCTTGGCAGAATGGAGAGTTTTAATGTTCCAAGTAGTATGCTTGGCTTTACCTTACCTCTGCCATTACCTCAGGAAATGAGGGCCTGTGATTTAAGTACATAATGGTCAGTTTCTTTATGCTAGGAGTCAAATATTTATATGGCTAGCAAAAGAACTCTGTGCTGTGAGTAACTGTGAGGAAGAATTGAGAATGAATAACAGTGGACTGGAATAGCTTTATTCTTTATTTCAGATTCCGACCTATTAAAGGAAGGCAAGAAGAACTAAAAGAGGTGATTGAACGTTTTAAGAAAGATGAGCACTTAGAAAAAGCCTTCAAGTCCTTGACGTCAGGTGACTGGGCCCGGCACTATTTTCTTAACAAGAACAAAATGCAGGAAAGGTTGTTCAAGGAACATGTAGGTGTATTTGTAATTAACATGCTTTTTCAGATGGTTGAAGGGCTAAGAAAATGTAAAAATTTCTTAGGAACGTAGCAGTAGTAAAGGAAAGTAATCCACTGCTCTATGTTATTTGTTTGATTGCTTCTTAACAGAAACTTCCTTTGTTTTTTAAAACCCAGCTAGCTTCCCCACCCCACCTTTTTTTTGAGTTAACTTACCATTGCCTTTTATGTAATAGACATGTAGAAAGGAAAACACATTTGCCTCTTTTGCTGTTGGCTTACGTCATAAGCAGAAGAGAGAAGACCTGCTTCTGGGAGACAAGAGTTTCAAGGACTTCTTTTATTCTTTGGAAGGGTTCTCCCCCCCTGCCCCTTTTTTTGTTTGCTTGTTTTGTGGTGGGTTTTTGGTGGTGGGGTTTTTTTTGGTGGTGTTTTTTTTTTTTTTTACTTACAGCTATTGTAAATCAGATAGTGTGACAAAGAAAGGTAGAGGAAAAGGAGAAGCCTTGCTACCTCAAAATACCTCTGTTGTTTTGGGTATAGGGGCTTTATGTGGGAGTGTTATTCCTCCTCCTCCACTTCCCACACCCCAAATCCATTTTGTATATAGCATAAAGGTTGTTGACTCTCAAAGTTGCAAGGAAATCACAGTATTTTTTTACTTTAAAAAAAAAAAATAAAAACCAACCCTCCTTCAGAAATGAGTGCATTGTTTTCAGATATAACCAAAAGGAATTTGGCCTACTTCAAAGTGCATCAAATCTAGTAGTGAAGAAAAAAGTAGGCAGCAAATTCTGCTTTCCCAAAGTGTTTTTTGAGTAATACAACCACACTTTAACTAAAAAGAATTGATCCAGCAATCCCTGAGTTCAGTATCTAGATTTGTCATGGAAGTAATATATTTTTCAGAACTGGAAAGAATAAAATTGGATCCTGTAGATTGTTAGGTCTCAGTGGTTCTTAAAGATCTGAGAAGAATTCTTGAATGCAACTACTCAGTGACTTTAAGAAGAAATTATCCATTTTCATTGGTTGGGCCAACTTTATACCATTCAAGGCATCTTTAATTTTTTTAAACTCTTTGGATCGTCCTGTTATCCATGTGAGGATTCCTGCAAGTCACTCTGAAGAAATAAGATTAACATAATGTGTATATTTATAATCAGAAATGCATTTCAGCAAACAACATCCCATTGCAATATCCATTTTGGGGGGGGGGTGCAGTTCACTGACTTTCATTATTTTTATATGAAGTTCCTCACTGCTTTTGTTTTGCTTGTAACAGAAAAGTGCTATTTTCTTTCATTGCAGGTATTTATTTATTTACGAATGTTTGCAACTGACAGTGGGTTTGAGATACTGCCTTGTAATCGGTATTCTTCTGAGCAAAATGGAGCCAAAATTGTTGCAACGAAAGAATGGTAAGAAATATAATTTACTATTGCATTCTATTTCTGTCAATTATTTTTAAAGATTCTAAGGAAGCTATTAAAAAGTATGATTTAGAATTAAAACTGCAGCCAGTGAAATACAAAGTTTTGTGTTTTTACTTACAAATCAAATTTGGTGTCTGTTTTTGCTAAGTACTTAACACACAATACAAGCATCTGTAAGATATTCCTTTGTATATTTGGACATAGCCATACAGTTTTCAGTATGCAAGTTTTTTTATCTTGTTTTCAGTCAGATAATTATTTTCTTCTAATTGTGAGTTGTTGGCCTCCTGTGAGAAACACGACCATGTCAAGACTCACATTATGCTGGATTTGTTATGCAACAAATAATTGTGAGGGAAATGAGTTTTTCACCTTTGAGAAACTGAGGGGTGTTATTTGCGTATTTTGATTGTGCAAGATAAATCTCTCCTGGAAACACAAAGTTGGAACTCCAGTGTATTTCCCCATCTCATTTTGGCACATCTGAGTTTCATTATAAGCATGTCTGTGGCAGCACCAGCAGTTCCCTGGGTTAGTTAAGATTTTAAAATAAATTTTTCCTTCCTTCCCCTTCCCCTCCCCCCCCCAATTTATATTTATTTTGCTTTGTGGCAGTACATACTCATAACAGCACATCTGAGATGATGATATGCTATTATGTGCAGGCTAGGATTGAGTGACTAGGCATTACGATGGCAGCGTACCATGTAAGCATGCTGTTACTGTGGGGCTACGGCCTCAACGTGTGGGAGAGTAAGCTTTAAGAAGGTTGAGGCCAGTTTCTAGCTGTTCATGACTGTAGCTGGAAGTTCCACAATCATGATATAATCGGTATTTTTGGGGGTTGTTTTTTTTCGGTCTGAATTCTCCCCTTGGCTGATTCTTTGGGGTGGAAGCTTTGTATTTAGGTGTGTTGAAAATGAATTAACTTTGCATGCTCAAAATCTTGAGTGACCTGAGAGAGAGCAAGACAGGAGGGCTGCCTCTTAACCCTGCCAATATCTGGAAAACTATTGAGACTCAAGACTGAGTTCTCTGCACTCTCTATAAAAGGAGAATTTTGCACTTAAAAGGCTTGGCTTCTAGTTTGTGTCCTTCATGTACATTTAGTATCTCCATATTCATCAGTGTAGTGTAATCTGGCCAAAATTTGGAATGGCTGCTCTGAAGAGCAGTGGAAACAATGCCCTTGCAAGATAATGGAAATTGTGTGCTTCTTCCTAGACTGAGCATTCAGTGCCTCTGATCTGCTGTATTTATGATGGCAGATTGGCTGTCTGCACATGAAGTCGTCATGGCTTTGTTGGTCTCTTCCCTGCCCCCCCCTCCCCCCCCAATGATCTGTTTCAAGGACCAGCTTGATGCTGAAGAACCACTTGTGAGAGAGGAAAACATCTTGCGTGAATTCTGGCCTTTTTTTGAGTCAATACTGGGCCTTTTTTAAGAAGCCATGGAGTTCTAAGCATCTTCACTATGCTGTGTTTTCGTGGCCAAAGGAAGAAGTATAGGAAATGCAAACAAGAGCAGCCGGAGGAAGTGAAAATGTCTTAAGTGCTGATGGGGAGGGAGTGTGCACAAATGAAAAAAACTTGCTTTTGGTTTTAACTGTAGAAGCTGAAGTAATCAACTCTTGCAATTTCTTGCTTGCAGTCTCAGGAAATTGTAGAAACAATGATGGTAATGTCTGTCAGAATTGATGTAATTGATTCTATATAGTAGCATAAAACCATTTATTTCATGTCTGATAAAAAGTCTACTTAGCCTGATATCCTGTCTTTAACTGAATTAAAACATGAGGTTTATAGGGGTTGAGAAATTGTTTACAAAACACTTCCTGTTATTGACAACTTTTTTTTTTGTGAAATTACTTTGTAACTTCTGCTACTCTTTTTACACTAAAGGAAACGAAATGATAAAATAGAATTACTTGTGGGCTGTATTGCTGAACTATCAGAAATGGAAGAAAACATGCTGCTGAGACATGGGGAAAATGACTTCAGTGTCATGTATTCCACACGGAAAAACTGTGCACAACTGTGGCTTGGTCCTGCTGCATTTATCAATCATGGTGAGTAGTAAGTGTAGGAAGCATGTTAAAAGACATAAACAATTCTACTCAGAAGTGTTGTTATATGTGAGCTGAACAACACAGGATCTTAGAGAAAATGTTTGAATCTGGCATACTGGATTACTATAGGACAAAATCCTGTTGGGATTTTCCCAGACCAGAGCTGATCGGTTGTGAACTGGAAACTCACAGAAGTCTCTAGGAAGTGATGCCTTATTCTTTCACAGAGACTTTGGAACTGGCAGCTAAATTAGTAGAGCATATTGTGGGTTACCTTGAATTCTGCATGAACTTAGTCAACAGTAACGTATTTCTTAGGTGAACTCCTTATGCCTTCTTTAACCTTTTGCACAGAAGCTTAACTGATTCTGTTGCATTTGTATGCTGAAGGAAAAGCAGGTAGGATTTAAGATAAATCCTGTTGCCTTAAAGAGGAGGGAAGCTGAACATTTGTGATAGCATAGGGAAGAGCTCAGAAACAAAACTATATCAAAATAGGTATCTTTTGATGTATAGCTTTGTGCAATACTAACATAACTCCCAGTATTTAGCTGAGATTCTACAGTTATTGAAGTCAGAGTGAATCCTTACTTTAGATATCTACAACTATTCATGTTTCAGGTCTTATCAACAGTTAATTGACTTTATCTTTTGGACCTTTTTCAGATTGCAGACCTAACTGTAAGGTAAGCAAGAAATTAAAAGTAAATAAATAAAGCACCCCACGTTTCTTTTCCCTTTGTCCCTGCACCTTTTCCTCCCCAACTGTTTCACTTCTTTTCTTATTCAGATACTGTTCAGCCTTAATGATTAACCTTTTTTTTTTTTTTCTCCCTCGCCCCCTCCCCTTCCTGTCGTCTCCTTCCCCAGTTTGTATCAACGGGCAGAGACACAGCATGTGTGAAAGCTCTAAGAGATATTGAACCTGGAGAAGAAATCTCTTGTTACTATGGAGATGGGTTTTTTGGAGAAAATAATGAATACTGCGAATGTTACACCTGTGAAAGGTATGCATTGATGTAAATAAGTTTCAAATGGAATGGGGCATATTCATGATATATTTTGTGAAACTGAAAGTCCTTGATTATGAGTGCTCAGATTTTTGGACATGTTATAATTGCTTCCTAGCTACTTGTTGTAATGATTTTTTTATATTGTTACTGAATGGTCATGTTTCCTGAGAACTCCTGCATTCTGTTTTCCTTTTGATTCTCTGTTCTGGAGATAGTCCAAAATGAGAATAACAAAAAGGTGTAGATTCTTAAAAATATTTGTACTGAATAAAGAAGAATTGGAAGGAAAAGCAGTTGTAGGTTCTACGAGACCATTAGCAACTGACACCCAACTTTTGCTCTTTTTTGCACTAGAAAAAACGCAAATTTCATTAATGTTTTCTGTGTTGACCTGAAGTTCTCTTCTGCTGGGAATGGGCAAAGTAGTTTTCACCTTGTGTTATTAGAACTTGGGGGTTTCATAAAGATCTACTGGTTTGGACAGTACTCGCCTATATCTGTCCATCGCACAATAGCAGCAAAGTTGTTATATTTGTTTTTCACCTGTGCTGTCCCAACCTAGTTTCTTCAAAAAATCAGTTGAAAGAATTTCATAGTTGGTTTTTGCGATGTTGAAACTTCCGCTTACTGTGAGCATGGAGGCTGAACATCATTTGTGAGAGCTTCACCTAGTTCTAAGCGGAACTACACAGAACCTATAACGAACGGTTCTGTTACTGTTTGACCTAACTGTAGAGAGAAGAAAAAACTATAAAGGATAAAATATTAATCATATTGAGAAATAGCTTAGCGCACCTACCTAGAAATAGTTTAATAATCCTACCTTCATTTTTACTAGCTAGTTCGGTCACTAACAATTCTTGCAATTCAAGGGAAAACCTTCTGGTGTGGACCTCCAAGCTCATACAATGTTGGTAGATCATTCCAAGTGAAGGGTACAGTCTCAGACTTTATATAGATTGCTGCTAGTAAAACTGTACTTCAGTCCTGGGAGCTGCTTAGTATTGAATAAATGGGCACCATGATTGTTCTTTCCTTGTTACTTGCAGTGATATGTTTCTTTTTGCTCAGGTTCCTTTGATTGTTGATTTTTAATGTAATACGGACATACTTTCTCTTTCAGGACAAACCATTTTTATGTGTCTGAACACTTTCACTAACTTGTCATCTTCATATTTTAAGTACATGAAAATGTTGTATTTTAAAGCTAACGTTTGGGTAGTTCTAACTTTAGGAATCTGCTTTTCAGTCACAAGGCTGTATTACAGCAATCAAATATGAGAGATTTGAATTTAGGGGAGTTGAGCAAGGAAAAATGAGTCCTTAACAACACTGATGAGGCAACTGTTACTTTGTACATCACAAAAAAAAATCATCTTTAAGTGACCCAATTTTGACTATGCTGTAAAGGGTGTTAATTTGTAATGTTAAAATGCTAGACTTCTAAGAATCTGTGGGGTACGTTTGGGAGCTGTGGGAAGGTTGGCACTGTACAATTTTTTTTCCAAGCCTCCAGAAATTATCACCAAGAAAATTTGCATATCTTTACATGTTTGCGTGTACTCTTTTTAGGTGAGCCTGCTGTTCATGCTGGCTAACTGAGAACTGGGCACCAAAGACGACATGTCAGAAGGCAGTTGTGGTTGTTTATAGCACCATTGCTTTCTGATCTGAAGTGGCTGTTGCTTGTACTAAGTTCAGTCTAGTATTTTAAGCTGCCTGTAATTTGCAGAATTCAAAATAATACTGAAAGTGTTCCATATCGAACAAATATTAGTTAAGAGAACAAGTATTGTGTCTGCATAATAATGAACCCTGTGGAGCTTGAGATCCTATCTGATCTTTTTGGTGCACTTTCAGTTAAGTTTTGTAAGATTTTCTTCCAGTACAACTGGAAGAAGTTTGGAATCCAAACTGAAGTTGTCTTCAGTAATTCTGCGAAGTGCAAACGTACTGGATTATTAAAGTGTATCAAAGGAATACTAGTAGTAGAGGTTGAAGTGCAAGTGCAGGAATTCTTAATCTTCATCCTTTTCTGTGATTACTTTAAAAGAAAAAGAAAAAAAGTTCTAGGTTTGTTCAGCCATTTAATTTTCATGGTAAATGCATACTGGACTCTTTCAGTTATGAAGGAACACAGAACTATGTGACAATTTTCCTTCATTTTCTGTACTTTTCAACTTTTGCTGATGCAGTAACAAGTATTGGAACTGAAGCTGGCATTTTTTTACTAGCCTGATGTGATTAGGAAAAATTTAAATTGTTATCTAAGCTAATATAAGTAGTATTTTGAACTACCATATTTCATTTTCACCTGTGTACTTTGACTATGAAACGATACTAAAATAGACATAAAGCAAGGAAAACCTACCTTTGCAATATTTCTTCTTGCAAGAAATAAATGGAAGGTTTTTCTGCACATCTTACTAAAATGAGGTAAGTATATAGATATCTTATTAAAACAGCCCACAAAATGCTAATAAATTAAGTGGTTATTGGTATTTTTTATCCAAATATACTTGAGATTCAAACTATTGTATATTAAACAAAGTTCTAAGTTTATATTAAGAGTTGTTAATACACTGTGTCCTTGTTGTAGACGCGGAACTGGTGCTTTTAAATCAAGAGTGGGATTGCCAGCACCTACTCCTGTGATTAATAGTAAATATGGTCTGAGAGAAACAGATAAACGATTGAACAGACTTAAAAAGTTGGGTGACAGCAGCAAAAATTCAGACAGCCAGTCTGTCAGCTCTAACACTGATGCAGATACCACTCAGGAAAAAGCTAATGCAAGTAAGTAAGGGGAAAAGCTTGGAGTGCAGGATTAAAGGTTTCATGAAAACATGAAAAATTTCACTGTGATGGAATTCCTCTCTTAGTGTTGAGATGCATCTCAGATACTGGTCTTTAGAACTGTAATCAGGAATCTGAAGGCAATTTAAATAGCAAATTCATGGTTTTCCTTAAGTGTTTCAAGAACAATAGGTGGTATGTTCTTGTTTTGTTTTCTTTTATTTATATCAAAAGCAAATAGTTAGTGTCATATTTCTAAACATGTCAGTTAAAGTTCTATCAGTAATGTATGTATTTCAAAAATATGGTAAACAATCACATGCAATAGTATAGTTTAGGAAAGAAAACTTATATAGTTTGAGTTACCTACATTCTGTAGGAAAACAGATTTAAATAAATACTCTTAGTAGAGCTTATTAAACAAACAGTCGTTTCCTTTAGAGATCCTTTAAATTGGGCAGCTATTCCCTCTCCACATCCAGGACTGATAGTTCAGGTACCTATTCTGAAGTGAAAGCACACAGTTAGTAATCTCAGAAGAAATTGGAAGGGATTTTTGTTTGTGATGCTCCTGAGAGACTTCTCTTCATGGAGTAGTGAGTATCATTTATTTACTTCCCCCCCTTCCCCACCCCCACCACCCTCAGTATAGGCAAAATATAAATAACTTAAACTTTGACTTAACTAGCAAACAGGTTTGGAGCCATATAAAATATTATGGTTCCATCTGGCTCCTGTTAGCTGCTGTGATATTTAAAAAAACAAACAAACAAAAAAACCACTTCCCAAAACCCTCTTGTAATCTGTAATTACAAAGCTTTAGAGTTGTAGCTTTGCTTGGGCAGACAAAACTCCTTTGCTTACCACAATAGGTGACAGACTACTGGATACCTGAAACTGAAATCATTACAGTAGTTAAGGTTTTGGGGGTTTTTTCCTCCCCCTGTAGGAAAAAATTCTGGGGTTAATACTAGAGCATGCTGATCCTCAGATTTTGCTGGAATAATAGTAAAAACTGTGGATAATGTGAGATGGATTTTTAAAAAAATCGGTAGAAGAAGAAATTCAGTAAAAACCAAACTTGGTGTACTGGGGGCAGTGAGGGAAGTGTACCTGGAATTTAGGTGTACTTTTGACTTGTTTGACAATTCCTTTCATGTCTGAGTTGCAAGTTAAGCAGTCTCGCTCCTTACTGTGTACTATCTAGCCTGTTTCACAGATTTTGATTAAGTGTTCAAAATAAATGAAATAACTACAGTATTTGGGAGTGGGAAACTCAGGATAAATCAGTGTCATAACAAAACCACTTTTTTCTTTTGCAGCTAACAGAAAATCTTCAATTGGTGTAAAAAAGAACAGCAAAAATAGAACATTAACAAGACAGTCTATATCAAGAATTCCAGCATCATCAAATTCTACCTCATCTAAACTAACTCATATAAATAATTCCAGGGTACCAAAGAGACTGAAAAAGCCTGCAAAGCCTTTACTTTCAAAGATAAAGTTGAGAAATCAGTGCAAAAGGCCAGAGCAAAAGAATGCTTCTAGAAAGCTCGAAATGGGAAATTTAGTTCTTAAAGAGCCTAAAGTAGTTTTGTATAAAAACTTGCCCATTAAAAAGGATAAAGAATTGGAGGGACCAGTCAAAGTTGCAGTCTCTAGTGGATGCTTAACAAGGCATGCAGCAAGAGAACATAAACTGAATTCTGTGAAAGGTGCTCATGAGCATGGTGATATACCACCCTGCACATACATAACAAGGAGGTCAGTGAGAACAAGAATGAATTTGAAGGAGACCTCTGACATAAAGCTTGAACCAAATATGTTGGATAGCTATAAGAATAATTTGACTGGAATGCAATCGGACGTTTTAGAGCAGCAGTCTCATGTGATAAATGAAAATGACGTGGCTCATGGACCATCACATAAAGGGGAGATTGGGTGCCAGAAAAATGATGCAGGCATGTCAAAAAAGAAATCTCGACAAGGAAAACTTGTGAAACCATCTGCAAAAATAGAAGAAACTGATGCTACGCACAATACACCTGTGAAAGATGAAGTACCAGATTTGATTAGTTCTCATTCAGAACTCGGAGAGAGGAATAATTTGGTGGACACACCTGTTGGCTATAAAGACTGTATCCCTGTATCTGGTGGCTGCTCTGTTGTAACATCTGACAATTTTAAAGCAAAAGACAGCTTTAGAACTGCAAAAAGTAAAAAGAAAAGACGAATCACGAGGTATGATGCACAACTTATCCTTGAAAATAGCTCTGGGATCCCTAAACTGACTCTTCGTAGACGCCATGATAGCAGTAGCAAGGCAAATGACCAAGAAAGTGATGGAATGAATTCTTCGAAAATAAGCATCAAATTAAGTAAAGACCATGAAAAAGATAATAATTTATATGTAGCAAAGCTAAATAATGGGTTTAACTCAGGATCAGGCAACAGTTCAACAAAATTAAAAATACAGCTAAAACGAGAGGAAGAAAACAGAGGGACATACCCCGAGGACCTTCATGAAAATGGTATGTGTTGTAGTGAAACTCTCTCCCTTTTGGAGTCAAGAATGGAAGTAGATGATTATGGTCACTATGAAGAGGAAACAGCAGATGAATCTTCATCAGAAGAGGACGATGAAGAGGAAGACGACTATGATGATGAATTTGATGACTTTATTCCTCTTCCTCCAGCAAAGAGATTAAGGCTTATTGTTGGCAAGGATTCAATAGATATTGATATTTCTTCCAGGAGGAGAGAAGATCAGTCTTTAAGGCTCAATGCATAAGCTTATAGGTCTTAAACTGACCTGGATGTCATTTTTTAAAAAAAACAAAAAAAAAAAAAAAAACCACAACAAAAAAACCCAACAAAAATTCCATTTGATTATTCCTCAACTGAAGAACTTTCTGAAAAACTTAGTGGCAGCACTTCTTTATTGTTTATTCACCTATCAACGTAATATTGTAGAAAGTGTACAGCATACTGACTCTTCTTAAGTCTGATTTGTGCAGATTTTTATTGTACTTTTTAATAGCCTTCTTATGTGCAATTCTGAGTTAGAGGTAATGCTCTGTTGTAAAATAAAGGCTCAAGCAAAGTTATGAAATTGCATCAAATCTTTCCATGCAGGACAATGAGAATACAGTGTGGCTACATAATTATTTTTGGTCAGCAAGAGCATTAGTTTGCTCTTACAATATTTGACTAAACAATTTAAAAAAATCACAGTAGCAGCATATTAAGGTTTTCTAGTATATGTTATTATCACCAGCAATGATCTACAGCTTTTCGATTTATTTGCTAGATGTTTTTTTCCCCCCTTGGAGTTTGTCAGTTTTAACACTGTATGCTGTCCCAGACGTACTGTTTGTGGCCTTTGTTATAGTAGCAAACCGTTGGTTGGAAGTCAAATTGATTTCTTTAAAAAAAGAGAAAAAAAATATGAAAAGGTGTTGACAATTTGCTGACTTTTTAGTACATTATATGTACAAGGGTAGCAGTATGCAGAATAAAAGTTTGGATATGGTGTATTTATTGCTTGTTATGTAAATTAAACACCTTGTATTTAACACTTTTCAATACTTTTAGATAAAATTGTTCTTTGCAAGAATGATTGGTGCTTATTTTTTCAAGAATCTGCTGTGAAATAATGTGATTACAACGGGCAACATTTATCCAATGAACTGCAGCTATCCTAAATTGATTCTTCATATTTTTCTGTTGCACTTGTAAAATGCTACAAGGAATTTAAAGAAAATCTATTCACTTTAACTTATGATAGTTTTATGAAATTAAAAACAACTAAGTCACAGCTTTTGTTCTGTGGTAACCTATAAATTGTTTGTCTTTTAAGAACCAGTTGTAAAAGACTGAAAAAATATGTATATGTTGTAAATATTTGTGTGTTGTGAGAAATTTTGTCATAAGAAATTGAGATAACTTGCCAGAAGGGTTTTTAAGTTTAGAAATACATCCATGCCAATAAAATAGGAAATTGTAAACCTAGTTTTAAACTCTGCATCAGTTGGAGTTCTTTGCTTATACGTAGTTCACTTAATACTTCAGTCTGCTTTATAACAAATGAAGAGCATCAGGGCAATCTTTGGCTCTTTTGTTTTTAATAAAGAATGTTAGGAAACTTCTGGGCACAATGGACTTGTTTGTATGTGTAAATCGGCTCATTTATAAGCCATTTCTTTGAAACAGGTCTAAAATGTCATAGTTGACATAACTGTATAGCACTCTGGTCTATGGTATTTGTGTTTTTACTCAACCATGGATTACGGTTTAGAGTTTTTGTATCTAGGGGTGTAGAAACAGAAGTTGCATGTGCTGTTGGATGCGTTGAATCCACTGTTAGCTGCGTAGTATTTTCATGTCAAGTCCAACCCTCTCTGTCCAGAAGAGCAAGAGCTTGAGTTATATGACCACTGCATTACCCAGTTGTGAAAGCATTAGTGGAAATGGATGGGTGAATTTGCATGTGAGCTGATCGTAATGGTTTGACCCATCTCTCTGACCCTCACAGAAATGAAGGGTTTTTTTCAAAGAAATCCTTCCAAATGCATTTCAGTAATTTGTTAGACTGCAAATCAGATGGTGGAATCTGCCTTCATCTCACTTCCCTTCTGTATTCTTAGCAGAGAATTAAGTGTAGAATTAAACATAATACTTGTAACTTTGTTTTTACAATGTCTGGTCTCTGTTAAAGGCCAGCTGTGTCTCATGTACAGAGTGTATATATTTTTTAAAAGTGGGTAGGCCTGTATGTAATGGACAGTCTCTCCTGTCAGACCTGGGCAAGTTCATGGAAGACTGAACACACAAGCTTTGGTAAGTATGCTGACGTTTTTGAGTACTGAGTCAGCTATGGTGGATTGTCTTGTGGGATTCTTTAATTGTACTGTATCATATAAAAATGGGTTATTAAAGGCTGGGTTACAGGGAAGATAGCTGTATTATTAAGGACTTGCTTTGTAGTAGAAGTTTACCAGCAAACAGTTGATGACAACAGTAATACAGCTCTTTCCTCAAGAATTCGCTCACATTTTCACTGGGTGATGTGCCCTGCAAGTATGTGGCTGTATCAGCCAAAAATGTGAAGAGCTGAACAGAGCATCTGCGTGTTTTCTGTTCACTGCCTCATATATTATTACTGTAGTGTGCTCTGGGATACCAGTTCCCCTACTCTGCTCCATAGTCAGCTTTTCTTGCAGCTCTTCTGTCTCTCTGCTGCTCCTGCTTGCAGGCTCGTCTAAATGGTCCTTTGGCAGTCTTGGTGGTTCTAGTGGGGGGGTGATTGGTTTGCAGAAACATAGTTCACCTGGGCGCTTAAGGAAAAGGGGGTTGATGCCGCAAGTAAACATTGGCAGCCGTTGTTGGTATTTACTGACCAGTATGCTCAAGAGCAAGTTTAGGGCTTGCTAAACCAGCATTAAGCCATGAAAGCTGATCATGAAACAGGTGGTGAAGAAATTGCAAGAGAATCCTGCCCTTAGAGGTAGAAGCTGTTTTCCTGGAGTAGATGTCCCTACTAACTCATAGTTCAGCCAACCCCTTAATGAGAGCTGATGCGGAAATAAGTAGAAGTAGCTCTTGGGGCATCAGGAACTCTGGATTCCTCTTGTTCATTGAACAACCTTCTTGTCTTGGAGAATTTGGAACAAAAGCTTTTAGTGATTTCCATGGTAGACAGGTCCACAGTTATGTCCTGCTACACAGACTTTTGCTGTTACAGATGCCTTGAAAATAATTGTGTGCCCCCAAGTTGATCAGGTAGGCAGGGGTTGCACAACCCGTCTCTTCTGTCCTTCCCCTGCCGCAGAATATTTTTTTTTTTCATCATTTATATGTGAGTTGGCAGATCATGATGTTTCCCTAACCTTAGTAGTAGAGGAAGATGAATGTTTGTGTCACATGTATGAGAACCTGACAATCTGGGGATGTTTCTTGCTGTCCAATTCAGATCACAAAGCACTGTGAAGTTAATAGCGATTTGATTGTTAGGGACCCTGTCTAGCCTTTATGTCTCTCATTTCCCAAGAAACTGGTAAGAAAAGATGCAACAGCTAGGTAGGTTTAGGGTGACCATAGCACATCTTTTAGCAGGCTGAAGAATTGGAGAAAGCATATTATAGGTGAGCTTTGTCAGCTAGTTTTGTGTCATATGTAACGGGTTGTGAGGCTAAAAAGGAAACACTACAACCACCATGGAAATGGCAGGTTGGCTGCGGATTTGTGAGCATCCTGGCACAGGCAGTGCATACGGAGCTGCCGTATAGTTGAGGACAGGTTTAGCATAAGCTTTTGAACATTTGGGTGGCGGATGTAACTGTTAGCTGACTTGCACCAGTGATGTGGTGAGTTAATAGAGTAGGGGCAAAGGTGTTGATTCTTTGTAAGACAAAAACAAATCCTGTTTCTTCACAAAACAGTGTTACCGAATGGTGAGTGTTCTTTAAAAAAAAATTAAATGCAGTGAGCGTATGGGAGAGGGAGCACTCCTAAGTGCTCTGCTCAAGTAGAAGCTTGCATAGACTTACTGTACAGTAAAATTGCTGCAAAATACATTACAGGCAGTTCGTTCCTATTGGATACTACTCATGTGGATCCCAGAGACAGAAAAGATGATTACTCGATGTTTCTGTCTGCCTTGCATAGGCCAGTCTAACCTTTCCCGTGTCTCTTTGGAGTGATATAGAAAGGTATTTTACATTTATTTGAGGAGGAGTGATTTGATTGGTGATTTGATTGGAAATAGCCAAATAAGAATCGAGCCTTTCCTGCTTCACATGTACAGGGATACTTCCCTGGATTCTGGGGAATTTCTGGAAAACTGCTTGTGCTGAGAAGCAGCAATGTTTCTGCAAACAGCAGAAGCTTGTGATTGTCAGATGTTATTGTAGTATTGTCTGAAATGAGTCCCCCTCTGAGCTAATCAAGCATGCTCTTTTCTACCTCATCTGTAACTCCGGCTATAGGGTGCAAGCAGGGGATTTTGGACTTGCAGAGAATCCACAGGAATTTTATCAGACTCAATTTTTGCAAGATTAACATGAATGTCCTGTTACTGTCTCTCTTTCTTCTTTCTCAAATGCCCTTTTTTTTTCTTTTTTCTTTTTTCCCCTCCGGTGTATTTGTTGGGCATTAGGTGTGGTCTCTGTATGTACTTCAAATGCTTGGGTATTAGCTTGTGTGAAGCTTACCATCGTTCAGTGTGTTACTCTATTGTTCACAACACACTGGCTTTATTCAGTTACACTGCCAGCTACTATGTGTTAAACGCACCCAAGGTACTCTGCAAAGTATGTCTTCATGTCTGCTTTTGGCTGGGGTTTTTTTTTTCTGGTTTCTTTTTGTCCATTTTGCCTAGCGCTGCCAGTGCATGCTCTTTAAAATAAGCCCAGAAACAGAATTCCTTTGCTCCCCATATTTGTATGGTTGGTTGCCCTTTTTAGAATGAAAGGGTGAAGGTTTGGGAGATGTGCAGAATAAGACTTACTGAAAATCAAAAGCAAAGTCATTTAAGTTTGCATTATATCTGCTAATATCATGTGTTTTCCTAAATCCCTTTCCCCAGTGAGTATTCTCTTGTTTGGGCTGGGTCATAAGTAAAACTATGGCCTTGCATAATCTCTGTTGCCCCTTCCTAAACTCTTGATTTCACAAGTTAACAAGGTTATGATAGGTTGTCTTTCCTCAGCATCATTTCATGGCAGCAACACTATTTATGTATTTGCTCTTTTTTGCCTGTTGTAGCTGCTGCTGCTTTTTGCCCACCAAGGGAACTTCTGTTGTAGTCATGCTTGAGTTCACGTGCCTTATTTACACTAATCCCATGAAATATTTTTATTATTGCAAGGTATACATGGTTGTTGCAGTGTTACTCCTCCTCCCCGCAGGCAAAGGAAATCCATGACTTCTTCCCAGGCAGCTGCATTTGATTTAACTGTAACTTTACTCAGATTCATCCTTGCATGAAATTTGATCATAACAGTTCCTGCCACGGAACACAGTAGATTAAGTGGTGGTGTTGGAGGACTTCTCGTTGTAGGTACAGGTATGTCAGTGCTGAAACAGGTATGGGGCCAGTTAAACAGTGTTGCTCAGGAATTGTTTTAGCTTAACAAGCAAAGATTCATGGTTTTGGTAGTGAGTTTCAGTCAAGTGTGGAGCTATCAGTGGGTCCAACAAAGCATAGATTTTTCCACTGATGCTTTATGATGTTCATCAGAAGTCAATTCTATTCCGTAATTAGATACATAGTCTTTTCTGCTCCAATTACTATGTTTGGCTGCAATGTTTTACAACAGAATTGACTGTAAACTGATAGATCTAAGG
Organism: Pygoscelis adeliae; assembly: GCF_000699105.1. Classification (NCBI taxonomy): domain Eukaryota; kingdom Metazoa; phylum Chordata; class Aves; order Sphenisciformes; family Spheniscidae; genus Pygoscelis; species Pygoscelis adeliae. The sequence continues at coordinate 639,573 of NW_008824030.1, forward strand.
TAGAGAATGACAGTCGTAGAAATGTGTTGGATAGGATGTGATTTTATTCATATTTGCATAAACCATGTGTATACAGCATTAGGACGGGACTGCTGGGTAATTCACAGTCAGGGTTACCAAAATTTCTTGGATAATACTGGATGCCGAGACAGAAGGATAGTCTTTCCAGATCCAGAGATTAAGTCGTCTCCTGCAGCTCAAGTGCAAAGCCCACCCAAAATGTTTTAGAGCCAGAGATTAGCCATGGCCCATCCAGTCACAGCAGGCTACAGTCCAGGAGTAGTGTGTACTTCCCATAATGCCAAACTGCTAATGCTTCAGCGAACAACACTTTCCAACTTCAGAAGTAACAGCAAGCTTTGAGATCCAACCTTGGGTGTGACCTCAAAGTATACATTCTCAGAAAGGAAAACACTGTGCTGATGCCTTTAGTATTAACAGTAAGACAGGGTTTACAGTTACTTTTAAGAACCAGATTTAGGCTTTTAAGTGACTTAAATGCTTCTGAAAGTTTTCTTCTTGACATGGCACAGAAAAGTCGCATAGAGTCCAGCTTTTTTAGATCTACAGTGAAATCCAGAAGCCAAACTACTTGTATTCCATTTAAATGGAACATAGGTTCTGAGGTCATGTTACTCACTCCTGAAAACTCAATGCATTTTCTTTGTTTTTCAAAGTTGTGTATCTGTTGATAGCTGAATAACACACCAGTTCTTTTAAAATATTGAGTTGTTAAAAACCTGTAGATGTCCTATGCATTTTCTGCATGCTGGCTTTCATTCAAAACCATTTTGAAATGAAAAAATATTTTTGTATTCTTCTGTTGGGGGGGGGATATGTTTTGAGGCAGAATAGTTTTTTCTCTTTTCCTGTCCTCTCTCAGAGTCCTTGTTAACTTTTATATTGAAATTGAGTGTTTGTAAAGTCAAGTGCTGTTCCATGCTGCATTGCATAAGGTTTAAGCCTAGCGTAAGTCCTCTTCTGTAGAAGGTAACTCTGAATTCTGAGGTGGGTATTGAGTAGCAGAGATGATTCAGCTGTCCGGAGTAACTAATGGCGAAGGGTTCCAGTTTGGGGAATATGTTGTGTAATAAAATGAAAATCTTTTTGGGTTTATTAGATTTCTAGCAAAAAGCCCAAAGCTGTTGGTATATCTACTTTTAATTTATAGCACAGGATGACAACTGTAATTTCTGGTGAAACTAACCATATGTGTGTGTTTCAGTTATTTTGATAGGTACGAATAGCATCAAGTGTGAACTCAAGGTAGGAGAAAAATAGCAGGCAATAAATGGGAGAAGGATTAAGGAAAGGTTAAGGAATTGAGATCTTAAAAGTGTTCTGAACATTTTCAAAAGTTTCAAGAAAGACTGAAATGTAGCATCTCATCTTTTTAAGTTTTGGGGTTTTTAATAAAGTCTTATTCTTTGTAGAAAAAATACACAAAACATTAATATTTCCTAGGTTTGTAATACACAAATTCTAAAGCTGTAATTATACCTATGAAACACTGATGGTAGTATTTGTAAGTGTAGTCACTTAACGAGTGAGTTTACACCATTGAGCTTCAGTCAGTTGTGGGGAAACAGTGGTAGTAGTACTCTTAAAAAGGAGTGTGTGAGCCTGTTAGCTATGTGCCAATCTTACGTTATCAGTCACTGTCAGAGATGGCATGCTGGGAGAGATGGACCTTTTTTGGTCTGAGCCATTACAGCTTTGCTCATACAAGGTGTGTCAGGACGGACAGGACGTACAGGACTTTCAGAGGCTTGAAGAGGGGGAAACCCCAAGAGCGGAGAGCTATGAGGCGTGTTTGGTAGGAAGGAAGGGAAAGTGATTGCTGTCAGCTAGTGAGAACACACAGGTTAGATAAGGGATGAGCTGATTGCTGTCTCATGCCTGCTTGTGTGTAACACTTCTCTGTTAGGTTGGGCAGTAATTACACGGTCAGTAAAAGTGTTGAAATCAAATGTTATGGATAGTGTTATTAGTCTAATCAGTAATTAGTTCATATGTACGTACCCCTTATCGCAGCTCTGTCAGGCAGAGCACATGGATACCATGTCAATGGCATCAAGCATCCAATTAAATGGCATTAACTCCCTGCTGGGAAATACTTGTGTCACATAGTCCTCCTGCTCCCTGCTTACTGCTTCCATTTGGGAGTTTTCTTTAGGTCTTTTCTTTAATGGCTTTTCCAATATCACACTTCCATCCCGTGCAGCTGACCTGCATGCAAGATGCAGCTGCTGCCCTAGAAATGGCACATCTACAGAGGGAGGAGAGAGGTGTCTGGAGACTGGAAAAAAACACCTAACAGCTTGTGTCTAGGACTGCAGAGCTAGCAGTCAGCAAGAACCCTGAACGGTGCTCCTAGTAGGTGCTAATGTTTGTCCTCATGCTGATGTGGGTGGTTGGTGCTAAGCATCACCTTAAGGACCACTGCCTCAGTCAAACTGAGACCTTCACCCCAGTGCAGCTGCAGTGCAGTCTCATCTCTGGTGAAGTTGTACTGGCAGCACCGAAGCAGCCAACAGTGGCCCTGCTGTAGGGAACCAATATCGGCACCTCTTCGCCACCCTAGTTGCTGAACTGGGTGACATCACTAATGATGTCATCTGTCCTGTTACATCAGAGCACATGTGCTGCAAATGCCAAAGGAGGCAGGAGTCTGGGAGAGGGAAGTGGAAGACAAAATTCACCTCTGGTGGTGTTCTCTCTGCCTTCAGCACTCTGAAGTTTCAGTTGGTGGTCCTCCCTCCCACTTCAGGATGTGGTGTTATGTTCTGTCGAAAAGCTGAGATGTACTCCGCCTGCCCACGTGCAGTTGTGGTGGTTAATCACTAACGGGAAAAATGATCCATCTAGCTCTTTTAGTTTGACTCAGCCTTGTGAGTATGTACATAGAGGGTAACCTTTATATGCATCTCTGGTCTTGCTGGAGACAGAGGGACGGCTTAGACGTGTAGCTTTGGAATTACGCTTTGTGTAAGACCCTTTGGGATTAAGAGCTGTGTGCTCTAATTGCATTTCTGTGGCACAGTCAGATTTTTTTGAACATAACTTGAATTCTGAATTTCCTGGCTTTATCACTCTTGCTCTGAGATAAACAGTATTGTCCTTGTGGCGTTTTAATCCTTAAAGTACCTAGCTGTAGTCTTAACTTCAAAATTCAGGTTGCTGGATTCTGATTGTGAGCAGTTTTCATGAACAGAATACTCGCACCCTGTTCCTTTCCAAGGTGTTTGCAAAGGAATTCTTACCTTACTACACAAATATTTTCCAGAAGCTGCTTTTTTTTTTCCTCTTAAGTTTGTGAAGAAACCCTGAAGCAAATAAAACTCAAAGTAATACTGTCTCCAAGTCTATAGCCAGCTTGCGAAAATATTCCAAGTTATAAAAAGATTAAACCCAAATTGATCAACAGCACTGTAAAATCTTTTAGGCTAACTTTGAAATGTATTCTCACACAGTAACAACCTCCCATTTTTTAACAAACAAACAAACAAAAATTTCCATGAGGCTGACTATGCTAAAGCTCCCCTAAAAATCAGTGTAGAGAAGCAGACATTTTCAGAAGTTCATTTGAGGTACCTCGTATAATTTGACCAGATGAAACTTAACCCATCATTAGAGTAAAAGCATCAAAGTGAATTTTAAAGAAACAAATAAGAAACTCAAACCCTGCTTTTCTTTTCCCCTAGCAAGCCAGCTGGCTTCTCTCACCTGCACATTGTTTTAGGATAGCAGTATTTTGCATTTGGAGATTGTTCTGTAAAATGCATGTTGCATTTTACTGGTTCATCTTCCACACCTGTATTACTTACAGGCTTATCTGTTGCAAACCAGGCTCCAGTGCAGATGTCAGTAACACTCAGCAAAATTTTACTGTCTGAGCTGCCACCTTGTTTCTCCCTGGGCTTGTCCGTGCTGAGGACAGAGCTAACACCTGCCAGCTGGAGCTGTTCGTGCAGTTACATCTGAGGTCTGACTTGGCTGGGTAAGACTTTATGCTGCTGTTTGGGGTCAGAGCATATCTGCAAAGAGCTGCTCACTGTAGCCCACCCGTCCCTTCAAGAAGCAGAATCTACCCTGCAGCAGGATATTGAGAGTGATGCTGGTTGGTACCAGGAGGAAAGATCTCCAAAAGCCAAAATGCCTAATGCAGCTTTGCTCCAAAGATGGCTTACTGTCCCCCTTCTCTCGTTTGCTTTTCTGGACAAGTTAGTTTTTATCCATTGACTGTTACCGTTCCCAGCACAAGGTGGCACTCACATTCCAAGAGAGGGATTTCTCAGCCCTGCAGCCCTGCTCCCTTTTAGAAACCAATTCGTTACAAGCTGTTTGGCCATTTATTGCTTTTTACTGTGTGATATCCCATGAGTGCATCTGAATGATACCTGGGGGAAGAAAACAACCAGCCAGCAGTGATCTGGAGGGAAGGAATGATCCAAGTTACAGAGCAATGCTCAGCTAAGGGAATTGGGGAATAACTTGATGCTGAATGCAGCTGTGCTCTTGCTAGTTTTAATCCTTTTGCATTCCACCAGGAGGAGGTTCCCCCTTCAGCACTTTCCAGCCTTATCCATGCCTGTCTCTTGAGTTTCTGCTGTTTCCATTAGTCAAAATAACTCCTGCCAAGGGCAGGCAGGCTCTGTGTGCTGCTGCGCTTTGCATCCTGCTGGTAGCTGCTTGTCACTGTGTTAAAGATCCTCAGACAAGGGGAAGTACAAGTACAGGAGGAATGGGGCTAGTGGGGAAAAGAGTGGAAAAAGGCAAGCAGCGTAACATCCTCCTCTCATCCACTGAGTCTATAGGAATCTTTTCTTGGTCAAGATCCAACGTTAACACTTGCCTCAGGAATGCTGTATGCATTCTTGGGGGGGGGGGGGGGGGGGGGAACCGCAACAAAAACCCAGAAAAACCCCTCAAGGTACTGAAGTTTTGTGGAGTATCAAAAAGGAGCTCGTGCTTCTTGCTGCTCATAGGGACTGTAAGACCAAAGTAATATCTTGGTTTAGTTCTTCAGTGTTTCACCTTTTCCATCCAGTGTCACTTTTATGTTTGCTCCTTTTCACCCACAGTCTTATTTCGTGCACAGATTTTAACATGTTAGAAGCAGAGAAGATTCCTGTCATTTGCCTTCATTTCAGAGTTACGGTTCACCGGGGTTGTTGTTGGGTCTTACAGCTCCCGAAATCAAGTGAGAACAAGTTGGCTGCTGCCTGTTCTGTTGCTATGCACTAATTTTAAATCAACATTTGCTCAGGGGTTCACCTCCATGCTATGTGCTATCAGCAGTAGGAAGATCCTGGCCATCTAGTCAACATCTCTTTCTGGAATACTGAACTCTCATGTTTGGTTTACTTGATATTCTCCCCCACCCTGCAAGGTATTTATTATCTAAACTGACCTGGTAGATTAATTTCTATGAAGTCTTAATGAAAACTACGGAGGAATACAAATAGTGAAAGATGTAGCCGAACACTACCTGGCCTTCCTTCAATCCAGGCTATGTCTCCCTTTTTCTTTGTTCTGCAGCCCTGGCTTGCTGCTCTCATAAAAACCATGGGGTTTTAAGTCTCAGGACTCTTACTTTTGCCCATGCCTTTTTTGGATCAAGAATTACCAAGAACAATGCAGAAATAATCTACCACATATCACAATGATCTATGAAGGAGATCAGAGTTATAGTGGCAAAGAGATGGAGGCACTGGGGCACAGAAATGTGAACTGGCTTCCTTAAGGGAACATAGCAGAGAAGTGACAGACTCTGAAATAGCACTGATCTCCTAAACACTGCTTAAAGTGCAGAGAAAAGACTTGATGCATCAACTTCTGTGCAGGTTTAAGCATTCCCTGACACTGACTGGCGAGTCCAGTGGGACGACAGTGGTCAGAGATGCAGTAAAGCTCAGTTGGCTATTAAAAGCTGTTTGTGTGCCCTTGAACTGGGCCCCAGAATCTGAATTTTACTTATCTAGAGAGAGAGAGCAGAACAATATCTAAATGCTGATCTCCTCTGAAAGTCTGGCTTAGGTTGAGTGCTCCAGAAAGTCAAACTGACTCACAGAAAGGAAGGTGAGTAGATAGGAGGCTCTGCCAAATCTAAAGCATATGTAGATGCTTTTAATCAGTGAAGAAATAGTCATAGATATCAGTGGCGTAAGGGCCCTGAGAGCTGAGCTTTTCCAGAGCTTACTGCAAGAAATGCCTCTGCCAGAAGTAGCAGGCCAAGGGAGGCAGAAGGGAAACCTGCACCCCCACCTCGGCCACTCAGTTTGCATACACGATCTCTGGTAGAGGTGGGTCAGTGACAAAGCATAGGGCTGTGCACTGTGGAATCCAAGGCACTGGCTACCATCCCATGTAGCAGCCCCAGCAGCAGAGCTGGCAGGCTCTGGGGGAAAGGAGCAGTCTGAGTGCCTGGGAATCGGACTGCTTGGTTGCTTTGGTCAGGGAAGGCTGTAATGGATATTATTTTTTATAGTCTTGAACTTTTCCACCTTATATTTATTACTTCTCCTGTTCCTGTATGTCCTTCACACTTGCCTTACACATGACTGAAGCATTTGAAGTCTGGCTCCTGATCTGTGTTCTGCCTATAAAACAGGGATGATACTACCTGTCACCTAAAAAAGCTGTAAGCCTAATAAAGCCTGTAAGTCTAATAAAGCTATAAACTCCTCAGGACAAGGACTTTTCCTAGTTATGCAAACTTTTATGTATGTATTATGGGTCTTGAATTACTAGCCATAACTCCCACAGAACAGTAAAATAATTAGAAGACCTCTTCCCTCTTTTAGCTCGTAGAAGACATAGGGCAACAGTAACTTCTCTCCATTCCTCTTTGTCTTTTGAAAAGCTCTTCCCGCTCCCCCCTCCCCCCCAGCGTATCTGTAAAAGTGAGACTTGCACCCCTTTTATGTTGCCAAGCAGCTGCAGTTGCAGTCAGTAAGAATCTATTTAGGCTAATTAGATTCTGCAAATCCATTATGGTTTTCTTGTTAGCACCTATAGACAAAAAAAAGGTGTGCTTCTTACAAGGCCTGACTGTTACGGTAGGGCTTCCCAGTGCTTGGCAGGCATGAGTGCTGCTGCACTTGACTGCAGAATAGTGTAAGGAGGAGCCTTGGCTTTGGAAAGCAGTTGTAAAGCCAAGAGGAATGGCTGTGTGTCTTGTGACCTTTGCTGATTGTGTGATTGCCCGACGTGGTATCATATGATGACTCTTACAGACTATTAAGAATCAAGCAAGGCTTTTTTTCATCCTTGCATCACCAGGATGAAAGCTTCCTCAAAGCTGGCATAGCATGTGCAACTAGACAAGGTGGATGACTTTGGTCAAACTCCAGGGATTTGGAAAGTGTTAGGTTTTTTTCACAGCCCTGACACTGCTTCCTGCTTACAGGCAAACCTGTCCCCTTTTTCCCCTCTGTAAAACGGAAGTAATTCTTCCCTCATTTTTAATTGTGTGTATTTAAATTGTAACTTTTCTACAGCAGAGATCATCGACTGGGCAAGGATTTAGAAGGAAGAGCCTAAAGGGGCATTAGTCATATACCAGTATCAGCCAGTATGGTGTATGCTCATAAGCTGTTAAGCTTGGCAGAGCCTTTCACCTCTCCAGGGCTGCTTCATGTGGATATTTACTGGCTACTGTAACATGCCATTTTTCACCAGCTGGTTCTAATCTTATTGCAAGATCTTCTGAGCTAGCTTCACTGCGAAGACTTTAACTGGACTTTGGAATACTAAAGGAGTAAAGGGTAGGTAGGTGGTGAATATTTCTCACCACAACAATACATTTCAAGATTGTCCTTCCTTCTCCTCACCCACAGACTCTGAAATTTATTTCTATGGCTAAGAATGTCAGTCCTTACCAGCACTCATGACTGGAACTGATGATGTTCGAGGGGATCGAGTGCAGCCTCAGTAAGATTGCAGACGACACCAAGTTGGGCGGCAGTGTTGATATGCTCGAGGGTAGGAAGGCTCTGCAGAGGGACCTGGACAGGCTGGATCGATGGGCCCAGGCCAACTGTATGAGATTCAACAAGGCCAAGTGCCGGGTCCTGCACTTGGGCCACAACAACCCCATGCAGCGCTACAGGCTTGGGGAGGAGTGGCTGGAAAGCTGCCTGGCGGAAAAGGACCTGGGGTTGTTGGTCGACAGCCGGCTGAACATGAGCCGGCAGTGTGCCCAGGTGGCCAAGAAGGCCAACGGCATCCTGGCCTGTATCAGAAATAGTGTGGCCAGCAGGAGTAGGGAAGTGATCGTGCCCCTGTCCTCGGCACTGGTGAGGCCGCACCTCGAATACTGTGTTCAGTTTTGGGCCCCTCACTGCAAGAAGGATGTCGAGGTGCTGGAGCGTGTCCAGAGAAGGGCAACGAGGCTGGTGAGGGGTCTGGAGGACAAGTCTTATGAGGAGCGGCTGAGGGAGCTGGGGTTGTTTAGCCTGGAGAAAAGGAGGCTGAGGGGAGACCTCATTGCTCTCTACAACTACCTGAAAGGAGACTGTAGCGAGGTGGGTGTTGGTCTCTTCTCCCAAGTAACTGGCGAAAGGACGAGAGGAAATGGCCTCAAGTTGCGTCAGGGGAGGTTTAGATTGGACGTGAGGAAAAATTTCTTTACTGGAAGAGTAGTTAAACATTGGAAGAGGCTGCCCAGGGAAGTGGTTGTGTCACCATCCCTGGAAGTATTTAAAAGACGTGTAGATGAGGCGCTTAGGGACATGGTTTAGTGGGCATGGTGGTGTTGGGTTGACGGTTGGACTCGATGATCTTAGAGGTCTCTTCCAACCTTAATGATTCTGTGATTCTATGTCTGTCCAGTTCCCAGAAAAGAGACATTTCCATGTTTGGGTTTGGGTTGTGATTTTTTTTTTTTTTTTGGCAAGTTTTCCCCAGGAGAAGGAGCAGTCCACACAAATGATGCCGAGGGGAATGAATCAGCTTGTTCCAGCTCCAGCTAAACTGCATTTGCTGCATTGCTGTGAATGCCTTCTTCCTTCACACTCCTCATCTTCAACTCCTCTCCCTGCACCTTCTGACTCCTCTCATAACATTGCAGTACCTTTGTCTGTGCTAGCCCTTTGAGGCTGGTATTCAGTGAAGATGCTTGCATCTCTTCCCTTTTTAAACTACCTTTCCCACCACAGTGCACCCCAAAGCTGCTTCCAACGCCCCATCCCACAGCCCACATCTCCATCACTGGTCCCTGAGTTCAAGTCGGTTCCTTCCCAGCGCTGTGTCCTGTTCATCTCTGACCTGAGCCACAGAGCGACGGCTCAGCGGCAGCTCCTGCAGTCACTATGGTGACAGTGATCAGGCAAAACAGGACATCAGTTAACTCAGGAATTTGGGGCTGCTTTGGTGAAAATCTCCTTTCAATTCTAGTAATAGTAACTTCCAGAGGCTTGCTGCTGCTTAGATATCTATTTGGAAGTTGACTGTTTCCCTAGCAGTCGATTATATTTCCAGTGACACATGCATAAAAAAACAGGAAAATTAGGGGTTGTGGCGTTCAAAACCACTGCTGCCAAAGTTCCTGTCTTTATGGTGTCTTTTGTTGTATCAGGAAAAGTTCCAAAAAATGGTAGCCTGGTTACTGCTTAAAGAAGGGTTTGCAGTTTCTTGCTGATGACTTCTTTCTTTCTTTATTCCTTCCTTCCTTTCTTTTTTTTTTTAAATAACCAAGAGGGGATATAACAGAGCTAACCTTGTGATAATTAAGCCTCTGCTGCATTGTATCTCAGTACATCTGATACAAAAACATCTACTGACGTGTGCTGTGATTCTTAGTGCTGCTGTAAGCTGAACTGCTCTGGGAAAATTTCCAAGGAATAATGGGCAGAATTCTCAAGGACAAGACGAGGAGGACAGCGCAAGGTTCAACAGCAGTCCTGGGAAGCTAGTGTGGCAGGGCGGCGGTTGTAGCAGTGACTGGCATTAATAATAGTGTTACTCTTTATCTTGATGTGCCAGCGGAAAGGCTTAAGAGGTCTTGCGCGTGGATGACCCTCATATTAAGGGCAAAACTTGAGTAGTGGATTTTGCAGCAAAGACTTAAAGTCATACAGCTGTAAGGGGAATAAACTGTTTTCACTGGAGTGAGATCTGCAGCTGTCTGCTTGGAGGTGGACATCTCTGGTAAAGACATACCCTGAGACAGAAGCAGTCTTTTAAGAGCATAGCTGCGACAATTACATCTCTGCTGTGTGCTACCTCTGAATGTTTGATACAAAGAAGTCTATGGACATATGCTGTGATTTTTAATGCTACTCTCAGCTGAACCACTCTGGGAAATTTTCCAGGGAGCATTGGGCAGAGTTCTGAAGGACAGATTGAGAACAGTGCAAGGTATCAGTGCTAACAGCAGTCCTAGGAGACTATTATGCTAGAGACATAGCCTGCAAGGGGGTAAACTTTCAAAAGTGTAGCTTCTTTTAAGTTAGTACAAGCAGATATGATCAAGTGCTTGCAAACAGCTTGTGTTACGAGCAGCCCCCAATACTCCAATTTAAGAGTATCTAGGCCCATGCTTAAGTCCCCTTTTCCATACATGAGTGAAGTGGGATTTCAGTTATAAAGCTGTGTGTGTCCTTTCTTTGGGTAGAGGAGTATATTACACCTGAATGGTGTTGCAAGTCACAAGGCAGTAGTTGGAGTATGACAGTTTACTTCTCTAGTGTTGCTCTGTCTGCTGTTAGTGAATGTTATCTAAGCCCATCAGATCATGTAGTTCATGTTGATTTTGGAGCCTGGTGGGTGATACTACCCAGTGGTCAGGGTGAACAGTTCACACTGCAGCCAAAGTTCACTCTAGCAGGTCTGAGTTGTCATCTCTGCTTCCAGTTTGCATTGACAAAATGGTATAAAAAACGGAGAGGATTAGTGGAAGTGGGTGAGGCAGTTTAACTCATATCGTTGATGTGTCCATTCAAAGGGCAACATCAGAGTCAGCTGAGCATGAGTAAATTCCCATTTATGAGGGCCTGACCTTAGACTCTGGACCTCCAGAGTTGAAGAATCACTAAAGGGCCGCAGAATTACATGTCTACTGAAACAAGGATGACTTGAACTTCAGTATAAATGCCATGTCCACCTCGGCTTTGTAATGTGCTCTGAGATAACAGCATGTGTTACTTCAGAGGAATTCATTTTGCCATCTCACCATAGACCTGTTGGCTGGTACCATCCAAGGGCCAATGCTCCTACAGAGCTTATCATCTCCAGGACTTCCTGTTCAGAAGACATCTCTAGGCAAGGAATTCCTGCTTCCTGTTAAGGCTGCGTGTGCAGCAGATTTTGTCTGTTGACATTGGCAAGTCTCTTCAGGCTTCATTTTAGTGCCTTTCTAGCTCTTTGCTTGGATGTTTCATTACTTCAGTTGTGTGTCTTAAGTTTTAAAATTCTTTTCAGATGGCCTTTCTACCTGCTGGCACAGCACTGCCTGGATATGACTGCACCTGACAGCACGACTGCGATGCTTAAACTGTGATAGTCATGCATAGTAGTCTCCCAGAATTTTGATTTCATCATTTTTTGCTTGAGTCTGGGTACCTACTTAAATAAGGAGAAAAACTACCAAACAGGATAAGCTGTTGCAAGAAGCTAAGTTCAACTGAAGTTTTGGATGAGGCCTTAGATGGGTTCTGACAACTAGTGGGCTCTCTGACTTCTACTTGGATGCAAATCCATGTAGACAAAAAATTTCTGTTTAAAAGTTTGTGATTTTGTCCCTTTGTGGAGGAGTCTGGTTAAAGGGCAGATGTCAAAGTGCTGTTAGGAAGAAAAGGATATTTGTCGGGATAGCTCTTCTCTACTACCCATCCTCTCCACAGGGCTGTGGATGGAAGAAGTTTTCAATTCTACTGTGGGATAGAGAAAGCAGCCCAAGTTCACAGAGCCCAAGGGTGGCATTTTTCGATAGTACCAGCTGCTATGAATATGCCAATGGCATATTCGTCCCTGACCTCCACGGCAGCAGCACTAGGCCAACATTGTATGCTCCAGCAAATCATTCCCTCAGGCTCTGTAAATCCTGTGCTGTTGTCCTGCTTCTGGGGCAGTAAGAGGACACCCTGTGTCACTCGTGCTCTGAGAGCAAACTATGCAGCAAGGGAGGCGATAGTGCTTTAAGCTGCTGAACTCAGTATGCAGGGATGGAACCAAATATCTAATTGAGAAATACCAATGGCCAGACCACTGCCATTGGTCCCTTGTGAGTGAGTGTCGCTTGCCCATTTTGGTATTTGCAGAAGTGCATGCTGCCACTCTAGCTGCAGAACACAGGGCTGTGGAAAATGGAGGTTTCTTGACCAGTTAATCAGAGAGAGGAGCACAGCAGGTGACATTATGGACTACCCTTATTCTTGGTTGGAAATACTATTTGCTGCGGTTCAAGCTGAACACAGCCTCCCAACCCTTTCTGCTCTTTCTCATCTGCTGTTATATTCAGCATGCACAAGCCTTTTTGTTATGAACTGAGACACTATGTGAGAACACAATGTCTTCACCCAGAGCAGAAAGGCAACAAGTCTCTTTGCAATGACTTCCACTTATGAGGGACAGCAAAAATATTGGTCCTGTAGCCAGGTTTGAAGGCTTTGGTTTCTCCAACTTCTACCAATTTCCTTTCTTTCAGATGCTCTAGAAACAGATCAAAACTGGATTGAGTTAGCAAGTGAGACAACAGAGAGGCTGAGTGGCACTTGCATGAAAGATGGCAACAGGAGAAGGGGGGAGGTAGAAAGAATGGGACAAGAACAGAGGTAAGAGTGACCTTAGCAGAAGAGAATAACAGGCAGTGATGGCCCAGGAGATGGAAGTGCAATAGGCAGTGGAAAGAGGAGACCTTGGAAAGATTAACGAGACTAAACTGTACTGAGGAGGAGGGACCTTGCACTGAGATTTCCAGGCAGCTGTGCAACCATTTTCTCATGCAGTGAAGGAGATGAGATAAACACACACACCATGTGGTAGAAAGCAGAAATTCAAGAGTAAGGGATTTTTCTATTTCTTCCCCCATTTTGTGAAAAAGTTTGCCCTTTCTCTAGAGTTGCTGACTTTTCTTCTAGAAGCTACTTCTTCAGAAGGCATGGTCAATTTTGCAGTTCCCCAGAGTGTGGATTTTAATTACACATGTCAGTATAATGCCTTTGTTTGGAGAAGTGTTGCGCAAAAATATAAATTTGAGTTTTTACAGCTGGCAGAGCAATAATGATTTAAAGGAAATTCCTTTCTTTGTACAAGTCAAGGCATGCCTGATTCACCCCTCCCCTGAAGCTTGTGTCACCATCCATGCAAGCAAGGCAACTAGTCTGAGCAGGTGACATTTCTTATCTGCTTTGAAGTTCCAGTCAGTGGCAGATCAGACCCACTGAGGGACTGAGTGAAATCTGTCCTGCCAGCTCTACCACGCACTTAGCAGGTTCACAGAAGACTGCAGGGTGGATGTCACTGCACTGTGGAGTTAGTAAAACCTTGAAACTGCCCTAATTTTGGTGATTTCATTCTGTCTTGGGCCCTAGAAGTGGCATGCAAGAGCTCAGGTGGCTGTTTCTTACCTTTTTCCTCAAGTTCACTCCAGTGCACATGGAGGATTGGCCCTATTTTTCCTTCAGCAACCTAGGAAGGGCCCCATTATTCAGCTTTGCTTCAGGGAAAAGTTGAGGATGGATTCTCTTGCCTGCAGGAGCACAAAAGGAACATGAAACACCTGGACTGGACACTGCCCACCCTCCATATCCAACACCAACTTCCTTGGTATTTCCAGTCAGTCCCTACATTGAAAGAGTTTGGAGGTAGGTTGATACAGCCAGCAGAAAGCTGGGGTTCATTCTAGCCGCTACTGACAGGCAGTGCTTTCCTACAAGATGTGTCCTACGTGGGTAATGGCAGCAGCTCTCAGCTTGCTCTGGTCTATATGACAGCTGGCACAAGCTCAATCCAAGATCTGCAACTTTTGGGCTGCCTTTGGCCAGGTGCTTCTCAAAAGCAAGATCTTGAGGCTTGGTTGGATCACAGTCACCTCAGTGAAGGCCTGAGGCATTCAGAACAGATGGTCCCTCTACCTTAAGAGCTTTGGCAGATGATCCTGCTTTCATGTTCACTTACTTTGCATAAGAGGGGCTGCTTAAGAGAAGACTTAAAAACCTGGCACTCTAGACAAGGTGCTTTTGATGCTGATTGCTTTTACCTTATTAGAAAGCTCATTTCCCCCAAATCATGGATGACTACGCCTCACTTCTTATATCCTCTTTGCTGAGCTTTTTGGGGTTACTTCAGACCTTGGAAGTCAATAGGAAGGCTCCTGTTAATTTGAATGATCGCTAGCTCAGGCCTTTTGCTGTTCAATGCCCACTACACCCTAGTCTACTGAAAGAGAACCACTGATGGAGGGAGCACCTGGTCCAAGAGGGCTGAAGAGCTGGAACCCAGGTGTTACTGATCACCGCAGGCTCCAAGAGAACTTGGGTGTGAATTGTCAAGGGTTTTGCACAAGTTGTGAGCATGAAAGAATAACATTGGCCTTATCTGCTAAATAATAAACTCACTCAAGTATTATAGAGACACCCAGGACCTGAGAGTACCCTTAATACTCCACAGCATTGGCTGCAGGTAAAGTAGTAAGTGCATGACTGAAGTGTAGATAGGAATCAGCAAGGGATGCTTAGGTTTCTCCCTTTCTTATGCTGAATTGCACCAGAATAGTGAGTTGGCTCTCTAGTACAGGATGCAATAGCCCTGGGATACTTAGGGAAATAGCACAGGGAAGAGGGCTAGAGAAGGAAAGGCTGGAATTAAATGGTCTCCAAAGAGGATACAAAATGTGGAAGGGGAAGACCTGCTCTAAGGTACAGAGAGATCAGTAAGCACTAAGATGTGTGCTGATTGCAATAAACAAGCTGTGTGTGTTTCAGGTAAGGGGAGTTGCCTCACTAATCTCAGCTGAGACCATGGAAGAAAAACAGCAACAGAGCTGAGTAAAGAATGGAACACTGGGAGAGCAGAAAATAGGGAAGCAATTGAATTACTATAGGGCAGTACAGGAGAGTCAAAGGGCATACAGTAGCAGTGTGTAATCACAGCTAAACAGCTCTCATCAGTCAGATCATCTGCCTTTCAGCCTGCTTCTGTTTTTCATCTCACTTATTTCCTCCTCCCCCAGCTCTTCTTCTTGAGTCATGAAGTGGACGTTCTGTTTACAGAAGTGGACATTTCCTCAATATGAAGTGCTAAAGCTGCACATCACTTCTCCTGGGTGCTCCTCTCTCCTTGTGCATTTGTTTAACAGCACCAAACACTTTGCATTTAGAGACGCTGCTGTAGTTCAGACTTTCTCTGGATGTGTCCTTGGCAGATGGATTTCCCCATTTGCTCAGGATTTGTGTGTGACATTGGGTCCCAGAGGAATAGCTACTGCACAACTGTAGTCGTCTCTGTGCAGGGCATGCTCTGTATAGTCTGTCTCTGGGTATGCAGCACTTGAGAAACCTGGCCAAGGCAGCTTGCCTGGCACGCTACAGTCCTAGATGTTCCAGCTGGAAGAAGCACCCCACCTCTCACCATTGCTGGGGCTGCAGCTTTGGTACGCAGGCTCCTAGGCTGAGGACTGGAGCTTTGTCTGTGTAACTAACATTGCCACTCTTGAGGATCCTTGACCCAATTACTTTGCCAGAGCCCCTTTCCTTCTGAGCCCCAAGCAGTAGCAGCTTGTCTTAGGATGGGTTTCATCATACTGAAATGGAGGCATCCTATCCAAATAGCCTTTCCGTGCCCTACACACCTGGGATGGATTGAGCTGCCCCTCTGCCAGTGCCATAGATCGACAGTGAAGATGAATGGGTTCAACACTGGAGGAATCTCTCCTTTGAATGCTGAGATGACTAGCTTTTAGTAGATTCCCAACATAGAGAAGACTTGCGTTAAGTGAATTTATTTCTTCCTTCCTCTCATATTTATGTGTTGAATTAATATTTTCTATTCAGCAAGTCAATTAGCTGTGCCTGCCACTGTGCACTAAACATTGGAGTTTGCTTTAATTCTTCTTTCAGAAAGCACTGCTTATCCTGCCTGTATACAAGATATCTACCTACAGCTTACTTAGGAGACCTCTATTTGCATGCGATGACTATAAAGCATTTTGGAATAGCTGGTTTGTTTGTCCCTGGTAGCGTGCTCCTAACACAAACCTCATGAATAGGGCAGACAGTGGGTGTAAAAACTCTTTCAGAACTTGAAAGTGTTTGGTTTCGTTGATGGCATCTTGTCTTAAGTGACACAAGTGAACTTGGAGACAAGAAATGAGATGTTATTGACTGGAGTGTTTCCAGAGGTTTACACTGCTGAGTTGGCAACTAGCCCTGCTTTTATTTCCCCCCAAATTGACACATCTACACTTCATGTCAATTTTAGTGCCAGCTACAGTGATTTACAATCTTCCCTTCCAGAATTGAAGTTTCTTAACCAATTATAAATGACCAAAAGATGTTTCTTGCCAGTCATTTTATCTGTCCAGAAGTGATAAGAATTTATCTGATAGACAGAGGTATTTCACACTTAGAACAGTTTGGGAATCTTGCAAGGAAGATTATATGGAAAATATATGTTTTTAGGATATGATATTAAAAATGGCTCCATACTGTATCTCCTTTCCCAGAATAGTCCCAGACACTGGAGTGCCAAGTGCTTGCTATTCTTGGTGGTGCTGGTGGTGAGTGCAGGGCTGGTGGTTAGTGTGGTAGGGACAACCTTCTTTTACCAAGCATTGCTTTGCAGAGGTGGGAAGTTTAAAAGACATGGAAAATCAGAAAAGCACTTGTCAGAAAATTTCACTCATAATGTCTCCAAGGTGTTTCAGTGTTGGAGAGGTGGAGGAAGATGAGGACAGCATAGGGAAGATTATTACAAAGGCAGAGATGGTCTTTAAAACTATGGTAGCTCCACCTGTCTCAAAGAGGCAGATCAGCAACTTCTTTTTCTGGCTATTGGAAGCTGTAGAATTGGTGGGCTGCAGGCGTTTGGCCTCACTGCTGTGGAGGAGACGATCCTCTAAAAGCAGTCTGCCTTCCAAGGCCGTATCCAGACCCACAGCATGTTTGGAAAGGCACCAGTATGTTGCTGATTTGTAGAATTTCCATTTCCCGTGATGATTTTTTCTCAGAAAGGGGAGCTGGGGTTAAGACTGGAGCTGGAGAGATTTTGATTCGTGTGGGGCTTGGAGGGGAGAAGAGGGAGACCACTGTTACTGTCTCAGAGAGGCAATGGGCAGGGGGACTATTTCTATGAGAAGTGCAGA
>NW_008824030.1:656932-662939 GCF_000699105.1 Pygoscelis adeliae
TGCAAAGCTCACAGAAGCAGCAGCTAATACTGCTCAGGCTGCTGCAGCCTGGCCTTGGCAAGTGGCTGTTACTCAGTTACGGACTCTCAGATCCACTGCTCTAATTAGCAAATTTGCTATGTGGAGTAGCACTGCAAGCTGTGAATTTGCATCTGCAACTGCAAGAGAAGATGGATGTGATTTTAGCGTGTTGCTGTTGTGAACAGACCTGCCAGAAGTAGGTGGAAGGACTTGCAGTGGGCTATCCACCATAGTGTTTTCTCCTGAGATTTCCTGGCTGCTTTGTGCACTATCCAGAAACTGTAGTTCTCCATAGCCCTTACCCCTCCTATAGCTGCTGTGTCAAGTTGTGTTTACACCTACCGTAAGGGGCAGAGATTCACACCATCTCAGTGTCAACAAGCTTGTAAATCATCTACTTAATAGTCACAGGTAAGATAACATATTAAATTCTAAAGGCACTAAGAAATCTGTCCCACCTCACTCACCCTCCCTACCAAGTACTGAATCTTGTCCAAAGCTGCACAAACAGGATTCTAGATAAAGACCTTGGGTAAGAGTTACTAAAACAAACAGGGCGTGGAGTGGTTTGTTAAGGGACTGGCCTTCTCAAGGCCAAAGGGTGGGTGTGGAAGAATACACCTTACTGAAAGGAAAGCTAAGAACATTAAAAAAATCCATCTTAGAACAAAAAAAGCCCTGCCCAGAAGTCTGTAATATTTTAATTAAATTGATGTAGTGTGGGAGGAGAATCATACAAGTACCGTGCACTCCATGCAAAGTATACTGTCTGGGATTTCACCAACTAGCAGCACAAAAACTTTCTAGAAGCAGAGGGATCCTATTCTGCTTAGCATGATGCAGTGCAGCAGACTTATTCAGAGTTAATGCAGCTCTAGCAAGGAAACTACATGCTCCAAACTACATTTCTGTCTTTCCTTTAAAAGTGCTTTAAGAGAATTTACCAATCATCTGCAAACTGCCTGACTGTGAACACAGAGAAAAGAGCAGAAATTTCCCAGTTTACCTCTTCCCTTTTCTGCCATATGCAACAAACCCTTCTGTAGCAGTACAGTTCCTGGGGGCATGTTAGTTCAGTCACTGTGTGGTGCCTGTGAATTGATGACTGGCTTGATGTCAGGGTTTTCTTTCCTATTTTTGTTGTCATGTGGATGAAATCCACTGTTAGAGCATTATCTGTTATTGCTGGGGGCTACATTCTGATTTAAAGGCAAAAAAGTCAAAATCTGTGATTTTGCTAGCCTGTGATCAGGACCTGGGGGAGCTATTTGTAGGTAGAACATGATGGACCACAGGGCTGTAGTTTTAGGTCAGTAACACCTCAAAACCTGTTCCTTTTGCAGTTTTTTCCCTAGAAGAGTATGTGGTCTATACCTTTAGTCAGTGCATAGAGGTAATGGCTACATCCCCTTGGCTTAAGGCTTGTTTAACTTTCCGATGCTGCTGCAGAGCTATTGTTAGTTAGCAGATGAGGCAAGTGTTACCATTTTAGCACAGTCTAAAAGAAAAGGATAGGAGGGAGCTATTAGATTCTCCACTGTGTTACTTTTCTGCCTGGTGGCAGGGTTGTCCTTCACACTGAACTCTCAAATGTGGTAATAATAACAGTAAAGCTTTATTTTTACTGGTTATCAGCCAAAAGCAACAACTAGGCTAAACCAGAAAAAATCATCCCTTCTGCCTTTGCAGCACGTGCACTGAATCTTTGTGCTGGTGCTCTGATACTTCTCTAGATCTTTCCTGAGGAGACAAGGGGACACAGAGACCTTCATCCCACCCCAAACAACCTGGTCTACATAATCTTGGCCACCGCCTAAGAACAGGCCTCCTGCCCTCTTCCCAGCAGGCTGACACTCTCCCGCCACCCAGAGCAAATCAGCAACACCTCCCTTCTCTCCTATCTTGCTTTTGCTATTGAGACATGGTAGGCTTTTTACAGCTGCCTGTATCTGCCTCTAGCAGTTGCCACCTCTTCTTCCTCTGCGTGTGCATGACAGTCTTATGTCTTTTCAAGTGGGCCCTATCACAAACAAGTTGCCAAGTTTGTGAAACCAAGGAAGAGAAAGGATGTGTGTCTGACCAAAGAGCCCCCATAAGGGCCAGAACCGGGAAAATGCATGGACTGATTTGCATGCGGGCACTTCGCATCTTTCTGGACTGCAGATGCTCTTTAAGGAAATAACAGAGACTGTGTCACCCAAGGTGTTGAGGACTATACTGACTTTAGGTGGATCTAATCTCATTTGCTTATGGCGTGCTTTTAAGGAAAGAGACCCTGCTGCAAAGGTTACAAAGCAAAAGGAAGTCTGGCCTTCCTACTGGAAAAAAGAGCATGCTCCTGGCGTGCTGATGGTGCATGGCTTAGGTTTTCCTTCATTTGCGTGAACAGTGGGAAAATAATCAGGAGGTAAATCCTGTTCAGACAGAATTCAGAGTCACTTTGGATGGTGTTCCTCTTCATTCTAGAGATCTGCAAAGTAGACGTGTACACCAAAGCTGCCCGGTCTGGGTTCCTTTAATAGCCAAAGGAAAGGAATTGGCACTTGTGAAGAATTTTCAGGGGGTAAGTGAAACTTGCCCTTGGTGCTGTTGATGGTACACAAGAGTTTGGGCTGAGCTGAAATTGGATCCTTTATTGGATGCAGGGGGGAACATTGTCACCGAGGATGAGGAAAAGGCTGAGGTACTTAATGCCTTCCTTGCCTCAGTCTTTAGCAGTCAGACTAGTTATCCTCAGGGTACTTGGCGCCCTGAGCTGGAAAACAGGGATGGCGAGCAGGATGAACCCCCCATAATCCAAGAGGAAGCGGTCAACGACCTGCTACGTCATCTGGATACTCACAAGTCTATGGGGCCGGATGGGATCCACCTGAGAGTGCTGAGAGAGCGGGGGGAGGAGCTACCAAAGCCGCTCTCCATCATCTATCAGCAGTCCTGGTTAACGGGGGAGGGCCCGGATGACTGGAGGCTGGCCAATGTGACGCCCAGCTACAAGAAGGGCCGGAATGAGGATCCGGGGAACTACAGGCCTGTCAGCCTGACCTCGGTGCCGGGGAAGATCATGGATCGGTTCATCTTGAGGGCGCTCACAAGGCAGGGGCGGGACAACCAGGGCATCAGGCCCAGCCAGCATGGGTTCATGGAAGGCAGGTCCTGCTTGACCAACCTGATCTCCTTCTATGACCAGGTGCCCCGCCTAGTGGACAAGGGAAATGCTGTGGATGTGGTCTACCTGGACTTCAGTAAGGCCTTTGACCCCGTCTCCCACAGCATTCTCCTGGAGAAGCTGGCGGCTCACGGCTTAGACAGGTGTACTCTGCGCTGGGTAAAAAACTGGCTGGACGGCCGGACCCAGAGAGTTGTGGTGAATGGAGTTCAATCCAGTTGGCGGCCGGTCACGAGCGGTGTTCCCCAGGGCTCAGTACTGGGGCCAGTTCTGTTTAATATCTTTATCAATGATCTGGATGAGGGGATCGAGTGCACCCTCAGTAAGATTGCAGACGACACCAAGTTGGGCAGGAGTGTTGATCTGCTCGAGGGTAGGAAGGCTCTGAAGAGGGACCTGGACAGGCTGGATCAATGGGCCAAGGCCAACTGTATGAGATTCAACAAGGCCAAGTGCCGGGTCCTGCCCTTCGGCCACAACAACCCCATGCAATGCTACAGGCTTGGGGAAGAGTGGCTGGAAAGCTGCCTGGCGGAAAAGGACCTGGGGGTGCTGGTCGACAGCCGGCTGAACATGAGCCGGCAGTGTGCCCAGTTGGCCAAGAAGGCCAATGGCATCCTGGCCTGTATCAGAAATTGTGTGGCCAGCAGGAGCGGGGAAGTGATCGTGCCCCTGTACTCGGGACTGGTGAGGCCGCACCCTGAATACTGTGTTCAGTTTTAGGCCCCTCACTACAAGAAGGATGTTGAGATGTTGGAACGTGTCCAGAGAAGGGCAACGAGGCTGGTGAGGGGTCTGGAGAACAAGTCTTATGAGGAGCGGCTGAGGGAGCTGGGGTTGTTTAGCCTGGAGAAAAGGAGGCTGAGGGGAGACCTCATTGCTCTCTACAACTACCTGAAAGGAGGCTGTAGCGAGGGGGGTGTTGGTCTCTTCTCCCAAGTAACTGGCGAAAGGGCGAGAGGAAATGGCCTCAAGTTGCGCCAGGGGAGGTTTAGATTGGATGTAAGGAAAAATTTCTTTACTGAAAGAGTAGTTAAACATTGGAAGAGGCTGCCCAGGGAAGTGGTTGAGTCACCATCCCTGGAAGTATTTAAAAAACAGGTAGATGAGGCGCTTAGGGACATGGTTTAGTGGGCATGGTGTTGTTGGGTTGACGGTTGGACTCGATGATCTTGGAGGTCTCTTCCAACCTTAATGATTCTATGATTCTATGAAATACAGATGTCTGTGGTGAAATCCCACCGTTGGTGTAATGAAATCTTGGAGGAGATCCTGGGACCCGAATTGTTCCGCACTGTGAAAGGAAGATGTGGAGCACAGGAAGACTGTAAATGAACAATCTATTAAGAACAAGAAAGTCCTCTTAAGGTTGTGACTCTACCAAGTTTACACAGAGATGGATGGTTTTTGAATAGGGAAGAATAAGTGTAACAGACCCCTGTAGACTTCAATATGGGGGACAAAACACTGCAGACAGCAAGTCACCCATTTCAGGGCTAGCATCCTGGACTGTGTAGCCTTAGGACACTGATAGAAAGCCCCTGTAGGGCTTGCCAGTAGGTGCAAATGATGGAAATAGGATTTTCTAGGAAGGCAGGTGGTGATTGAATAGCACTTCTATTTTTGTTTTTTGAGGTCACTCTATTTGTTTTGAAGTCATTCTAATTCAGAGTTGGAAGGGAGCAGGAGTTGTTTTTTTTGGCTACAAACTTGGTTTGAACTTTAACCAAGCAGCGTCTTTCTGTGGCAGTTAGCCATGCAGCCATGAGGAAGGATTTCGAAGGGCAGTTAAGAGGCAGCGTTGGCAGCGTCCCTTGGGCTGCACTGACAGACCGGTCTTGCACAAGTGCCAGAATGGCCTGACCCAGGCTGGGGCCATCACTGCTGAGCCTCTGCCTCCCACCTCCTCAGGACTGCTGCGGCTGTGCCAGGGAACACCAGCTGGCAGGCAGGTATGGGTTCACTGGTGTCCTCTAAGGACAAATACACAAAGTCCCAAGCCAAACAGGCTAATGACAGGGAAGAGATGGCCTGGCTCTGCTCTTCTGTTGACATGCTGACGTGGCTGTGTTTTTGTCTGTCAGGTCCCTGACAGTGGACCTCCAGGAAGAGGGGAATGGTAAGTCACAAGAAAAGAGTATAGCTGCACGCTTCAAAACATCTGTATGGGGAGCATCTTACCAAGATCCTGCACGCTCTGTCTGTCAGTGTGCTAAGCAAGTTATCAATTCAATCAAAACCTTTTTTAGCAATAGCCTTGACAGCCATAGCCTTGGCAGGCACAAGTGAAAGAAGGAAACCTCTTATGAAGGCTTAAGTAGGCCTTTTCATCCATTCCCCAAGGAAAGGATTTCTTGTCCACTAGCTCCTTGCTTGGCAGAAACACTGGTTTCAAAGAGCCTTGCAGAACAATGTCTGGCAAAATCTACGATACAGGAGTAAGAAAACAAATTAACTACTTGTGCTTGGAAGAGCTTATTCTTGTTCAAATGCTCTGTAAGATAGTCTTCTGAAGACCTCAGAGTGACAGTAACCTTACAGATACTGTGCCTTGGAGTCAGAATTAAGTTGGATTTTTTTCTGTTAATGTGGAGGCCTGTAATCACAATAATTTTTGGTTTACGTGGTTGATGAGCTAGAATTATTTCTCATAGCAGAGCCAGTTGCTGAGATAGAGATATATTTTGATACTTTTCCATCTCAAGCATGCCCAGAAAGCACGTCTTAACTCTTATGTGTTATTGTGTATTCTAAAGCTGGGAGAAAATCCTCTAAATACAGTAATGGCTATGACACTGGTACAAAATTCCCCTCTTTCCC
>NW_008824030.1:662962-672873 GCF_000699105.1 Pygoscelis adeliae
AAGTGCTAAGAGGGAATTACACAATAACTGATCACACCTTACTTACAATACTTTCTCTGCTCCAGTGTTGCACTGAGAACTGCAAAGTGGCTGAGGAGAATTTTTTTCTGAGTGGGAAAGGTGCACATTGGGTCCAGAACAGCACTTCTTGAAGTTAGTTCCTAAATTAGTCAGTTCAGCATGTCTGATGTAGCTGTCATTCTGCTGGGTACCCAAGTTCTGGTTTCCCAAGCTGATGTTTGCTGCACTGAATTTGCTGCTGGCATTTCTCCAAATGGCAGCACAAGCTTTCGCAGGCAGCTGGGGTGCAGATCCTGCAGTAATATGCAGAGGAACGAGTACTGTGGCCACTCTCATCCTCCTGCCCAGATGCAGCAATGAATTATTGTGTGCATTATCTGATGACTGACTGTGAGGCATGCCGTGCTTTGGGGAGGGGCATAGCTGAGATCCCTGATGTCCCACTGGAAGTCACATCGGAGAGGTCCCATATGCTGCTGGAGGTCCTATGCTCTTTCCGGGTGGGTAGATTTGCCAGGCCCTTGTCAGAGCCTGCAGAGAAGCTGAGGCAGATCTCCATCTGGCCAAATCCTATCCCAAAAAGGGGGCTCGTTTTGAGGAGGACTGGCAAACTGAATTCCTGTGGCAGATAAGGCAGCTTCTGTAGGGCAAAAAAACATGGCTACAGACCAGTTGGGAACGAACGGAAGTTTGTTTCAGTCGCAGCAGCTAGATTGCAATAGCAAAAACGTCCTTAACACTACCTAGTTTGTCAACCAGTGGACAAAAGAATTTCTTGCACAATTCAGAGCAATATGCTAGCCAACTACACATGTAAGGAAAGGGTTTAAACTTGCACAATGTGCTGAGGAATGATACAAGTGGGAATTTTGTCTCACAGCTATTGGCAATTAGAAGGAATGGAGAGATAACGGAATTCGCTCTGTCCTTCATTCCATGGAGGAGGCTCAACCACAGCAGACACTGCAGGCCAAAGGTATTCAGTTGTGCACGCGTGGGATGTGTCCATGACAAGGAGAGTCTGTGCAGAGAGCAGTTCAAAGAACAGTGATTTTCTGCATGTGCTATGGCATTGTGGAGAGCATATTGTAGTAAAGATGTCACTTGGAGAATATTTTGTTGGGCTAATTGGATATTAGGAAAATGTTCTTCACTGTGGGCATGGTCAAGCACTGGAACAAGTTCCCTGGGGAAGCGGTCATGGCACCAAGCCTGTCGGTGTTCAAAGAGCGTTTGGACAATGCTCTTAGATATACGGTTTAACTTTTAGGTTGCCCTGTGTGCAGTCAGAATTTGGACTCAATGATCCTCATTGGTCCCTTCCAGCTCAGGATATTCTATGATCCTAATTACTCTGAATTCAGTGACTAGTTAGATGTTGCTTATTTACTTCCAAACTTTTATGATTTATGTCATGTCCATGTGGTGTGATGCTCTAAGCTTTGATTCCAACCACTTCTCTTACAAATGTTATTAAGAAAAGTGTTACTCTGAAAGCTAAGATAATGCGTAGATTTATTTTCTATGTCTTTAAAAAAGAAAAGCAATGAGCTAATCTAAGAGATAAAGGTATGCCAGGCTTCCTACATTTAAAAGGTTGAGCTCTTTTGATGTAAATGTACTTATCTTAAATTACTCAAAACAGGAACTTCATTTCTGTGATGTAAACTTTTTTCTTAACAATTTGCTTAGTGAATATAGCAATTACAGAGCCACTCTTAAAAGTGAATATCCACAAGACTTGGAGATTTAGAGCAGCTGGCTTATGTTATTCACAGTCCACTTATTCAGACTGGTTGGAATGGAGCGTACGCACTCTTTTCTCTAGTTGCTGGCTTAGGACTTGCTAAGACAGAAGTGCCCAGGAGACTTTGGGGAAACTCATTCTTGTTTAGATCTGTAACTGTGAAATGTATCCAGAAGGATCTGTGTTCGTCCTACTCAGAAGAACAATTGAAATTCAAAGCTAAGCAAAGGAGGTATCTATATTGCAATAGAAGAGCAGATTGCTAGTGTAGATGTGGCTCACAATACCTTTTGTTAGTGTAAAAACAAACAGGATGGGGCACTCTTTTTCCCTTGAGCTTTTTCCAACTGATGAGGGACTCCTGTTTTCCAAAGGACGGAAGATAGCTTTTCATTTTATCGTTGGATGTTTCCTTCACCTCAAATTCCTTCTTCCGGATTTTTTGGGTAGCAGTTGTTACAGCATCTATATGTCAGGAAAAAACCTGCATGTCCCCCTCTCCTCCTGCTTTCAGTGCCCTATAAAAAAATAACTTCTTTGTTTCACTCCCCTCTTCCCAGATGTTACATCTATCTGGAGTGTAAATAACTGAATAACTTAGTACTTATACACGATATGATACCTTTGATTTTAGAGCATCAGAATAGGTTCTGATCTGGAGAGTGTCAATATCAAAAGTGAAGGGAAATGCTCTGTTCCCATGAATTCAAAGTGAAGTGAGAACTTTGATGTGAATCTCAAATGAACATGGAGGGAGTGGTCCTCTCTAAAGTAGTTCAGCTGGCACCTGTAACCTGTTAAACTGCAGTCATATCGCTCATGTGAATCAATATTTGAACCAATATTTACTTAGGACTCGGGCATGATTTATATGGGAGTCTTGGTATTGCAACAACTGCTGTGTTACTCAATTGGATTCCCAAATGACTGGTTAATACATAACAAGCCAGATTTGTAAATTCAGTTGGCACAAGTTATCATCAGAATGGAAAGGAGAATTTGTGATAGCATATTGTATTTAATTCATAAATCTATTAAAAACCTGTAATGGAGTACAACATTAAATGCTCTGGTTAAGGAGGCAATGGGTTTCATTCTGTTTTCAGAGGCTTTCTAATCTGGATTAATTGCTTGGTGACCATTTTCTAGTTGTCATGAGTAATTGTGTTATTCCTCTGTGTCAAAATGGAAACAAAGTAGGACTAAATTAGTTAATTACAAAATGCCACAGTAAAAAACTTTATAGTGTGCAACACTATTCCAGTAACAATTAACAGTGAGCTTAATTCTGGGGTCAAAAAACAGTCCGCAGCTTTGAAGTTTAGGTATATCACAAAATCACTTTGGCTGTATATAAAGTTACCCTCACCTTCTGGGCATTATCAGTGATTGTTTCTGAATGAAGGCCATTTGTCTGGATGATGTGGAGTGTTTCACAGAAAAATACACTCCACTCATTTTATGCCAGTACGGTAATAAAAGGATTATTGAAAGTCTAAAGACGTGTACAATAACCAGGTATTGTTAGTCAAAGATACTAGGGCAAAGGACTGACTTTGCAAATGCTATTTGATCTTTTGGAAGAGATTTTATTTTTTTAAATAAAATAAACCAGCACAGGAAATTTAGAGTGATGTGTTTCCTCCCATAAATAGAAACGATGAGTTAAAACTCTTCGGACAGGCTAAGAAGTCCTCAGTGTCTGTGTAAAACAGACAAGACCTATTGTTTTCTAGGTTTCAGGCTAGAACACTTGAAAATCAACGTGTGTGTGTGTACGTCAGGAAGAAAACACAGCCAGCTCCCCGAAATGATTTAACTTCTTTGCTCTGCTGATCATCCTGTATTTACCCTGTCTGCTCTTCAGCACGTGTATGCTTTAAGTCCAATGACAACTTCTTTGGCAGGCAGTTCCCCATGAATAATCATACTGCTGCATATTTGGAAACATTTTCTAACTTAATGACCTTTCTTTAACCTCAGGCTGCTAGTTGTTATTACTGGGAAGGAACAAATGTGTCTGAGTGAGGTGAATAGCTGAAGCTATTGCCTAGAACACGTATCTTGCCTTAGGCTCCACCAACAGAGTCCCATTGCTGCTATCGCTGCAGGGTTGGCTTCCCAAAGATTTGGAAACTTCTCCCTGCCACCTCCTTACTCTGATTGTGCCCATGATAGAGGTTTAACGGCCCACGTGGAATAACCAGCTAGAAACCATTCTTTGGCTTAAATGATAAACTCTGCCAGGATGCCATAAAAACTATGTCAATTACTTACGTACAGTCAGTGCCCGAGTCAGAACTACAGTGTCTGGAATCCATACCTGGAATCCACCCTTTTACATCCAAACATAGGAAAAAACTGCAGCATGCTTGAATAACCAGCAGTACTGGAGTTGCAAGTTCCATCACAAATCAGTTATTTCAGCTTGGTATTAGTCCATTGCTATGCATGCTTAGCATAGCAAATTGTTGCATAACGAGCAAAAGGGGAGAAGAAAAAAAAGATATTTTAGAAGTCCAAGTCATTTTAAGATTAGTCTGTGATCTACCTCATTATTTGGGTCAATAATAGATTTTGAAATGTTTTAGAAATGTATGCATGTTTTTATTTTACTACTGGCTGTTGTTCAAGCAACATATTGATGTGGGTGTGCTCTTGGATCTCTTTGTTGTGTTGTATTTGAATATAGAGCATTTACTATCATGTTAAGGGCAGGTACATGAACATAAGGAAGTCTTCTAATCGGCTTTGCTTCTGCTCTGTCCATGCAAGTGTCCAGTGAATGCTCTTGTGCTCTTCACTGCATACAGGCTCTGAGCATTTAACACAAGCAGTGACAGTGTCTGATGCCTTGTTACAGTGCATTACCAGCTTTTTCCTACATGATTCTCTGCAGCCTTTTGTTAGTGACCATTATTACATCCGTGGTAATTAATTCTGTGGCTTTTTTTCCTCCTCCCTAGTCACCACATCATACCCACCTCATACTAGCCCACTTGGTATCAGGGGAACATGCCCCAGCTCGTGCAGGTGATTTGCCTGTGTTGCACGCTTGAAACAGCTAGAGGTGTGTCTGGCATGTTCTTCCTTAGAGCATGTTTCTTCAGCTCCCAGCTATATACTTCCACAGTGGAATTCATAATGCAGAAAACTATTAGTCCAAGGCCTGGCCACAGTAGACATATTGGAAAAGATGCGATTTAGCACAGTTTAGAACTTTCTGAGTGTTTTCAGTGATTGTTGTGGTCACTTTTAACCCTAGGAAGAGTTGCAAAAATGTGGTATCACAGAAAAGAGACTATCCAGTTTCTTTTTCCACTAGCAGGCTGAAATCTATCCCAGTGAGGCTGCAAAGGATGTGCAAGTGAGCCTACGGACCAGTGGCAGGTCTGCTCTCGAACAAGATAGCAGTAGGGCTCTGCCACAAGCCGGGGGCAAGAAGGGGAAGCAAAGAGCCTGTTCCTCTGCGGCTTGGGTGGCTCTGTCACAAAACGACAGTGGTGGCAACCCTCATGCAGGACATCCTCCAGCAGGCAAAGTGAGCAAGCAAGGACCACCTAATGGGTGAGGACCCCCCGGTGCCTTCCACGCGCTCCTCCAGCCCACAGAACATAGCGCAGCCCTGACCTGAATAGCTCCTTCTCGCCCAGAACTAATAAAACCAGAGAAGATTAAGAGGGAAGAGAGAGCTGATTCAGTGCAGGTAGGGAACTGTTACTATAGCAACTGTTTTCTTCTTTGAGCATAGCTTGGGAGGACTCCCTTGTGAGGGGATTTCTGCACAGTCCCCAGGCTGGGCAGGGAGATTGCTTCAAGAATCTCGTTTGACAAAGGCTGCATGGCTGCACTCTTGAACTCTGCTGGGGATCAGGGGGAGCTGGGATAGGTTTGTAGAAGAGTTTGACACTCGTTCAAAAGTAAAACAGATGTTGAAGGGCCTGAATTCATGGGAGAGATTACTAAACTGGGACTGTATTAAAAGTGATACTCACCTCATGGTGTATTGTTCTGTGGGTTGCAGCTACGTCTGAAGATGTTACTGTACCACAGTACCCCACGCAACCAGGAGTTTCAAAGCTGGAGTTTTTAAAAGAAATAAGAGAATATTTAGCTAATTCCTACTGGATTTTTAAATCTCTCTGAGGTCCTGAGAAAGCTCCCCAGCTGGGTTTCTTCAATGAGATGAAATTGGTACAGAGTACAAAATTGAGTAACTTGTAATACAATAAAGGTTTGGTCAGTCTGACTCCAAGAAAAGTCATTCTCTGGGCCTTGAGCCAGGTAATGTTATCTTAGCATACTGCTTGGAGTACCTGGCACTGTAGATGCTCTAGGTCTTTGTGGTTATCTTAGACCAACATAGCAAATGAATGAGCATATTATCCTTTCAGTAGGGCTGCTTTCTGGTGTAACACTTCCCTTGCATTCACAGGAGACATATAAATACCAGGTCAGTGCCTAGTGTAAATCCCTCATCTTTAGCCCTTGTTAACCCTGTGTGCTCTGGCAGGTATACTTCAGGGGCCAAAATTGTACCTTGGTTTTTTGCTGGTATTTTGTGCTGGGAACAAAACAAACACAGAAGGAAAATAAAACAACCTATGACCATCTCAAATTTAGTCCTGAAATTCTCTCTCAGGATCACAGCACAGAGGGCGTTGCAAATTCTGTTGATAAGGGATGAGCAAAGGGGGCTTTGGGTGAAATATTCCACTCCCCTATTCTCCCTAGGCTGCTTATTGCCTATTTTTCCATGCAGTATTGTTGCTGGAGACACAGATCTAGGAGAATGTTGTCTGCCACGATCCCACTACCCTTCCTATCACTGAGCAGGAGGAAGGGGGGGACAGCTGCACAGCCTCTCTCTTACAGTTGCATCTTGCCCAGGTGGCTAACCCAACTTCAAACCTTCATAAACCCTGGCTTTCAGAGTAGCATTTTTTTGGCTGTTAATGCAGGGAATAAGAAACAGCAGCATTAACATTTGCTTAAAATTCATCAAGGGTCTTACCAGACGTAGAACCAAGGAATTGAAAAATGAAAGCAGGCTCCCTGCTCCAAGTGCAACTTGAACGCAGAACTATACTGAGAGTATTTTGCTATTGCACAATGCTCCCCTGTGAGCAGTACACTGAGGAGGTGAGCCAAGAGGCTGAGGGACTCAAGGACAGCCCTGAACTCTCACCCACACTTGCAACGACTGCACAGTTCCTGTGTCAAAGTCTCTGGCCTCAGCCTAGTTTCAGAAATGGGATTCACAAACTCAACAGCAACCTGCTACTGGTCCGTAAAGAATGTTTATCAACAACTGCTATTAAGAAGTCTGCAAGCTTTTCAGCTGAAATAAGTATCTGCATCCTTCTACAAAAGTGTCATTCTCTCTGTGCCATGTGGCAGATCCGGCCTTAGCTGGCATTTGATCTTGCCCGTAAAATCTGCTGCTGCTTGGTATAATAGCGAGAAAGACTTGTGAAAGAAAATTAAGTGTTTTATGAGTCAGAATTCTAGACTTAGCTCTTTTTGTGAGCAATAAGCAATTTCTACTGCACCAATGCAATTGGGGTGAATAAAATCATGCATCCATCCAACTGCAATTCCCTTTGCTGCAAATATACAAGTATTACAGAAAACTGGGAAAAAATATTCTAAGAAGCTTTAGTAAATCACACAAATTAATAAATTAACAAATGGTTCACATTATACTGTCATAGAAAAGAGACATATGCCCTCTCCTGATTGAATATGTGATTAAGACTGCGTTCAGAACCAGTGAAAAGTAGAAATCTCAATCAGGACTTGGTGAAGAAGTGTCTCCATTACTGCAAAGAAAGTAGTGGACTCACTGACCATTATATTCTGTTCAGCCATTGAAGTAATAATTACATGGTCATGATATGGGGTTGAGGGAAAGGTAAATTACAGATGAAAAAAGTTGTTTTTTACTGTCTGAGGGGAAGATTTCTGTGACGAGTAGTTTTGTCTCCCTCCATATTGACAGCAGAGGTCATACTAACTTTCAAGCCTCTACTCACCCCAGCAGAGGGGATCTTAGTCCAGATTGTACCTTGCTTACAGCATAATCAATCACTATGTGTTTTGTCTGTGCCCTAACCCTACTTATATCACTGTTACTTCCTTCACAGGCTTTAAAGCTAGGTTATCCAGGGGATACAGGCAGCTGAAGAATTATTCTCTTAATGGGTCTCATTTATTAGATGCTACAGTAGATTAACCTATTAGATGGAATCAGAAATTGAACATAGATACAGAACTACGTGTAGTTCTGCTATCTACGTGTGTGCTAATGCAGCTTGGTCGCTATGATGTAAAATCTGACATCAGGAACATGAAGACACGCTTGCCTTTTTCTGTTACTTAGCAGACGGCTGGTTGATTGACTAATGCATTGGGTAGGATATTGCATTGTTACCTATCAACAAGGTACTTCTAGTGCACAAGAAATGGAAACAGGGGTCAGCTGCTGCTGAGAACATAATCAGGTTTCTCAGGTCTGAGTCCAGTATTTTAACCATTCAGCCTTGGAGCACTTGAGCCAATAATTCAGTACTTAATTCCCTTCTTCGGGTTTTTTCTGATGCCTTTTAGGTTTCAATATATTCTGATATTAGCAAAAGTCTTAGTTTTGTTGAATTTGACTATATGCATTATCTAAGTGTAATAGTTTCCTCCTTAGGTGCAGGAAAAAAATCACATATACAAGTAGGAGAAATAGGTTTGTTTTCTTTTTTTCTGATTATTTGAGTGTGGACTTAAAACTTATGAAAAGTACCATCTTAGTAGCTCTAGAATGAGAACCTCTCTCTGTTTATCCATTTAAAACATACAGCATGAAGAAGAGCAGTATAACATTGCTCCTCCTGCGTGCTTTGAGCCAAACCACGGAAGTTCTTGGGAAAGAGCAGAAAATTACTTACTTTCATGTTTAGTGAAACCAGTACCTGCCTTTCCACGTACTCTACTGGGTTTTGCATCATGCCTTCAGACCATTCATCTTTGGCATTGCTGCCTAGGCTTTCAATTAAGACCAAGTTCATGCCACTGCTGCCACATGGCTTCCTGCACATACAAATCAACCACATTTGAAATGCACAATGGCAGGATAACATGGCTGAAAGAACTATTACCCACAATTTACAGATGAAAGTCATCTTAACCAATAATGGATTCCATAAACAGCATTTACTTTCTGGGAATAATGAAAGAAAAATAATTCTGGCAAGTAACATATCGATACGCCTTCCTATCAAGTAAGCCTGCAAGCCCTTATGATTACTCACCTTTACTTCTATCACGAGTTCCCCTACTGCTTTGTTCTCGCCTTTATTGCACTGTACATGCTTGTGGCTCCTCAGAAGATAGACCATGTTTGTTGTAAAACACTCCGAACAGTTTTCAAGTGAGTTACACCCTTTTTGTAAACTCAACAATAAATTACAATGAGTTACTAACTACCAATAAAGTGTTAAAACAATAAATGATGTAATGAGCAGAACAAAAGTCTAAATGAAATATGTATTTGGGCTTCATATGGATCCAGGATACTTATCAAAATGGAAGTCATAACAGGACTGAAACCCAAGCTAGACTGACACTACGAAAGGGTGTGTTGTAATCAAAAGGATATAAAACAAATAGAGCCGTAATTTTCCTATCTCCTTCTAAATTCTCTGAGGCTTTGAAAGAGATTGAGGTGTTAAAGCAAAGCTTATGACTTGGTATGAAGAAATGTCAGTGAAATGGCCAGTATCAACAAGTTGGGAGTTTTCTCAACATCTGGTAAAAGTGGATAGAATGCTCTCTGCCCAGGAAAAACAAATCTTCTATTTCTCTGACTTTTCTGCCTTCTCTTTCCACACTAATAGCAATCTAGAAAAAAAATCAGTCAAATAACTCTAATTAGGGAAAAAAAAATGTCCTGTTACTCATGCTATGACAAAGTAGTGGGAAGCTCGAGCACTTGGAAACAGAAGAGCCAGTTTGAAAGGCAAATTTTTCTGGTATTTTCACCACTTCTTCCCACACGTAGAGACATCATCAGTGTTTGTTGCAGAATGAGCTTTCCATCTGTAGAACTGTTTTTTTGTTATTTAGCTATTCAGCATCAGTGATGTTGTTAGGT
>NW_008824030.1:672941-674216 GCF_000699105.1 Pygoscelis adeliae
TCCGCAGCCCCGTGTTGCCATCTTCAGCAGCCACTGCATATCCCCTCTCTAGCATCCTAATCTGTGCTCGGATTAAGGGATTTTATTTCGTAAATGAAGAGCTGAAGCACAAAGGGGAGAAAAGAGAATCTGTGTCTCTTCTGTTCCAGTTTGGCATCCCTAACCCATACATCACTCTTCTTCTAAACCAGGGTCTGGTATGCCTCAGCTATCATAGTTTTGGTTGTGCTGAAGCTGCTTTGCCAGCACAAAGCAGTTCTGAAGCCAGTTTTGGAGCTTTCCTGCCACTTCTCAGAACATCCCTGGGCTCTTTGGGGGCTTTCCAGCACTGAAGTGCCAAAGTGAAGTGTACAGACAAAATGAGGGAGCAGCCCATGTGGTGAAATCGTTTGGGGCGGGATGAGGGAAGAGGCGTACCAGGAAGTCCCTCGCAACCCAGCAATCCCCAGCTTTAACAACGATCGCCACAGTAATGGCAACTATTATTAAAAGAGCCCACAAGCTTCTCTTATATACAGTAAAGACCGTCAAGGGAGAACAGCCAAAGGAGGAAAAAAATCAGGGAAGTGCAGAGGTAGTTCAAAGCTTAAAGGTGATTTATTCCTTTACTGCTCATTTATGACGAGGCGATGTAACATATTAGGCAACATTCTCATCTCCTCCAGCTGCAGGAGGGCCAGGAAAGCTGTGGCTCCTTCCAGCTGGCTGTGACATCACTGCTCTGACACTCCCCACGTGCTGCACAGGACCGGAAGACAAGTGCTGACGTTTCTGGTAACAGGAGAACGTCTTTCCACCGCCAAAACTAACAATGAAACTCAACTTTGAAGCACTGCATGTGGAAAATATTTTTCTTCTTGTAGCTTACCTTTCTGTTCAGGGGTGATCTTCTCCTGAGCCAAGACAGACCAGTTTACCATATATGCATGAATCAGCCCTCACACATGGTAACTAAGTAACTCAGTAACTTTCCGTAAGGAGCAGAGTTTAAATAAACATATTGTTGATTGCTGTAATCCACTTTGTACAGCACAGAGATTTCCCACGTTTTCGTGGCAAGTCACGGGAGTGAATGACCCCAGCACGTTACGAAGCCTCGGCATGGCCAGCCCTGAGGGAGTGCCAGCTCGATCAAACACCGCACAACCGAAGACGCAGCGAAGGCAGCTCCACCGCACGGCACGACGTCAGGGTGACCCCCCCGCCCTGCCCCGGCCAGCTCCCTCCCTCTGTCCTCAGTGCTCACCTCCGGCTCAGCCCCCCGCCCCGGCCGAG
>NW_008824030.1:675614-681120 GCF_000699105.1 Pygoscelis adeliae
CCCCCCGCCCAGGAGAGGGTGGTGGTGCGAGGTGGCTGGTATTGCAGCGCGACGGCAGCACCTCGGCCCTGAGCCGGGGGAGGGGCCCTGGACCTTGACGGTAAAAGCGATGGAGCTGGTAGAAACGGCCGCACCGAGTACGGAGCTCCCTCCTGAAAAAAAGTGCCTTTTTTGGCGTGGCCCTGACCGTTCTGAAATTCAGAAGTTAGCAGGTAAATGCGGTGTATCGATGATATGAATCATCTTTTAGCATATATAGGAGCCAGTACTTGTGACTCGGCATGTTGGCAGCAGAAATGTGTAAATTGGGGATGTTCTAGAAGCCATAGGTAATGTGTTTCAGATCCTTGCATTCTTTGTGGAATTAGTCTCTTTTCTATCCATCCTGTATGCTAGTTAAACCGATGTTAGTTCAGAGTTTCATTTTTACAGACTGCTTGTCTAGTGTCTTAGTGCTTGATCCTTCTACCTGATCAAATGTAGAGTCACATACAGTTTCAAAGGATATGGTTATCAGTTTCTCCCCTTGAGTCCTGAGTTTGCTTTCCTAGTGTTTCTACTTTTGTTGATACACGAAATACATGCAAATCTACCCCCAGTTAGCTAAGAGAGCATAAACTGTTGACAAAGCTCTGATATATAAAAATATAATCAAAATCCATCATGCTCATTTCTAAATGTATTTTAAAAGCCTTATTAAAAATGAGCAACCCGTTGAAAGCCAGTGCAGGTAGTATTTGTATTTTAGATCATTTCTCCTCACTTGACATGATCGTAATAAGTTTATGAAGGGAGAGAGTTTTTAGAAGACTGATACTGTTCCTAGACAGTAGATTAGTCTGATAATATGTATGTAATCTGACTTGCTTAATTCTGTTATCATCCTTATTAGTGTGTACTGCTGATTTTGGTATTTATTTTCTAAAGCCTTAGGTTTTAGCACAGTTATTCTTGCATTTCTTGGAAACTTCCCCTCTGAGACAGCACTTCAACATGGCTTGATGCTTTCCAGATTGGGAGGAAGAGAGGATAGGCTGAAACTTAAGAATGTGTAAAACCATGCTAATTGGCAGTTGCATTGACTTTGGCAAAAGCCTTTTCACCACTTTTATCTACGGAGAATGCAGCATCATACTAGTTTGCTGATTCTAGTTTCACAAAAGTCAAGCACTCAGTGTGCCTTCTCCAATGTGTCTGTCAGTATTGCCATTTTAACTGCAAATGATGTTCATGAACAGCTGTTAAGTGCTTGGTATCATAAGATGAAGGGGTCCAGTCTTTATTGTTTGAGAGCAAAGAAGTAGATTCGCATCTAATCAGAATGCAAATATATAAGCACATCTAACTGCTGTGGCTGTGATTTGGGAAAGCTATGGGAAGCTTTGAAAATAGGTGACCCTTTTTGGAAGGGATTACCTTTAAGTAATTTGTAGCAGTAGACTAACTGGTGGCTTTATCTGTATGAGTGAGATATGCCCTTTTGACCCTTAAGCTGCTGAGTCGACTGACCTTTCAGGAGAACAATACCTTTTATTAGACTCCTGTATGGGTTTCCTTGATTAGAGGTAACTTTTGAGGTCTTAAGTGCATAAGACTATAGTGAAATTTCTGTTTAATGGAGTTCAGCCTCAGTAAGACACTCCTGTTTGGCTGGAGAGGTATAAAACAGAAGTTTCTAGGCTTTCATGCACTGTATGAAGGCTGAGCATGTGTTTAAATAAGTAACATAACTGTTTGTACAGGATTTTGAGCTCTAGTCCGGTATTCTTTAAAGAGTGGGTTTCAATGTGTTTAATTCTTCTCTTTAAGTATTGATATTTTCACCAAGGTCTACATCAGAGGCTTAGAAAAGGTGGCAAATGTTTTTCAAAAAATCTGTCTAGCACAGTTTAAATGAAGCTGGAAATGTAGTTGGTATAACTAACCAATGTTGTGATTGCATCTGAATAGGCCGGCTTTGCTCTTCGTTTGTTATACTTTCCATCTGTCTGTTTTTTCTACCTGTTCACCTTCATGGTTCAAAGTTACTTCATTTCTCTTGTCTCTAAACATCCTTTTTTGGATGCCTGCCAAGCCACCTGGTTCTCATCTGTCTTCTTTCTTGAGCATATTGTGCAGCTGCTGTTTTACCTTATTTTCTTGAGATTTCTTTCTCAGTTGTTGACTTTGGATACGTAGGCCAGCCCTTCTTCTCTGTATCACCTCTCAGTAAATACATACAGGTCATGTACTTCTCGGTAGCCTTTTTCTCCAGAAAGTCTTTACTACTTCCCCACTGCATTGTAAGAGAACCCAGAAAAATATTTGAAAAAGCATTGAGAGGAGTGTCAGGTCGGGACTAAGAACTGCATTTTAGCCACTGCATTTTGGATCTGCCATGGATTCCTGGAATCAAAGCTCACTGCAAGGTAATATTAAATACTTGTGTTTTGGGTGTTATGAAAAACTGCATTACTCTGTGAAGGAAATCACAACATGACAGAGGTACTACTATTTAAATTCTAGAGTTACTGCAGTAAGTTATGTAGCATGCTACAAGTAAAATTACTTACTTTTTAAATCTGTGCTACCTCATCCCTTTACTGCTAGTTACTATATTTGGATTGTATCTGTTTTTGAAAGTTCATTCTTTAATGGTGAGACAGACAAGTTTTTTCAGTAGAGCTGATTTGCATTTCTGTGTTGCAAGTAAACCAGAAGTTTCAGTACTTTTTCCTCTTATAGTAGAGGAAGAAGTAATAGGGAAAATCTATTGCAGAAGGGAAATTTGAAAACTTCTTAATGAACGTATTGATAATGAAGAGGATGCAGAAAGACAATGTAGTAAAGAAAATGTGGGTTGAGTAGACTGGTGTTCTTAGTGAGCTACTAGAAATCAAGAAACTTAGCTTCTCTAATCTAGTATCTATCTACTTTGATAAACCTGTAGAAAACAAGTGCTGTCACTTTGTCCTGTAAGAACACTGTTGTAAAACAGTAATTATATGAAAAGCCAACGTGCTTGTATAACCCCTGAATAATTGAAGCAAAGAACTCCCTAGTTTATGTCTTACCTGATAAGATTCTGAGGGTGACTTTAGTTTTGACAAACACATGAACTAATTCTTTACAGTTAAAGCAGTTCTTTATTTTAAATTTCAAAATTGAAAGCGAGTCCCTAAGAATGATAGCATAAGTAAGACTTTCATCAGCAATGCTGTAGCACAGGTATTCAGGTTAAATCTTCGTAGCTAATCTTTGTAGCTGCCGTCCCAGTGATACCAGCTCTTAATTCAAACTTAGGGTTTTATACTCACTGCATTGTTTTAAGCTTATTCTGCTGTCTTCTTGCTTGTTTGTGCAACCAAGTATATCTGACAAGCCTCCAGCATCACTTTCTAGAAGTCCTGAAAATAATAAGTTAACAGAAGTCTACATCTTATCTTAGTTGCCTGTTGCATTTTACATCAGTTTGTTCATAGCTTGAGCTGTAATTTGGATCAATAGGTCTTGATGGTGAACTATACATGAAGAAGCATGAAGCTGCCAATTTTTTTTATTGAAGCCTTATGAGTTACTGGTACTGTTGGAAGATTGCTTCTTGTGTTAGAGTAGATCAGTTAATCATACTAAAAGGATGATTAGTGCACCTCTAATTTGTAGAAAACGAAGCATGTATGCTCATCCAAGTTAGCTGATAAACTTACCTTTCTCTTGACAGAGGTGGACTCAGCAACATGCTGTTTCAGTGCTCACTACCTGATACCATTGAGACAGTTGCAGATGAACCACGGAAAGTTCTCCTGCGCTTATATGGTGCAATCCTGCAGATGGTGAGTACATAGAGCGCTTGGGAGTGGGAGGGTTTCTGTAGCTTAATTGTAATATGTTTGGAGGTCTTAATTGATGAAACACTGCAAGTGTGTGCTGCTTCATCCTTTTGGGAATGTGTTTTAGTGGTAGTGGGGTAGATTGCTAGCTTAAAGTAGTTTTCTCTGTAGTTTGTTATTGTCTAGATCTTACACTCCTTTCTATACAGATCCTGACTCGCGTGTATCAGCTGAAGGCTCATTTGCTGTCCATTTGATCAGTAATGTTTTGTTCATGGTGTTAAGTTTGGACTGTGATGTTTCAGAAAAGTTATTAAAGTTTGCTTCTGTACAGTATGTAGGACTTTAGCATAACTAGCAAGATTGCAAGAGACTAAGCTGCTTAATTTTAATCTTGGTAGCACTTATGAATCTTGGAGATTAAAGTTGAAGGTTTTGTCAAACTTGTACAGTGCTCAAGCATTTTATTACATCTCATGGGTAATTGTGTTGCTGAAAATTTGATCTGTAGTGTTAGAATAAAAATGAAGCACAAACATCAATATCGTACAGCCATCTCATTCCAAAACATGCTTTCCTAAATGTGTGATATGCCTTGTAGCTGGCATAGAAGCTTAACCAGATGTTTGTCGAACTCTTCTAATGTTACTTTTCTTTTATTTGGTTAGTAAAATGTAAATAACATTGAAATTTGTCAAACCTTAAGAGAAGTGGTTGGCAAATCTGTTTCAAATTGTAAGGTTTAAAATCAAGAATATTTTGTAAAGGTGATCTCTTCTAAAGCTTACAGGCTGTTACCGTAGGACTGTACAGCAGATCTTCTCTTACCCATCTGTGCTAGACACCTCATTATATTGTAAATAAATAATCATAAGTGTTTAACCTTATGAAAAATTGCAGCTTCATAAAACTACACTTGGACGTTGGCAATTGTTTCTATTTGACTTCGAGGGTCTGGTTTTATTATCCATTAATTTGATATTTTCCGGTACTCAGTCATTTGCTTTGAATAACTGATCCAATATTTGAGGACATTGACTGTTCCTGAAATTTCAGCCCATTCTTCCTGCTTCTGCTGCCTTGACCAAACTTACTATTAAAAAAATCTCATTGGATACTGTCACTTAACTGGCTTTAAAGTGTTCTTTTATTATACTATGTAAGTATTAACTTTCCCGTGGTAGCAAACTTTACCAGAAATACGTGAAAGATTCCAGTGGCTTGAAATAGCATGAAATGCTTGGCTACACCACTGTATGTGTGTTGGGAAAGTTAAACTGTTAAACAAGAAAAGTGTGTAGGAGTTCATTAATTCAAGCATAAATAGTCTTTCCTTTAGTTTAAGAGAAACCAAAAGCAAAGCGAAAAAAATGGTGGTGAGAAACTTTGTTTTCAAAATGACTCCTAGGGTTGATGCTGAGAATTTTTTTCAGAATTATTAATGGCTTTAATGTAATGCTGACTTAATATGTAGAAGGCTTGAGTAGGAACATGGGCTGTATAACTGCTGTAGTAGTAGAACTTCTGTTGCCCAAGACCTGTGAAGAAATGTGGCCTTTCCCTTATTTCAAAGGAAAAGTAAAGTAGACTCTAGAATTTGGTCTTCCCTCAGGGTTTTTAACTTGCCTTTTCTGTGCCCCTGTCCACTGAAGAAATAAAAATAAAATTTTGGGCTCTAAAATCAGAACTAATTTGGT
>NW_008824030.1:681146-684858 GCF_000699105.1 Pygoscelis adeliae
CTCTTGGTGTTGAAGGATCTTTTGAGATGTCTAACTTCCTTTATTTCCGTAGTGGCAGTGAAATGACTGCTCTTGTTGGTGCAGTTCACTAAAGGTTAAGTAAGCAGAGAAAGTCCCAAGGTAAAACTTTCAGATTGCATTGAGGTTCACAATTTTTGTCGACAAACATTTGTCTCTTCCAGCCCCTCTATCTTAAATGCAAGTTAAAATATAAGCAAACTGTTTTATTGGGGTATTTTGAAAACCTCACTTAGGATTCTTATGAATTTCTGGGTGGCATAAGCAGAATCTTATGACAAGCCTGTTAAGAGGGAGTAATTTGACATTTTTTAGTAATGTTGCTTAAGTTTAAAGCCCTATAGAAATTAAGGGATGCTGCTTAAGTAAGTTGAGTTTTGCTTAAATTATGACTTAATTCTCAATGACTTAATTGTAACTGCCACTGGGTATTAGTAGTTACCACTTGTTTGTTTGAGCCTTTGTAGCATGTTTTAACTCTTGTCCATTTTACTTTCTGTTGAAATTGGAGCACAAAACAGTGATAATATCAGCTGTTCTTATTCCTTTACTGTAAATACTATAGATCTATAGCAATCTGCACCAAATTGTTGTATGTACAGAAAACAAGTTTAAGTTAAAACTTTGAATAGAAGTGAAAAATAGATACCTGATACTAACTTAAGAATGAATGATACTGGCACCATAATTCTTTGAGCCACCTTTTAAAGGAACCTTTTTTGCAGTTTGAAAATAGCCCCAGTTTGCTTATTATGAATCTTGGAAGACACAAATGTCAGTACATGAAACTCATCCAATACAAACCATGCCAGTTGGCTAAAGCTGCCACACAGGGAAGGCTTTGTGCCTTCCTCTGTCATAGCTGATATGTTTAAGCCAATTTTTCGTGTGCATGACTGTTTTGGGGGGAGTTGGGGGGAGATGAACTGAGCTGGCTCGGCCATTATTATGAATGGTCGCACTGGCATGGATGTTTAAAAATCAAGGACTTCTCCTGAGTGTATCCTTGAGCAGAACTTTTTTTTTAAGACAAGTATTTGTGCTTGTGACAGGTTAAAGTACTAACCACATTAAAACTCAAATGTTTGAGGCACAATGCAGATATGTTCTACATTGAAAAAAGGGAAATGTCTTACTCTGCTTCACTTATTCTTGCTCCAGCTTAGTTGCTAAATTTAAAGGGGAGCATCGAAAGTAAAACTTCCTCATGACAAAATGTCTTTAACTGTTGGCTATATCAGTGTTAAAACAACTGAAACAAAAAGTTCTCCAACAATATGCCATTTAATGTCCGGACTTTAAGATTGGATTTCATATGCAGATCACTGTAGTGTTTCTACTTAAATTCAGAACAACTAAAACTTCCCACATCTTAGAAATGCTGATAGGATGTCAACATAAGATAGCATCAACAAAAAAAGAAGCTCAAATTCAGGTGAATTTCTTTGAAGTTCGCCTATCAAAAGGTAACTTGGGGATTGATTCCCATTCTTTTACACATGTCAAAAGAACCTTGAACTCTGATTCACTGGGGCTCTGTTACTTTGCAACAGCCAAAACAAAATCTTGTATATAAATGAGGAAAAACAAACCAGTATACCTAATGTTCCTCTCTGGTCTCTCAATTTCTATGTGAGCAGACGCAAAATAAGTATAAATGGTTGCCACAGTTCTGTGGTAAATCTTTTTCCATACCTGCCTTGCTGCCTTTTATTTTTTGTAACTAAATAAAATGCAGACTGCTGTGTAACTGTAATTATCAACGTCTTCTGTGGTTGTTGGTGTCCATGTCTGTTTGTAGCATGGAGTAACTACAAATCCCTGGCACTGGCAGACGGCTTGAAAGAAACCAAGCACCTCTTACGGGGATATATTTGTGTTGGGTGGAGTTAAGGGTATTCTGGGGGTAATGTACCACTTTAGTTGTATATGCATGTGTTCTCTGCTGCAGGCTTGCCCATGCGATCGTGCCTAGAGCACTCTGGTTTCCAGGTGACAGACACGATTCACGGTATAGTATGAGATCTCTGAAGTTGGAGCATTCTCTACAGCTTTCATTTTCTTTAGTACTGGATTTCATTGTTTAAAAATAAGGCTTAAGCACCAGCTACTGTCTGTGCATCTGAATGTTTACAGCAATAACAAAATATCGAAGTACTGCCCCTTCCTTTCCTCTGCTCCCTCATAAGAGAATGGTAACTTGAAATGAAGAGGATTAGAGATGTCTCTGTGGCTTTTGTAGGGCTTGAACTGGGAATTATTCTTCACATGCTAGATTCTAGGACTTCAGCAAATCAGTATCAGTTCTTTCACGTCTGGCAGGGATCAGTGATCAATGGCAGATTCTTAGAAGCAGAAATAGTTATTGCTGAATCTAAAACTGCTTGTGTTCCCGTACCTTGAAATTCAAATTGATGTCTTCCAACAGCTTCTAGAATTAAGAAAAGTTTCCCCTGCATAGGTTGCCTCTAACCTCTCAGGCAGTTCCTTGTAATGTTGTAATTCCTTGGGATTTGAATTCCTAGGGATTTGTCTAAATTGAAGTATTGCAGATTTTGAAGTCTTGAAAACTACTAAAGCTGAGTAAACTCAGACAAATGGAGTTATAATGTAAGATTTAAATTTGTGGGCAGAGCTAAGGGTTATCTGGGGAAAAAAAAGTTGCAAGTTACTCCTCTATACAGAATTCTCCACCAAGCATCACTTGGGATTTTTGATACAGAGCTCATCTTCCAGCTACAAGAGAAATAAATTTGGGGCATTAGGGAGAAAATGATGAACTCAATTTTCTGTATCAAACTACCAGATGTATAAACACTGTCTGGTCATCTTCTGATCACAGATCAGATAATGTGCAACGTCTCCCAGGACTTTTGTCTTGTACCTGAAGCTTCCTGCCTTAAAATCAATTTACATGATCACAAAGTAGACTCCATAACAACTTCTGTTGTCTCTGTGCATATAGCTGTGCTCCGTTACTAAAATTGTAGAATCATTTGGGCTGGAACAGACCTTTAAGATCATCAAGTCCAACCATATACCTAACACTGCCAAGTCCACCACTAAACCATGTCCCTAAGTACCACATCTACACGTCTTTTAAATGCCTCCAGGGATAGTGACTCAACCACTTCCCTGGGCAGCCTCTTCCAATGCTTGACAACCCTTTTGATGAAGAATTTTTTTCCTAATATCCAATCTAAACCTCCCCTGGCACAACTTGAGGCCATTTCCTCTCATTCTATCACTTCTTACTTGGGAGAAGAGACCGACGACACCCACCTTGCTACAGCCTCCTTTCAGGTAGTTGTGGAGAGTGATAAGGTCTCCCCTGAGCCTCCTTTTCTCCAGACTAAACAACCCCAGTTCCCTCAGCCCCTCCTTGTAAAATTTGTTCTCTAGACCCTTCACCAGCTTCGTTGCTCTTCCTGGGACACGCTCCAGCACCTCAATGTCTTTCTTGTAATGAGGGGCCCAAAACTGAACACAGTATTCGAGGTGCGGCCTCACCAGTGCCGAGTGCAGGGGCACGATCACTTCCCTACTCCTGCTGGTCACACTATTTCTGATACAGGCCAGGATGTCATTGGCCTTCTTGGCCGCATGGGCACACTGCCGGCTCATATTCAGCCGGCTGTTGACCAACACCCCCAGGTCTTTTTCTGACAGGCAGCTTTCCAGCCACTCCTCCCCC
>NW_008824030.1:686451-697372 GCF_000699105.1 Pygoscelis adeliae
GGAAACAACAGGTCCAGCAGGGTGCCTCCCCTAGTTGGCTCACTCACCAGCTGTGCCAGGCAGTTATCTTCCTCGCCCTCCAGGAACCTCTTAGACTGTGTCCTCTCTGCTGTATTGTATTTCCAGCAAGCGTCTGGTAAGTTGAAGTCCCCTACGAGAACAAGGGCTAGGCATCGTGAGACTTCTCCCAGCTGCTTATAGAATATTTCATGTGCCCGTTCATCCTGGTTGGGTGTTCTATAATAGACTCCCACCATGATATCTGCCTTGTTGGCCTTCCCCCCGATTCCTACCCATAAACACTCAACCCTCTCGTCACCATCATTAAGCTCTAGACAATCAAAACGCTCCCTAATGTACACCACCTCTCCTTCCTTGCCTGTCCCTTCTGAAGAGTTTATAGCCATCCATTGCAGAGTTGTGTGAGTCATCCCACCAGGTTTCTGTGATGGCCACTATGTCATAGTTTTCCTGCTGCACAATGGCTTCCAGCTCCTCCTGTTTGTTGCCCATGCTGTGTGCATTGGTGTAGATGCACTTCAGTTGAGCTGTTGATCCCGCCACCTTTTTTGGGGGAGAAGCTCCAATTCCTACATGACTATTCTCAGGTGCTTCCATGGTGTCTAACAACATCCATAACCTTTGCGTCTTTGCTGCCGCATGGATCTCCATCCCCTACCTACACCGAGACAGCAGACCAAAGGACCTCGCTAGCACACCCTCCCTCAAACATTGATGTGCCGCCCCCAGGCTTATCTCTTGTGAGCCTGGTTTTATCCCTTTCCCCCTTCAAATCTAGTTTAAAGCTCTTTCAATGAGCCCTGCTAACTCCTGTGCAAAAAAATATCCTTTTCCCCCTTTGAGACAGGTGTACCCCATCTGTCACCAGCAGGCCTGGTGTTGTGTGGACTGACCCATGATCAAAAAACCCAAAATTGTAGTGAGCTTTC
Source organism: Pygoscelis adeliae (assembly GCF_000699105.1). Classification (NCBI taxonomy): domain Eukaryota; kingdom Metazoa; phylum Chordata; class Aves; order Sphenisciformes; family Spheniscidae; genus Pygoscelis; species Pygoscelis adeliae. The sequence continues at coordinate 687,402 of NW_008824030.1, forward strand.
TTAATCTGCTTTGAGAATAAACCTTCCCGCAATAAAAGCAGCACTGAACAAGTATTTAAAGAAATCTTAAAGACGTAGAACACATGTCCATTTCTAGTTAGTATTTCGATATAGAGAGAGTGATTAAAAACCTCCAGCAGTTATTCAATCATTCTCTTATTTGGGTAATTAAAATCTCCTCATTGCTGTTGAAGTAAATAGCTCCCAGAATTGAATATAAATGGAGTGAGCTATTAGAGTTTATGGAAAACCTGAAGTTTTGATTGGTTTAGCCAAGAATACATGAGCTAAATATGTAGGTCAAATACCTCATGGTATGGGATGTTTCACTTTGAACCACTGTTCTCATAGGTGATTGTGCAGTCAGAAAACAATTAAATCCTACCACTTTAACATCTGTTAAACTCTCAAACTTCTGTTACATAAAATTCCATCCTGCTTACTTCATTCTCCTTGACTACATGTACTGGAGACTTTCCTAATTCTAGGCTGAGTACATGGCCACTTGTGAAGACTGATCCTCTCCAAGCTCCCATTCATATTTGCAAGTTATTTACAAATTCCTTTGTATTCATTCTCCTCTGGACACTAATGCTCCATGCTGAGGGAACAGAAAAGAGGAAGGGATGCCGCAGAAGTCTCCTTTTCTGATGACTCTGCAGTACACATCCCTAACTGTCTCTTTCTAATGGCACAGTAGATGCCATTAGGCTATCTCCAACACTAATTTGAGGTGGACTCTTAGAACTGGCTAGCTCTTTATACAGTGTGACTTCTGGAAAGTGGATGCCAGTTCAGGTTCTAGGGAAAAGCCTAATCTGCTTACCTTCTGATGAACTGAACCATTCTGAGACCACCATTAATCAGGAAAGACTCCTGGATGGTGAGTAACTTTCTGACTGTTCAAGAAAAATCTGTAAGATGCAAGAGTGGTATTGATGTAGGACATGCTTGTTCAGAGAAGCCCTCTGTAAATGACTTTAATACTATTGAGTAATTACGCATTTAGTTTTAGTGAATATGTTTTGACTTTATTAATTTCCTTGAAAGGAATATAAACTAATAGTAGTTTTCATATTGTCTTGTTTTAAATTTATTATCCTAGTGGAATGGGATGTACTTGCTGAAAGACCATCGATTCATGTTTACTATACTTCTTCTATAGCTTCTGAAATACTGTAACTGCATAGCTTGTGTAAATCATTAGCTTGTTGTATTGTACTTAAGACAGCTGGTGTTGCTTAACTGTATTCCATTAAGTTCATATTTCCACCCTTGTTTTGGACATGTTAGACCTTTGGAACAGAAGGGTATGCACACGGTTCTATGAATCAAATGTTTTTGTTCAGAAGGTGGAGATGCAGGCTACCTTTATGGGCCTCTAAAGCTAGTCTGGTTTAAACAGTCAACGGTGGAATTGCAACATAAATAGCAGCCACAAACTGTCACTAATTCTAAGCAAATATTTGCTTTTTCTTCTCCTTACCTTCAAGCCCTTTAAAGGACAAGGTTTTTATTACATCTTGAATTTTAAATGTGCAGCTCTATTAAAAGCATGTGCCATTGAGGGTTCAGTTGCTGAGGGTATGATTTAATACTCTGAAACTGCTTTATAATGACTGTTAACAATCCTAGCACAATACATTATGCATGGAATTTGTTAACGTTTTGCTAGTGTACTGCAGTTCTTACCGAGACATCTTTAGCTTACGTGGGCAATTCATTTGAAGGAAAATCTTGGATTTGCACAGCCAGTGCAAATTGTACATATAGCCTAGACAGCATACTGTAAATAAAGAAATTCTAGTCACAAGAAATTTGGAAAATAAGGTAATAGAAAAAACAAGTGTGCAAGCTTCATAACTTGCCTCTTCTAGTAGTCCTTCTAAGGCTTTTATGTAATCTCTGTAATGCGACTCTTAAGTGCTTTAGCTGCAAGACGACTATCATCCCAGATGTCATGCAGAGGGACTTAATTTTCCCTTAATTAAAAATGTTCTTCTAAGCTTATCATACCTTGAAATCTTGTTTTGAAATACTGGGAAACAACAAAAACATACCTGAAAATCAGCTCGCAGGCTATTTACAGGAATGGCTTGGTCTCAGTGGCACATCCTTTTGAAAGATTTTGGAATTGTTGAAATAGTGTGGTGGGCAGAGGTCAGATGGATACTAGTGCTGTAGCTGTCACAGATCAAGACAGTGTTAAGACATCTAGTTAATTGTAGCTGGCACTTCTACTCCCTTTGTTCTGGTGGTTGCAGGTTAATCATGTTAAATTTCATCTTCTCATTGTGTTTGCTTTTTCTCATTCATAGAGGTCCTGTAATAAAGGAGAGTCTGTACAGTCTCAGAAGGAAAATGACTTGCAAGTGAGTAAATAAATTTGCTTATTTCACAGAATCCTATAGATGATAGAGAAATATGGTGATCCTGCTTGTTCTAAACCAGCAGTTACTCCACCTGGTGTCTAGGCTGTGTTTCTAGAAACCGTAAACAGTAATGAAGGAAATAAATGTATTTGCTCATAGAAGTAACATTATAATGTGAGTGTCTGTACATAGTTTGGAAAGATTTAAACATTCCCCATTAACAAGAAACACGCCCCCAATTCTACCCTAAATGGTTTCTTACCATTTCTAACATTGGTATCAGTACTGCTATTTCTAATACTAGGCTCTTCTTTCTTTAGTAGAGGAAGATCAGTGCTCTGCTTTACCTAATGCCTATTTTATAATACGTTGATGAACTCTTCTGAGGAAAGTATATGGAACTGGAGAGAACTTCCTCTTGAACATGAAGTGTTTCCGATTAGCACTGTGCTTGGATCATCTGTGTTCTGCAAACTTTAAAGTTCTTGCATTTGGAACCATTTCTGCTCATGCAGCATAATGTTTAGCTGAGTGTAATTCTTCATAAAGTCATCTGAACAGAATTTGGTAATTTAGATTTCTACCCTGGCAGTATTTTTTTCAGTAAGGGATAACATCACAGCATGTTAGCCAGATGCTTTGCTTGTTATGTACTATCGTTTTTCAGCTCTGTAATGGTTTTGGTAGTGATTAGGGAGAAGTACATTTTACTCGTTTAATAAGTGCTGCTTTTCTCCCCTTGTATTTCCTGCCTTCTGGGAATGCGATCTGAAACAGTTCAAGCATTTGGTTTTTTTCTAGTGAGTTGAAACTGGTTTTAAAATTTTTGTTGTTGAATGACTGCTTTTGAAGTTTTGTTGAACTTTCAGTTAAGTTTACTGGAACAGCTTCAATCAGTTGAACCAAGACTGAAGTGAAAAATGTACTGGTTTGATTCCTTGGCTTTCTTCAGAGATGAAAAATGGAGGTGGCTTGATTTCTCCCCCACCCCAATCCAGTAAAAAAAAGTTCCTAAAGTTATAAAAGAAAACAAAAATCTTCCAGCAGTGCAGGAAGCAAGGCTTTGAACTTCAGAGCTGTCTTCGTTTGTTGCCTGAAAATAGTGATTCTATGCTGGTAGCTTATTGTTTTCTGCTATTAACCTCATAGTGCTGGAACTTCACTGTTGGATCAGTGTACTCAAGAATTCCTGTCAGGATAGATTTGTTAATTTTCTTGAGTCTAGGTAAAAATTGTAGGAAGGTTTGATCGGAGGAGTTAATGTCATCCTTTGGAGAGAAGAAACACCTCTGGGTAATCCCAAAATGTTCTGGATCACTAGCAAAAGCATTGTAGCTGTTCTGAGCTGCCTGGTGTTTGACAACTGTGACTAGAGATGGGATAGACTTCTGTCAGCTCATAAGGTCTTTTAACAGAGATTATCTATGTTATACCTTGGTTTTAGAATCATAGACCGGTTTGGATTGGAAGGGACCTTAAAGATCATCTAGTTCCAACCCCCCTGCCGTGGGCAGGGACACCTTCCACTAAACCAGGTTGCTCAAAGCCCCATCCAACCTGCCCTTGAACACTTCCAGGGTTTTGCTATAGTTAGGGATAATTTTCCTCAAAATATTACTATTCCATGTATTTTATAGTGAGCTGTTTGTTGAAGCAAGAATAAAGCAGAAGCTTCAGTTCCAACTGAAGTATAGAAAAGCTTTTGATCTCTCCTTGCTGAATGGGAGTTGCGTACTGGAAAAGTCTTGTAAAGAGTGTTTATAATTCTTAAGTTTGAAATGCAACATTCAGCTTTGAGTATTCATTTAAAAGTGTGAGTGGTCAAATCTTCTCCAGAAGCTTGTTTTAAATTCAAGTGCTCATGGTTACATGTTTGAAACTGATTAATATTGAGAGCTTCAGAGCTTAAAACAACAGGTTGTTGTCTTGGCAGTATAAGTATATTGCAAAGTATTTGAAGGCATTGAGATACATAATTTACTTAGTTATAATGCTTGATCCTTTAAAGTCATCAGGTGAACAATTAACTGAAGAGTTAGATACCTAGATTTGTTCAGTGTCCATATGACAATATTCTAATGTCCTTTAGTAGTTCATTTCCACATCTGTACTTGACAGTAGTGTATGGAGTGGAGATTTGGTAAAAGGTCCATCAGGTATTATGAAGGAGAAGCCTTTGTGCCTGAGATATGTAGGTGGTATTATTCTAGAGCTCTCATTTGACTTATTCTCAAGTGACCATTCTGTTACAGTAGAGGAAGTTCTTTTGGTGCTCTAAACTTTTTTTGTCTTTTAAGAGTCAGGCACCAGAGCATTCAAACTTGAATATTCTTATGCTGCTTTTAGATAATATTTGCCTGTACTTTTTAATCTTAGAATCATAGAATCATTTAGGTTGGAAAAGACCTTTAAGATCATCAAGTCCCACTGTTAACCTAGACTGCCAAGTCCACCACTAAACCATGTCCCTAAGCACCACATCTACGTGTCTTAAATACCTCCAGAGATGGTGACTCAACCACTTCCCTGGGCAGCTTGTTCCAATGCGTGTCAACCATCGAAGCAGATCTTTCATGGAGAGATGCAGCCATCCTTGTTATCACTGCTGACACAGAAGTTTACAAACTTGCATTCGTGTAGTTGTGGATTATCTAAAGGTTCTAAATTTTTAAGCATGTCTTAAAGGACTAGGGCTAGGCAGACACATGGCAGAAGTAACCCAGAAGTGCACTGCTGAGTAATTGGAAATTTCACTATTTCTGGTTGTCACTTCTGATGCATTAAGGGAAATCTTAATGAAGAACATTTCTTTGGCACTTGCTGTTATCCAAGTATCATAAGTTGGGTTTTTAGTAAGATGTGAAAACAAGGAACTGACATCTTAATGGGAACAGCCAACAGGATTGCTGTAATCAGACTTTTAAAACACCCTGGTGTTGTACCAGGCACAGACAAATTCAATATCGGCTAATAATGGAGTAGACATTCAATAACCTGTACTTAATTTGCTTTTTGGTGCTTGGCATTAGGCTTCAGAATTGAACTGAAGAGTTCAGATCTGTGGTGGTGAGGGCACGTGAAATGATTAAAAGTACATATTTTTGGTGTATTAGTTCTGCTTCGAGGAGTTGAGATGGAAAAATGGAGGACATGGGTGCAATATACTCATATGCAAATTATCTTAAACTCTCAATTGCTATTCTTGATGACTCTTTTACTTTTTATTGAAGTTAATGCTTCAGAACATAGTTACATGAGTCTTTCCTACACTTCAATATGAAATGGTAGAATTCCTTGAGAAGATGCCAGAATAATAAAGTGTGGACCAGTAATAAAAATAATGTATCAACGGAACTGCCCAGAGTGTACTCAAGAGTGGAACTTGTATAGAAAGAGTTATTTACTGTCACTGCAGTGACCACAGTAATGCAAAAGGCTCTGTAGTCTGAAATATCTGAGAGCTTTCCTAATTTTGTGCTCTTAATTCTTATGCTTTTAAGTGTCATGGGTCACACTTTGAGATGCGTTGCTCAAAAGTAGGCAGAGGCTTAGACCTCTAGGATTTGAGTACAACTGGATTCCGGTTAACATAATTGCTAGAAGTAGTGATTTATACTGTGGCTTCTGTGTTTACTTACAGCTAATCTTACCCATTAAGAAAGCTATACTTTAGTGACTGTGACTGTATTTTTGAGACATGTTTCATATTTCTATTTATTTTTAAACATTCATATTAAAAAGCTGTCTGCTTGTGATTGTTATGGACTGAGTTTACTGATGTAAGGAAAACCTTGAAGAAAAATTGTTGAAACTTGAGGTATGTTTGGAGGTAGAAAAGGAAAAATGTTTATTCACACACACATGCTCCTTAGCAGGAGTTTAAATTATTCTCTTTTTTAAAAAAAAAAGAGGGAAGACCTGAAATGTGCTTAATGGTAACAAATCCTAAGTCGTTCTTCTAAATGAAAAACTGGTTAGTTCAGTCATTCACTTCATTCACTTGCATAGTTAAAATGTGCTTTTGCAACGCAGTGTTCCAAAGTGTGTTAAGGTAGCCAAGGATAATATTGATAGTTCCTGTGCTGTGCTTCAGTAGGAGAAACTCCTTCAGGAAATGAATTTGCAGAGTTCCCACAGGTTAGGGAGGAGAGGGTGTTTTGGTTTTTGCATAGTTTTCCTTTGACCTGGCCCATCAACAGTACCTGTTAAGCAATACAGATTTTGCTCCTCAGCTTTAAACTCGAAAGCAAAATACTTGTGTTGCTCCCGTGCTAAGTACAAGTTGTTATTAGTCAAGAAACTTTGGTTAGCAAAATGTTGAGTCTTCTTTTTAAAGCTAACCCTAAAACTTCTTACTTTGTAGCAGTTTAGCTATTGTGCACACATTGTTCGTTTCTGTGCAAGCACCAACTAACGCTTTAATTTCTTTTTGTAGGGGGCAGAAGCCATGGTTCTGGGAAGTGTTATGTTTGCCATTCTTGCAGAGAGAGCTCTCGGCCCAAAGCTGTATGGAATCTTTCCGCAAGGGCGGCTGGAGGAATTCATTCCCGTAAGTCCTGTTCGTGATCAGTTAGTGGGCTGCTGGTAGCTGTTGTAATTGATCGTGACAAAAAGGTCTCTGGACTGCCCAGAAAAGCAGGGATGTGGGAATAGAACAGTTGGCAGCCTGTAGTAATCGCTGGCTGTAATTTGGTACAGTCATAGTGCGTGTTGGAGAGCCCAATTATAGCTCTAGCCAGGGAGAGAGACCTAAAAACTCTTCAGCTGTAGCAGAGACTAATAAATGAAGATAAAAAGCCTGTTAAATACCAAACATAGCATTGGAAGCTATGGAGTAACACTTTCGTTTAACAGCAACAAGAGCAGATGCTTTTGATGTTCTTAAATATTTACACTTCTACTTTGCAGATATTCTTAGTGTGAGATGTGATATTCCCCAGGTCTTGATCTAGAACAGAATTGACTAAGTCGTAAGTAAGCTAGGCTGGCTAACCTGGCTTTTCAAAAGACAGCAATCTTATAAGTTCATTTGGGATGAAAAAAGTGTATTGCTTGAATACTATGCTAGTATTTTATACTGTACTATATAGAGACTAATGCTAGTGTTTGTAATTAATCACACTTTTGTAATTAATCAATTAACTGTATTTTAAGAATCCTATATTTTATTACAGAGCAGGAAACTAAGTACTGAAGAATTAAGCTTACCTGACATATCTGCTGAAATAGCTGAGAAGATGGCTAGATTTCATGGCATGAAAATGCCATTTAATAAAGAACCTAAGTGGCTTTTTGGAACAATGGAAAAGTAAGTTACGCAATACTTTAAAGTATGGAAAAAAGGTGGCCTGTTTTAATTTTGATAAGCAGATCATTCTTCCTGAATGCCTGAGAGCACAAGCTCTCACTGTACCCAGAAACTGTTTCATAGTTACTTGAGCAACTTAAATTACCTTGAAGAATAGTAACATTTTCTTTAGTAACTCTTTTTTTAAACTTTCTTGATTTTGGTTTAAATAGTGTCTTAGTATGGGAAGACTAATATACTTATTGTCACAACTGCTGTACTATTGTCTCTATTTTTAACAGATATCTAAATCAAGTGCTGAGGATTAAATTTACCAGAGAATCCAGAACTAGAAAACTGAACAAACTCCTCAGTTACAATCTCCCTCAGGAAATGAAAAATCTAAGGTAGTCTTATTTTGTCTACCACTGTCTTGCAATTTGCACAGTTTCAGTATGAATTTGTATACTTGTTCAAACACATACAGTATAATACCATATATTAATTTTACTTTACAAGTTGGGGATTGTTTTTGGTTCTGTAACCAACCTGAGTCTCATATGACTACAAATTGAATACGATCAATTGCTGATCTGACTTGCTGATCGGTGAAGTCCAACTTCATTGTCCTGATCTTGGGCTCCTAACTGAGAAAGTAGGGTCTCGCTAGAAATGAATAGCACTTCAAATTCTTACAACAAAATCCATTCTTTACTTGGAAGTGGAACTGAACTTGGTGATGTGTTACTTACAAGATCCTATATTGCTGTTTTCTAGAGCGATGCTTGAAGCCACTTCATCACCAGTTGTGTTTTGCCACAATGACTGTCAAGAAGGTAAGCTGCTAATATTTCATGACCTTGTTCAATGACGTGGTATTAAGCCTCTTCTGTCACTTGTTTGCTTTCTGAGAGGTAGTCATGTTATCAAGGTACTACCCTGGCAGCTGACCTGAAGCAGCAGCCTGTGCACTCCCAGCGTGCAGCAGTTGGAAAACACAGTGCATTGGCTTCAGCAACCCTTCAGGCTAATTAAGAGAATGTCTGGTGTCATAACTAGATTAAGCCAAGCATGTACACATGCTCTGATAGCACAGGTCAGTTGATGATTGGATCCTTGGGTGTTTTCTGTTAAGACCGTACCTTTCTTAGCTGTCTGCAATATACATGATCAGGATAGGACATACTTTAGTCCTTTTAAAAGAAAGAATCTGAAAAAGTACAGTGAATGGTGAAAATGGAGACTAGGGTAGTTTGACTCAGCAGTTCTTAGCTTGTACTGGTGTGAAACATTTGGAAAACCTTATCCACCTTTTTTTAGTGCTCTCTCTCTGGGAGTCATGGAGGGAATAACAATTTTCCTGAGCCAGTTCTCTAAAGAGATGAAAAGGAGGCAGCGCTGAAGGTGTTGGGTATGCTGTGTTTGTGCTCCCTGTCACCTGTACAGTGGGTAAACTGGGCTGAGCTGGAAGGATGCCATACTAGGATCAGATGCAGCTCTGTTTTTTTCTCAGGAGTCCCAGCCTTGTTAGCTAAGGCTGAGGAATCGGCCTGGAAGAGGATTGCCCTGGAGGATAGGCACGTAAGGAGAGGCAGCACGAGGGGAAAAAGCCACTGATCTGAGGTCTGAAGAGCTAGCTCAATAGCGGTGGAGTTTTTGAGGTCTCATTGCTGATGTGGCAAGGTGCAGTACCGGAGGAGTCAGAACACGATAGGGCTCGGGCAAGCTTTGGAACCTAAATTTCCAGGGCGGGGGTGGGGGGTGCAAAATACTGTGCTTGTTCTATTGGTGCAAGGATATGGCATAGAGAACAGATGTACCTGTGGAGAGGGGACCAACTATTGCAGAAATTGAAATTACTCTAAATTTATTTACTAGTTGGCACTTGACAGAGGCAGACTTGATGTCTTTCAGATGAAGTATAGTGACAAAGTGAATTGAAAGACAGATAAAGCAACCTCCCTGTTATAAAGGAAAAAGCTGAGCTTTTCTATAGATACTGGTTACGCCACATACTAGAAGAGCAAAGTGATCAGTCTGTGGCTTTCAGGCTGCTGAAAAGCAATTCCTGTCCCAAGTGTTGTGTGATCAATGATAGTGCTATGCAGGTATGAGAGATGCTGCATAATTTAGATCTCAAGCTGTGGAAAGAAACAATTTGGCAAGGGCTGCTAAGGCTGACAGTGTCACCCGAGTTAGCTGCAAGCGAAACACTGGAGAAGTAGGACCCTTGGGAGAACAAATCTACCTCTGCCTGTACAGAAGAAAACTTTCTTGCTTTCGGCTTTGCAAGATTTATAGTATATATCTCA
>NW_008824030.1:707605-711778 GCF_000699105.1 Pygoscelis adeliae
TTGCATGATTCATTAAGGTGTAGGGAAAGGACTGCACAAGCTTTGCAAACGGATGAGAAAAGACAGAAAACATTTTTGGCCCAGTAACCTGAATCTAGTCTTCATTCAGCTCCTGTGTGCCTGGTGATGGCTGCAGACTTTGCTTTTGTTCAGTGCCAGTTTTCCCCTCCTGCTGCTGGAAACCTTGGGAACTTTCTGTTGATGGCACCAGTTTGTTTGCAGAGCCGGCTCAATGTGTCCTGCATACACACATACGTACACATCAAAAAACCCTTCCCTTTCAAGGCCATTCAGGTCCTGGATGTCCTTTTCAGCAACTGATTTTGGATGTCCTTTTCAGCAACTGATTTTGGATGTCCTTTTCAGCAACTGATTTTGGATGTCCTTTTCAGCAACTGATTTTGGATGTCCTTTTCAGCAACTGATTTTGGATGTCCTTTTCAGCAACTGATTTTGGATGTCCTTTTCAGCAACTGATTTTGGCTTCAGTATTTGAAAGCAAATATTCTGTGTGTGCATCGAGAGCAACCGACTGGAGGGCAGGCTGTTTGTGGGGCAGCTGATAAAGATGCTGGGCTGACAATGGGAGACGATCAGCTCCTGGGGCAGTGTCCTTGCAAGGCAAACCACCAGCATGCCTTCCGTGCTTCCAGCTCTCAGTGGCTCCCTTGTCCTCAGCCTTAAGAAAATCAAAGCAAGCTCTGCCTTCCAGGGTTGCATCTTGGTTTCATTTGTTTAACAAAATGTAGCTAGCCGGCACTTGCACGAGGCCATCTGAATGTTTGAATACATAAAAAATAGAAACAAATTAGCTTGGGGATGCCCTGATTAAAAACTTCATGCGTTTTTGTGAGCCCAGTTGCTCATTTTGGGGTTGACCTGAACCCTCCCTCCTGCGTGTAAAATCATGGTGAGGGCAGATCTGAAAACCGCCTTAACTTGAGACTTGCTCAGCAATCTCTGGATGCTTTTGGTTAAAATGGGATGGTAAGAGGAATCTGGGTGAGAAACCTTTTTTTGGGTAGTAAAGAGACCAACCCAAAGTCCTCATGGGATGGATACGGTCAGAGTCCAGTCCTGTCCTCGCTGCAGACCAGTAGCTGGGAGGAGAAAAACACCTTCAGGCAGTGAAAGTAATACACCTATGGGCTGTGAGCGGTCCCTGCTCACCGCTCTCCCAGGCACACGGGGACTGCGCCTGTGTCCTGATGGCCTTTAACGTTATCTCCATCTAAACCCCTGCTTTCTAAACTGCAGGGAAATGGCATATTTTATGGTTAATGATTAAGATGTTCTTCTGAGAGCCGTGACTTTGCTTGGAGGCATTGGCTTGTTCATTAACACACATTTAAAACCAGATGTCAAGGACATTCTCCAGAAGGCACCCATTTAGTGTGGTTTTGACCCAAAACTGTAAGTCTCTTTTTCTCTTAGGGAAGGAATTGGTTCATTTCCCATGAGTGAGAATAGCAAGTTTGCAAGCTGCGTGCTGAGGGTATTTTCCCAAAATCCCACAATTTTTTGCATCACTTCTTAGGAAAATAGTTGCATTAGGGACAGGTCAGCACAACACAGGGCTCTTGAAGAGACTAGGATGGTGACAGGGACCATCTCCGAAATGTCAGGTCAGAGCACCCCTGAGTGCCCATGCAGAAAGCCTTAAAAAAAAAAAGCAAAAAGGTACTATTTCCCCTTTAAACAACCTGGAGACTGGGATGAAAGAGCTTAATCTTAAGTAAACAAAGCAAAACTATTACCTGAAGTGGGCAACAAACAGTCTGGGGCACCAGCAGTGTAGTTACTTCTAAAAACATGTAAAGGTCTTTATATAGCTGGGAGCATGAGGCTGACTGGGATGCTGCTGGGGCTTGCATTTCCACCGCAAACTAGTTTAACCGGTGTCCCCATCACCAAGCCTCCTGAGCAATGGGGGAGTGTGAAGCGTGTGACAGATCAGCTCTAGGCTGAGCTGAATCTCAGAGCTGGGTCCAGAGCAGGTCTAAAACACTCAGTTCTTGAACAGAGACTTTCAGCTGTATGATGGTGAGCACCAAGTGTTTCTAGAGTAAAATGTGTTTTACAAAAGGGTATTTTACAATCAGTGGTGATTTGGGCAGACTACTAGATAGTCTGAATTTGGCATCTGGTCATCTGGATTTTATTTTGTTTTGTGTTTTAGAAACTCCTTAGGCATGGAAGGGCTTTTGAAACATTTCTCCATTATCCAAATGCTTCAGGAAAACAATTTTTCTCTGTTTTGATGATGTCTTCCGGGGAGCATGTTTTCCCATTTCATTCCTGGTTAGGGAGAATGGGTGAAGTCTTTCTCCTTGTTTTTAAAAACTGGGAGTTCTGGTGATAGATGACCTGATTTTATAAAATATTGTAAAGGGGGGTAAATCTCAGAGAGATTTAGCACTTCCGAAAAGAAGTCTGGCCCTGATCAGAAGAGAGCGAAAGCCATCACCTAATGGGTTTCCTTGGTAGCCCGTGTGAAATTAGAGGGTGAATTTGGGACTAATCTTGAAGCAACATTGTCAAAATGGATGCTGGGAAGGTCAGAATGGAGTTAGAGACTGAGATCTCCCTTTCCCAGAGGGAGTTTCCTAGGGAGGATTTGCTGGAAGGGGCAATCCAGAAGAAATGGCATTGCTCTGTCTCCTTGAAGGCTTTCTGCTGCCCAGGCTCTGGCTGGTGGCTGTACTGCTAAACAGCGGTACAAACACAGAACCACTGTGGGTTTTTTTAGTTTACAAGCAGAGATTTATTCTAGTTAAAAAGCTCATGCACTGTTAAGTGAATGCTTTGGAATATGTCCCACTGGCTAGCTCGTCTCTGAGCTGCAGGGAATGGGTTTTTGGACTAGCTGCTCTCTTAAAGTATTTCACACTCTAGGGCTGGAAGGGTTTGCTTCCCATCCACAGCTGCTCATATAGCATGAACCCTGTGTACATGCAGGGCATGCTGCAGTCTGCAGCAGCTGAATTCATTCCAGGACTCTTCTTATCCATACCTCTTAATGCTCACTTAAACGTATTTTTCCAGCTGTCAGTCTTGTTTAACTTAAAAAAAAAAGTGTTAGATTGCTGCCCTTGGAGATAAGGCTCTGAGAAACATTTGCAGGCTTCTTTTGAGTGAGAATAAGAGAAACTCAACAGGCATTAGGGTTGCTGAGCTGCCCGAGTGGGAGTGGGGAAGAGTGAATCCAGTGGAAGCTCCGTGCCCAGCAGTGTACACTGTGTGCAAACTACCCCACAGAGCTCTGCCCATGTCACCCAAACCTGTCCCACGGGTGAGAAACTTCGGTTTCTCCCACGGTGTCATTCGGTTTACAAAATTGGCTAAATTTGGCTCTTTTCCCCTCTGTACCTGCACTGCCCATGGAGTTGCTGTGGCAAGGGCAGAGCTGCTATTTTTGGTTCATAGCGCTGTAATTGTCTGGAGACCACAAGGGGCTGTCCCCAAGCCAACACTCTGCTTTGAAGCTAGACGCTGGGTGCATTCCCAGTGCATTGGGGCCAGAGCCCCAGCCAGTTCCATGGTGTATGTCTAGGCTTCCCTTTATGGACTAGCAAGGCTCTATACTATTAAAAAGACATTACAGAAATAGGCTGCCTGGACCACAGATGTCTTTTGTGTCTGTGCCAGCTGCTTAAAAATGAGAGTTGTGGGGTTTGGATGCCCAGACTTGCCACTTCAATGAGGCTTGAGTTTTCTGGGGTGTAGTCAAGCTTTGGGTGAAATTAAGGTGCCTTTAAGAAGTCTGTGCTGGTTTTGGCTGGGACAGAGTTAATTTTCTTCATGGTAGCTAGTATGGGGCTATGTTTTGGATTTGTGCCGAAAACAGTGTTGATAATACAGGGATGCTTTCATTATTGTTGAGCAGCGCTTACACAAAGCCAAGACCTTTTCTGCTTCTCACCCCACCCCACCAGCGAGCAGGCTGTGGGTGCACAAGAAGTTGGGAGGGGACACAGCTGGGACAGCTGACCCTGACTGACCAAAGGGATATCCCACACCACATGACGTCATGCTCAGTATATAAAGCTGGGGGAAGAGGAAGGAAAGGGGGGACTTTCGGACTGATGGCGTTTGTCTTCCCAAGTAACCGTTAAGCGTGAGGGAGCCCTGCTTTCCTGGAGATGGCTGAACACCTGCCTGCCGATGGGAAGG
>NW_008824030.1:712560-713000 GCF_000699105.1 Pygoscelis adeliae
CTCAAAGCATGTGGCCATGGATAAGCCCACAACAGAGCAGGTACACCCCTGGAGGGACTGCAGCCATGGGTAAGGCCATGTTGGAGCAGGTTTACTTCTGAAGCGACTGTGGCTGTGGATGAGTCTATGCCACAGCACGTATACCCCTGGCATAGATTAGGTCTTCAACTGCTGGGGCATGAAAAAGCACACAGCAGGTTTAATTTTTTCTCTTGCTCTTGCCCATCTGTGTTTGGATGGCAAAACCATCCCTGTAGGACCAGGCCTGGCTCCAGGAGAGGGCAACAGAAGTGTTCATTCCTAAGGCTTCTTGGGCCATGGTGTCCTGTTTTTGGCAGGGACAGAGTTAATTTCCTTCCTAGTAGCTGGCACAGTGCTGTGTTTTGGATTTAGGATGAGAACAAAGTTGATAACACACCGATGTTTTAGTTGTTGCTAAG
>NW_008824030.1:713285-733805 GCF_000699105.1 Pygoscelis adeliae
CCCACTGGGTGGGGGGGAGTGAGCGAGCGGCTGCGTGGTGCTTAGTTGCCAACTGAGGTTAAACCATGACACATGGGCTGAGCAAACCAGTGTCTTTATTTCTCTTCAAAGAAGAAATTGGGATCTCTGCTTGGCTGGATCACTGGTACCTGAAGGAGACCTCTCCCTGGAGTCTCATTTGGCTTGCCGTAACATTGCCTCCTTTTGCTTTCACTGCTTCTTTCTCTCCCCACCTCATCCCCGACACACGCACCTTGTTTCCAGCATAGTTTTTCCTGCCACATTGTTATCACCATTGTGACAACAGCGAGATATTGCTCAAGCCAGAAGTTGGATGGTGCGTGCATTTGGGTCAGGAATTCATCCCCTCTGGCCGGAGGATATGTTGTATTTGTTGTCCGACCTCCACCGTGCTCCCTGCAGCCGGAAAGTGCCAAGCAGAGGCAGCTGGAAGGGTGCCAGTGGTCATGAGTCGCTGGGCTTCCCCTGCGTCAGCTGGAAAAGGAAGCTGCTGGGAGCGAGTGTGAGATCCTTGCACCTGCTGGGACCAAAAGCCAGGCTCGGCTCACAGGGGGATGCTCATGAGGCACAAGCAGATTCTCAGCAGGGAAAAGCTGAGCCTCAGCTTTCATCAGCTTTCACACTGGCGGGTATACAGGGAGACGGGGCTACAGACAAAGCAAGGTAGATCAAATACATTGCCTTTGGCCCTTGCACCAAATCCCAGAGGTGTAAGAAACTCAGACTTCTGTTTCTCCAAAGGATGCAATTGCCTTTTATCCCCCCTCCACCCTCCCAACCTCCTGGTTTTTTTTAAAAACCTCATTTTAACCCAGGATTGCAAACGTTATGCTACTACCAGGTAGCAACCTTCATCTTCTCATTTCTGCCTCAGCCATGGGGTGGTTAGACAAGACGGTCTCCTAACAGGCTTCTAAGTGAGAAATGGCTTGTATGGGGGTTCAGCTGCACTCCCACGTGGAGTAAAGCCTGTCTGCGACTAGCGAGCAAAACCAGGGCTCCACAGCTTTAAATTCTCTTACTTCTTTTACAACAGGCTTTCTGTGTGATTTTGGTCAATGTGCCCTTATCTTTTACATGAGATAACATTCGCCTCCCAGCTAGTTTTTTGGAAAAGTTAAATCAGTCATGAGGCCACTTAGATTTGGTGATGAGAGCCTTGGAAAAGGAGATAAGTGGTGTGTAGGAAGCGGATGCTTGTCTACAGCCAAGCAGACCTTGGAGGCTCATGGGTCAGGCTGATGCTGCTGTTCTGCTCTCGCGGGGGACTGACTGTTCCTCCTTCGGACAGCTGTCATCTTGGTGATGCTGCTGTGGGCCCTGTGAGAGTTGATACAGTGACACAGAGGTGCCGCCTGGTCCCCTGCTGGGTCCCTGCAGTCTATTCTTTTAAACACATATTTTCATTTTGTTTGTGTGGGGTAAATACAGGGGGAAGGAAGCACAATTTCTCACTGCTGGCTGCTGGTACAACCCCCTGCTTTGCTTGCCCGGACGGGGCGGTTGACCACCACTGCCTGATGAAGCTGGATGAGGACCACATGGCAGTGGTGTGACATCAGATGAGGAAGCAGTCATGGAGCTGGCCCAAGTGCACACTACTTCTGTCCTTGCAAGCACAGAAAAATCCTAAAATACATGGAGGAGCTCCCAGAGGGATCATATCCCAGTGCAGAGCGTGTGAGTGATGTATAGGGGTATGCGGCTGGGTGTGGGCAGACGTGGGCAGGGGTGCTTTCTGACACTCTGCTTTTGACTTCCTAATGGATGTGGTGGTTTAATCTTGCCCTGGGACTCCAGTTTGGGTGGGAGGTGTCGGCCAGCATCAGGTCCTGCATGCTGGAGGCAAGGTTTGGGCAAGATCCTTGGGATTTCTGAAGGAGTGGAGCTCCCTTGGCGCTGCTGGTGAGGGTCAGCAGAGGCAGCATCTTCTGTCCAAGGTCATCACAAACACTCCCGACAAGGGATTGTTCTTATCAGGTCTGCTTTGGCCATGCCAGATTAGGAACAATCACGTTTGTTTTTTCCAGAGAAGCCGTGGCTACTGGTTTTACTAGCAGCAACCACTAGCATGCAGGGAGGGGAGGAAGGAGGGAGACAGGTGGGTGGGCTGTTTCACCTCACCAGCAAACACAGTTGCACCAGAACATCATCACGATGATACTCAATCACTAGGATTAGCATCTTCCTAGATTTGATTTTTCCAGTCAACAGCGAGGGAGAGGCACCATCCAGATCTGGCTCGGCCCTCAGGAGGTTTGGACTGCTCCTGAAGATGCCCACCCCTGCCAGGGTGGGTAGCTGGGGGTCTGGAGGCAGGCAAGCGGGGTGAGTCTCAGCATTTTTGGCTCCTTCCCATAACAGCCCATCACAAATTGGCACTTTGCAAGATCCCCACTCCCCCACCCAGCAGCTGCCACTGTCCCCAAGGACGCAGCTGCACAGGACAGGAGGAGGGGACCCCAGGAGGGCCAGCTGGGGGCCACAGGCAGGGATTGTTGCCGCCAGGCTGGCTGCTGCAGGCAGGGGATGAAAGGCTCACATTTGGGTGAGCTTTTGGGTGGCTTTTGCTCACCCAAAGGGCCCATGTGGGGTGTGAGGAGCACAGTCAGGAATGACTGGGGTCTTGGTGGGACAGCACGAGAGGGCTGGCAAAGGTCCAGCAGTGCGGGGAGCATGGGAATGTCAGGGGAGATGCACGGACTTGATGCATGGTGCATGCTTGGGGCAGCTCCCTTTGGTCTCTTGCTTTCAACTGGGGAGACATGTCTGGGGAGTGGGACTTGCTATCGTGGTTTAACCTCAGCCGGCAACTAAGCACCGCACAGCCTCTCGCTCACTCCCTCCCAGTGGGATGGGGGAGAGAATCGGAAGGGTAAAAGTGAGAAAACTCGTGGGTTGAGATAAAGACAGTTTAATAGGGAAAGCAAAAGCCGCGCACGCAAGCAAAGCAAAACAAGGAATTCATTCACTCCTTCCCATGGGCAGGCAGGTGTTCAGCCATCTCCAGGAAAGCAGGGCTCCCTCACGCGTAACGGTTACTTTGGAAGACAAACGCCATCACTCCAAACGTCCGCCCCTTCCTTCTTCTTCCCCCAGCTTTATGTACTGAGCATGACGTCCCATGGTATGGAATATCCCATTGGCCAGTTTGGGTCAGCTGTCCTGGCTGTGCCCCCTCCCAGCTCCTTGTGCCCCTCCAGCCTTCTCAGTCGGTAGAGCATGGGAAGCTGGAAAGTCCTTGACTAGTGTAAGCACTACCTAGCAACAACTAAAACATCGGTGTGTTATCAACATTGTTCTCGCCCTAAATCCAAAACACAGCACTGTACCAGCTGCTAGGAAGGAAATTAACTCTATCCCTGCCAAAACCAGGACACTTGCACTGCATGAAGATTGGGCTGGCAGGGAAGGGGAGAGGCAGGGGTCTGCTCCCTCCCTTGCTGCAGAAAGCAGGTGCTTAGAGAGGAGGAGGGAGGGAAGGGTGGACATGGGAGGTTTGCCAGACACCAAAGCAGCTGGGAGCTCCTGGAGAGGAGACACGTGGCATGTGTGGGCAGATTAACAAGCTGAGCCAATCAGAGGCTGCTCACCCCTGCACACATGTGCTCAGGGCTGGCTGCCAGCACCTCTGAAATTATTTTTGCCTGGCCAGTGGCTGAAGGAAGGTGCTGTTCAATGGGGGCAAATTTGTGATCATCTGAATTTTTGCTCCCACCAGCCAAGACTTGGTTGCAGACTCTCCTGACTGGGGCCAAGACTTGGATGCCAGAGCTCTCAAAGCATTCAGACATGGCACAGCCTGTCTTCGGAGTCCTTCCCACCAGCTAAATGGCAGCATAGCACTGGAAACTGTGGCTTAGGGGACTTGAAAGTAAATGCTGAACTGGTTGGGCCCCAAAATTTGTCTCCAGAGCTGAATCTGAGATATGCCATAGTCTGGGGAGGTCTAACATGTCTGGCTCTGAGTGTAGACCAGATGGGACCCGAGTACTTTGGTGTCGGGGTGTGCTTGAACCGGACGTATTGCTTCAAGTCCATTTACATGGTGTTTTGCTAGCGCTACCCAAACATTAATTAAAGAAGGTGCCTCCAGGCCTGTTTATAACAGAAAAGTAAAGTGTGTGACACTCTTGTCCCACAGGCACTACAGGAGCTACACATGGCGGGGAGGACCACATCCTGATTCCCCATCTGCCCCCTCCCACTCCACTGTGCAATGCGAGCGAGCTGCAGCTCTGTGTCCACAACCACGTGCCTGATGTGGCTGATCTCAAGTGCAAACTCCTCTGGGCTCAAGGAGAGAAATCCCCCTTCTTCAGCCCCTCCATCCCAGCCATGTGTAGGGGAGAGCTTGTCTTCATTGCAGTGCATGATGCCTGTGTGGAGAAACCCCAGTGATGCTGAGGGCTGCCGCTGGTCCCAGGCTAAACTTGCACCGGGCCCTCTGGGCCTGATCCTGTGCTGCACTAAACCCACCTGGCTCCAGCAAAGCAGCTACGCGTTGATTTGATGCAAATCTGGTGGTACCTGCATGAGAGCCTGGCACTACGAAACTGGGAGGGGAACTCAGAAGAGGAAGCACAAACCCTGGAAAAAAACAAGGAATAATCCCAGGTAATCAAGACCTCTCGCTGAAGCCACCCAGATCAAATGTAAGAGCCTTTGCATTTCTGTTCTGTACTGGTGCCGCCTTCGGGCTGTTCCCAGTCACTGCGTGTTTCCCGGGACTCTCCAGTGGGTCACCAAAACTTTTTCTGCTACTTCAGTAGGGCATTCTGCTTTACAATCTAAAGAACACCATTGCCTGTAGTTACTACAGGTAAGCAGGAGAAGCTGTGTAAGGACTTGAGCCTGCAGTTAACTTTCAGAGCTATCCCAGGCACATCCAAACCAGTTGAACACGGCCCACAACCAGGACAAGCAATTGCACAGAAATGAATCTCCAATTCATGTTAATAACCCCAAACCTAAAGTTGCCAGAGGCTAATTAGAGAAGCCTGGAGAGTTTGAGGAGTAAAATTATCTTAACAGTTTAACTGTATAAACACACTGACTTATTATATTAAGGGTGGAATAACTGTCTCCTGAGCAGCATGTTCACCTGTAAGCCAGAGGCTGGCTTCTTCTCCGCAACTTTACCTGAGATGGGGAAATCTGCATGAGAAGGAAATGAAGGTTATGGATCTGTGGTTTGAAAGCACATTGCTCTAGTGATATTTTTCTGGTAGGATTTGCACAGCTAATTTCCTACCTGTCTGTACTCCTGTACATGCTATTAATTTAAATATTTTGTACTTATTTATTTATTAACATGTATTACAATATATATATTTATATATAAATACTATGTAGTTATTTATAAGCCACCTTTTTCTTCCGCAACTCAGCATTGCTTGGCTCCATCTGGAGTCAGACCTGTTGCCCATGTGCTCTCATACAAAGGCAGCACAGCAAAGGGCCTGATTGACTTCAAGTGAAATTCAATATACAGTGTTTGGGAGAGGAAAATTGTCCACTGTAGAAGACATGAGTGAATGGCGCGACCCCAAAGAGGCCAGAGAAAGCCTCTGCCCCAGGTGTGGTAGCAGTCAGGGCGATAGGCATCCTGTGACAGGAAAGGGATGATGCTGCTGCTGCTGCTGTGTCTGGACAACTTTGGAGATCAAAGCCTGGAAGGGCTGAAGATGGTCATGGATGAAAGGAAGGAGATCCCAAAGCCAACCAAACCACGCTTGGCCTCTGCAGGGAGGGGAGGACAGAGGATGACAAAAACAGCGACTCCTTTCTGTTATCTCCTTGCAGCTCTGCGATGCTGTTTACCTGGAGAGCTTCCACCACCTAGGAGCCACCATCCCGTCCACCTCCTGCAAGCACCCCTGAGTCGTCATCCACTCCCACCACCCTGCCTGGGCTTTGCACCTCACATAGTTGAATACTGGCCTCTCTGGGACACCTCATCCCAACTCAAACATCGCCGCCAGCCTGCAGTGCATCGCAGCCTTCCTCCAGCTTTCCTCCTCCAATCTTCATCCTTCCTGTCTTCACAGGACCAGGGAGTCAGGTCTGTGTTGCAACCCAAGACATTTTGTAGGGCAAGCAAACACGAGAGGAGCTGTGCAAAGGTGGGGATGGCTGCAGGAGCACCCATTTCAACACCAGCACCTCCTCCTCCCTCCCCTTTTATACTGGCCTCCTTTCACTTGCTTCCCACACCAACATAAGCCTTTGTGACCTAAATAACTTTTTTTGTTGTTGTTGTACTCTATGCAAAACCCATCCATGCATTTAACAGATTTCTCAGTAGGTGAGACCTTACGTGTCTTGTGACTGGGGCAGGGGGGCAGGATTTTAAGCCGTGCCACCAAGAAAAAAATGTAAAACAAAGGAAAACTGGAGTTCCAACCCACACCTGCCTGCAGGTGAGGCAGAGGATGGCTCTTATGTGATGGAATTTGCCATTTTGAAAGCCTGGGAAATCAGTCAGAAGACATGATGGGAGTATAGGTAATGACAAATGGGTATCTATTATCAGACCAGGACAGGGAGACTGGTGAAAGGAAATTTTAAGCTGTCAAAAATCTTTTTTTCTTTAATTTATTTTCCCCTACGACATGCAATGAACATGCCCCAGGAATTTCCGAAGGCAAAAATACATCAAGATTCAGAAAAAGACTAAATGGATATGGACAGCAAGAATATCCAAATTCATTAGAATTAACTGCAGTAAAAATGTCAACAGGTATATTAAACTCCCTGCTTCAGGGTGCAGGAAACACTTGAGTCATTAGATCCAGCTGGAGTGGGGAGGAGGAGGGTGGGGAGGCAGCTTCAGCTCCAGCTCCAGCCCTTTTCCAGCCACATTTCTCAAAGATAGTAACAAAGCTTGTGCTGACTTCAGTACTGCTGCAAATCAGACCACTTGGCCAAGGCAGTCACATCTTGGTAGGTACATAGCTAGCAGGCCCTAGTAGGACCTCACCATCCCATCATAGTAGAGCATGATTTAACAAGGACTACCTCAGAGTAGTCTCTGTAGTTGTGGAACAAGCTCTGAAGTCAGCAGAAACAGGGTGATGGAGGAAAGGATTTACTCCTATCAGCCCTGTAAGTGCTTATGCTAAATCCAACACCTGCAGCAAAGCTCAGAAAGAAACAACAGAGAAGAGCCTTTGCAATTGTTTTGCCTGTATTTAATTAGCAAAATGGAAAACAGTGGTACAGCATTTAAGGCTGTGGGAAGAGTTCAGCCCAGGACAGACCAGCTCAAGAATTCTAAGTCTGCTGTGCTTTTGCCAGTCCCAAGGGGAAACCTTGGACATAGAACTAAGAGGGAGACCAGGACATAAAGTGAGGCAAGCAAAAGGGCTGCCTACTTTTTCACTGTTTACGTGCTGAGCACTACAGAAGGAAAATGGCTGGATCTTCCCCTCCCTCCATTTTTCCAACTAGCTGGATGGTGTAGGGGGGAAACCCACATAAGACAAGGGCCCAAAATTTGAAGCATTATTGTGTTGTGCACCAAATGTCGGGTTACAAGAGAAAAAGTTTGCTCCACCTCAGCCTCCTCAGGGTAGGGAGCTGTCTAGAGCTTATCTGCAATGCAGAGCATCTCTAAGGCTGCTTTCAAGTGTCCATGGCCTCAGAGGGCCATCTCATCAGTGGAGGCTGAAGGATGATAGTTGGTGCTCTGGTTACATACTCAAGGAGCACTGTGGGATCTCTGCACTGCCCCCACCCCAGGGCATCCTCAAGAGGAAAAACCAATGGGCTCTATACTGAGGGCAACAGGACTGATGAAGTTTGGTCTTCAGGTTTCTGCAGAGCAGAGAAATGGTATTCAAGTCCTGTGATAGAAGGAAGAGGAGTGGAAGGCATTGCCTGAGAGAAGTAGCTGGGCGTTTCATTGGTGTGATGAGCCAACAAAAGCAACTCCCATGTCAAAACTCATGGGATCTAACACCAGATGGCCACCTTGCTGAAATAAGCTGGGGGCTGTGCACCAGCTCACAGCAGTGCGGCAGCTTTCTTGTGAGCAGCAGACAGAGGCAGCAAAGTCAATGCTACCAAGGAAAGGTGGTTCTTCACAGAAGTGTAGTTTGGTGTGGAAGTCCCTGCCACAGGGTGCTGTGGATGCTAAATGTTAGCATGGGCTCAAGGGGAGACTGAAGGAGTGCAGGGAGGGGAAATCCATTGGGGATTTCTAAATACACAGAAGCCAACCACAGTTCAAGAAATCTCTAAGCCATGAATTGGAAGAGGCAGGGTGAGTATCACTTACGCCTGTCTTCTTTCCGTACCACTTTGTCCTCTGTCAGAGACAGTCACTAGGCTAGAGAGACTTGTGGTCTGATTCAGCAGTGCTTGTTGGTGTGCAATGGGCATGCAAAGGACCTTTCTCTCCAACACGTCGTCCCCCCCCGGGTGGGTAAGATAAAGGTAGCAGGCAGCAGAATAAAGACTGGAGCAGCAACAATAGCAGATATAAACCCCTTACTATTATCTGCAGTGCTTCGAGGGGATGTAGTTTTTGCCCTGAGCAGCCCAACCTCTATCGTCTGAGAGATGGGAAGACGCTTTAGCAACACAAGCACTTTTCCTACAATGTCCTGTGAAAGGCATATGGGTATGTGGTAAGCAGGCATCCAGTGTAACAACGTCTGCAGGCATCAAGGCCACACATCAACCTTCCTGCAGTTCATGAGCGTGCTTTTGGGACCTCAGCAACAGAGACTGCAGGGCCACCATAGCATGCTGGCCATATCCTGCTCTTCAGTGTTTTCCTTGAGACTGAATTTTAGCTTTTTAACTTTTTAACAATTGCCAGCATCCACTCTTCATTTGTTCGGTGTGGCAGTTTCCCTTTCCCCTAGGGAGGAATGGAAGAGCCCCTGTTCTCCTGTGTCTGGATAACCTGGTTGTAAGGGTGTCTTCTGAGTTGAGCTGAGTCTAATCAAACATGACTGCATGAGGTAGTATGGTACAGACTACATCCACGTGCATCTGTGCTAATTTTATCGTACTAAAGTACTAATTCTTAAGGCACCATGGTATTTTTTTCCAGAGGGCCACAGGAAGCCCCACAGGCTGTAGACTTTGCCATGTTAGGGTACTATGAGAGCTAGGTCTGGAATTAAATTAATGTTGCTCACATTTTACATCAACTTCCCTTGTATAAGGAATGAATAGATGTTTCTTACAAACAGTTAATTTTTCAGGTTCTCCATCCCTGTAAAGCCCTGTCTTCCTGCAGATCCTACCTGAGAAGTGTGCTGGGAGCAGAAGGGATCTGCTACCATGAATATCACACAGATGGTCACCAGGGATGCAGGGTGGGGATTTTTCATGAATAAAATGAAGGGACGGCTGTATTGACATGCAGCTCCCTGGCTACTGTATGGGCACACAGAGCAAGGCCATGTGATAGAGTTATCAACTTTGTAGTCTTCTGCAGCTCTTCACATAAAAACAAGCTTTGGGAGGCCTTTAGCTCACTCAGGGTGACCCTGAATTCCCCCAGCACAGCATTTCTGGAGTATTGGTCAAACCATTGAACCTGTGGGAGAGAGGGAAAAAGCGTATCCATGGGATTGACGTGCAGGATGGAGCTGTGCCACAAGTGCATCCACATGGATCACAGCTGAACCTCATTCAAGGGGAGCTACCTGCCTTTAGGGCCTGTTTTCATGTGTTTCCCCCATGGGCTTTTGGGGCAGTCAGGATTGGGCTGTCATGACAGCAAAGAAGGCCCATGCCAAGGAGTAAAATTCAGAATACCATTCTTTCAGTGATATCACCTGAAAAAACTCTTCTGCTAGCTTCGACCTCTGCTAACACCCTGCTGCTCTTGGACATCAGCCTACTGGAACATCAAGTGGCATTACCTCACTCTGTCCCCTTTCTCAGACCAGCTTAAACAGGCTGTGTGAAGGCCATGGCCCCTCTGCTCTTGCTGACTCCTGCCCTTCCTCCATGCAAGGTTTGGTCCCTGCAAGGGCTGGCCAGAGGAGTGGGTGGGTGCTGAAATCCCCTTGCACAAGGGCATGTCCTCTGCCAGCTGCCCACATTTGCTTCATGGAAGCTTGGGGCCGTCACTGCATGTGCTCACACATGGCTTCAGTCCCCCCTTTGTGTCCCCCCTCCACAGCTGTTTCTCCAGCATGTGGCTCTCCAGCATGCAGCCATTTCCCACTTCTGGTCTAAGCTCCCTGGCTTTGCTGCTTGCTACCACAGGAAAACTTAATGGCCGAATCAAAGGGGTTTGAAGTAATGTGCAACTGGAGACTTGTCAAGGAACATGAGATCTGTAGCAACACGTGAGAATCACTATTCAGCTTCAGACCTACAAGCCATCTAGTCCACTGATGTCTTTTGAAATAGCAATTGCTGGCTGCTCCTGGGAGGGAGCAAAACCTGCCAGAGACCATTAAAGGATTACATGCCCCCAGGAAAGCCATCTATCCCTGGTTGGTTACATCTCTAGCTAACATCTCGAGATCTCTGAGTTTGTACCAACTCTGCAATACTGGTTTGTCTTTATCTTGCTGTTAGTGCAACTCCAGATTTCTGGGTGATCCACTTCCCTCTGCCTCCAGCTGAGCTCCTGGGCACCATCGTATAATGTGGCAAGGGGTTCAAAGTACAAAGATTTCAGTTTCATGCCCTTCCTTACTGCTGGCTCGTGGTGTCTGCAGATCATTCGCAGGGAATGGTTGGCTGGAAAATGACCTGTCTGCTGTGGATTTCACCAGTAATGTCATCACTGCTGTCCCCTCAGCACGCATTTCAAAGCCATCCCAGTCTAGAGGATGTCTCACAGCTATCTGTTGCCAAGGCATGGTGTACATTTAAAATCCCTGAGCATTCACAGGTACATCTGCAGTGTTACATCTGCAGCTAGACCCAAACTAGTTCTAAATGAAGCAAGTCAGAAGCAGCCAAGCGGGAGTAACAAAGAGTTAGGGAAAAGAGGCTAACAGTAGTTGTAGGCTGCTTCTGCTCACTGTTATCTCTATTAGAGCTAGCTCTGCTCTCCCTGAACTGTATGATAGCCCTCAGCTTACTCACTGCAGCACCATGCATTTATCCCAGGCCTCAGTTTCTATGCCGCATCCTGCTGCAGGACTGTGCATCCAAGCACATTTCTACAGGGAATGCCTGTGGCAAAGGATGGGAGAACACAGAGCACCCGGAAACACAGATTTCAGGGAAATCAAATCCCCCCCTAGATCAATACTGCAGAGCACAAAAATAAAATGCCCAAGAAATTAATAGGGCACCCCTTGAAAGCTAAAGTGTTTTAGGGGTTCTAGGCTTTCTGACCCTTCTGGCTGCTCATTGCTAATTGGCAATCTTGGTCTTATTCCTGTTGCCAAAGGACCAACCTCCCAGCTGGCTGTACTTTGAGAGGACCTGGTGACTAATCCCCTCTATGTTCCTCAGAAGGGTAAGAGAAGAAGACATCTCCAGAAGCCATTACACATTTCTTCTCTGGTCAAGGCACCCTTCTTTATGTCTACTGAGCCAGCATCCCTTCTCACCTCCAGCTTCAGTGTGCTCTTCTCCACCTCGGCATCCTGCAGGGAGCAGACAAAGTGGTCCCCAAAGGCTGGCCTGCTGCAGTTCTTCACCACCTGGCTTTGCCACTCCTGGACCACGCACTGGAGCCTGGGGATGTGGGATGCTGACTGCCTCAGCAATCAGACCCAGACAGCAGACTCAGCACACTCGTGGCTAGGCAGCCCCCAGGCCTCCAGGCCAGTCAGAAGCAGCTCACATCACTTTCTGCGGTAGAGGAGGAAGAACTTCAGCATGCCCTGGGAGCGGGGCAGGACCTCAAGCTGCTGAGGTCCTCGATCTTGCTGGAGGAGGAGATAGAATCGTAGAATCATTAAGGTTGGAAAAGACCTCTAAGATTATCGAGTCCAACCGTCAACCCAACACCACCATGCCCACTAGATCATGTCCCTAAGTGCCTCATCTACACGTCTTTTAAATACCTCCAGAGATGGTGACTCAATCACTTCCCTGGGCAGCCTGTTCCAATGTTTAACCACTCTTTCAGTAAAGAAATTTTTCCTCACACCCAATCTAAACCTCCCCTGGCACAACTTGAGGCCATTTCCTCTCGTCCTATCGCTTGTTACTTGGGAGAAGAGATGACACCCACCTCGCTACAGCCTCCTTTCAGGTAGTTGTAGAGCACAATAAGGCTTCCCCTGAGCCTCCTTTTCTCCAGACTAAACAGTCCCAGTTCCCTCAGCTGCTCCTCATAAGACTTGTTCTCCAGATCCTTTACCAGCTTCATGGCCCTTCTCTGGCCACGCTCCAGCACCTCGATGTCCTTCTTGTAGTGAGGGGCCCAAAACGGAACACAGTATTCGAGGTGCGGCCTCACCAGTGCCGAGTACAGGGGCACGATCACTTCCCTACTCCTGCTGGCCACACTATTTCTGATATAGGCCAGGATGCCATTGGCCTTCTTGGCCACCTGGGCACACTGCCAGCTCATGTTCAGCCGGCTGTCAACCAACACCCCCAGGTCCTTTTCCGCCAGGCAGCTTTCCAGCCACTCTTCCCCAAGCCTGTAGCGCTGCATGGGGTTGTTTTGGCCGAAGTGCAGGACCCGGCACTTGGCCTTGTTGAATCTCATACAGTTGGCCTCGGCCCATCGATCCAGCCTGTCCAGGTCCCTCTGCAGAGCCTTCCTACCCTCGAGCAGATCAACACTGCCGCCCAACTTGGTGTCGTCTGCAAACTTACTGAGGGAGCACTCGATCCCCTCGTCCAGATCATTAATAAAGACATTGAACAAGACCAGCCCCAAAACTGAGCCCTGGGGAACACCGCTCATGACCAACCGCAATAATGCAGGTGCACGGCTCATCCAGCTCAGTTTGTAACATCTCCACGTTAGCAAAATGAGGACAAGAGGAAAAGAGAGATATGGGTCTTTTACAGTCTGGTAGTGTTGAACTTCCCTCCTGTTCCTACAATGGTAGGAAGAGAAGGTGTGTTTAGACCTGGTGCCTTTGCAGTAGAGCCAGGGGAGCTGTGAGGGCTTGTGCGGTAGCACCAGCACCCTGTGTGCTCCCCTGTCCTGGCAGGTCGGCTCTCTGGCATAGTGCAAGCATGTAGTCCTGGTTCAGACCGTGGGGAAGAAAGCTGGAAAGAGCCTGGCCTCGCTCAGGAGCCACATGTAAGCTCAGGCTGGACAGTGAGTGAAATGCACAGCAGAGTCCAACAGCTGTGCTGCAACAGGGAGAGCAAGCACACCAAAGCAGCTGCTTTCCTCGCCCCGGTCATGCAGGACAGGCTCTCTTTCAGCCTTTTTACCCCCCTCTCACTGTGCTTTTCTTTCTGGCATTGGCTCTTCTCTTAATTAGAGAGGAGCAGCTGCAACCCTCTAATAGCCATTTTGTACTTAGCAGCTGTTGGTGGTATTTTGGTGCTGGCTCCTCTCTCCTGTTGCTGAGCCGGCTCTCCCCCTGCCACAGTGCTGTGCAGCAGGGCTGCATGCCTGGGCTTCCTTCTCTTGCAGTGAGCCCTGGCCAGCTGCGGGAAGGTCACCAGGAACTTAAGGAATTCATTTTACTGGAAACCACATCCAGTAACAGAGACACAGGCTGGAGGTGGAGAAGAAACTGGGTCCCTTCAATCATGGGGGAGGGAGAGGGGATGGGAAAGGTTTGCAATTGCTTCTTTTTCAGTAAAAATTTAAGAGACGGATAAAGGAGAAGCAAGGAGAAGCAAGTAGAAGTCAAACTTTTGATCAAGTGAGAGGAGAGGTTTTGCAACAGTTTACCCAGGAATTGCTCTGCCAGTGTTTTCACATCCCTCAGCAATGAACTTCATAAGCTCTGCCACTCTCCTTAATGCACCTGGAAACAGAGCAAAGGTCCCTGTCACACACTGTGATACCTATCATCTGCTGTGTTTTGCTTGCGGCCTGAAGAGCTGAAGCTTCCCAGCAGCCCTATTTATAAGAGGTCAGAATCTGAATTTGCCATCCAGAACTTACTCAGGCTAGTTCTAGTACCCTCTGGGAGGCTGAGGGGCAATGGAGGATGGGAACTGAGTGCACAGGTGCTGTGGGTGGATTGCAATACCTGTAAAATCACAGCGGTGGGGCTGGCTGCTGACCTGATGCATCAGTGCTTTGCTCCCCCTTTCCTTGTTGTGTGTCTCTGTGATTGTCTAGTCCTGCCAGGGAAACAGGGATGAGTGGACGTGTGGCCCTGGTGCACACGTGGCCCTGTTACCACACGTGAAGAGTTTCTGTAAACAGAAACAGTGGACGAGCATATTTTATTTTATATAGAGTGTATTGTATTGTATTGTATTGTATTCTATTCTATTCTATTCTATTCTATTCTATTCTCTTCTACTTGCTTCTCCCTCCATTCCTTTCAGCCGGAGAGCCTCTTTCTTTGTATGTTTTCTTGCCACAGGTTTTTTGGGTCTTGTTTTCTACCAGACTGTCAATCAGTCCATCACTTGACCCTATGGGATTTCTGAAAATGAGGATGGCTCTTGACTTTGTCCTAGCATCTGTGTACTTGCCTTGATATCTGCATTGCTCTGCTTAGTGTCTGCAGAAGAGGTGGCGTTTTTTTCCCCCAAACGCCGTTCTCTGCCTTTTTCCTAAACCAGCCTTTGCTGTGGCACCTCTTCTCTGTGGGAATAAAGAAAAGCTGAGTAAGTGCCATCCAGCTTGGAGATGATGACATTTGGACATGATGATGAGAGTCTTGGAGTGGGATTTTTATTTGGTAGTTTGTGAAAGCCTTTAGAGAGCCCAGAGTTTAAAAACCCCTGAGGACCCTTTCTCTGGAAAGCAGAACATTTACATAGGGTACCCCAAAAATTAGTGCAGTGGATGAAGACATTGCTGTCACATGGTCTTACACTTACATTTGCTTTAGTTTGTGCATAGCCCTGTCCTGGAGGGAAGGGTTAGTCCAGCTGGGAAAGATCCCAGTTCAGTGGGAAGTGTTTCTTCCCCCAACACCTGGGGGATGGGTAGGAGGACAGTGGATCCTATGGCCTCACTCAATCTCTCTTTCCGCATGGACAGTGTTGTCACCAGGAAGACCTTGTTAGTGGGACCTGCTGAAGGGTCCAGTGTTAACATTGCCATCATACAGGTATTGGCACTGACCACCTGGTGTGAATACTGTATGGTTTAGACTTTCTGGGACAGCCTTGCGACCTGCTTACAATAAAAATGCATCTTGGAGCAGTCTAGCAAGCTGTGCTCAGATGGCACTTGGGCCAGATGTTTCTGGATGAGAGAAGTGGGGTGAGCCGTGGTCATGGCTTGTGACCTTGCACAGCTGAGAAGGAAGAAGCAGCTGGGAGAGTTGTTTTCTTTTTTTTTCTTTTGTAAAAGCCATCCAAGCAGAGTGGGGTTGCTGAGGCTGGGTGACAGGAGGCTGGGAAGAACTGTGGACAGCAAGGAAGAGTTGGTGAGCCTGGCATCACCTGGGGCATGAGATAACAGTTGGGCTGGAGAGGACAGAGGAAGCCGTGCTTATGTGTCTGGCCCAGTGAAGAAGCAGCTGGCTTGTAGTGAGGCTGTATGAGTTGCCCAACGACTGTATGGGCAGGATGTGCTTGTGGGATCCTGTAATGTGTGCCTTGTTTCTTCCCCTTGCAGGTAACAACCAGGAGAGGTGACCTGCCCCAGTTTCCCACATCTTGTCTTCTTGCACACAGAGCCAACTTCATTTTAACAAGAGGAACCTGCTTCCTTACCTGCCTCAGATCAGGTAATGGAGATCTTGGACACACAGCTTGCCACAGAGTGACTATGACAGAAATGGTGGCAGCTGGAACCATAAAAGCTGAGGACATTGCTCAGCTCCTGTATTTGATCCAGGGTGGAAGATGCTTGTTGAGAGGAAAGGGTAGCAGAAACGCAGGCTCCCAGTGGCTGCTGAGCACTGTTGCCCAATACTTACTTTTCCCAGCCCTGTTGCATTTCTGGAGCTGACACATCTGGCAAGTTAAGATAGTCAGGGCCACCAGGAGCAAGAGGATGGCTAATGCCAAGATCCCATACTTCCAGGTATTGGAAAAGGGCATCTGTAAGCTGTGCAAGTCGAGCATGACAGAGCTCTTCTGTATCATGTCTTGTTCCTCTGAGAGAGAGAGAAGGAAGGGCTCAGCATTGCTAGTATTACCTCTCCATGTTGTATGAGCCAAGCAGGAAAAGGTCTGTATACATAGACAAACTGCAGCTCAGACCCATATGTACAGAATTAGTCTTGTTGCCCTCGTAGGGACTTGTCAGTAATGTTATTTACCTATGCTTGTGCTGAGAGGATCAGTACCACGTTATCACAGATCTGTTGTCATCATTGCCACACAGACAGGCGTCTGCTGGATTGCCCTGCTTTTGTCCACGGCACCTTATGGTCTTCCCAGATGAAAGGCCACTAGAAATGTGACGCACCTGTGATTTTCCCGCAAAATTTTTTTCAGCCTGCTTCCATGCCCTCCATATATCACTGCTTCACAAGCACTGTTATAGAATCATAGAATAGTTTGGGTTGGAAGGGACCTCTAAAGGTCATCTAGTCCAACCCCCCTGTTACTTGCCCTTCTGCTCATTGCCTTCTGACAATGCCTGACAGCAGATGCCTGGGGACAGTATAAGACCGGGTAAGCACCCAATGATACTTGCCCCCAAAATGTTCCTCCTGCAGTATGCAGCTAAGGGCCTTACTTGCATCTAATAAGGCTCAGTGGATTTTTTTTTTTTTCATTTATTCATCCAATTGCCTTTTTAAGCTTTGTCACATGCTAGCTGCCACAGTATCCTCTACCAAGAAGTTCTCCCACCCAACACAAGAACTATCATCTCCTTTAGTTAGCTGACTTCTCACATGATTGTTTAATTTGTCATTGCCTAGATCCTGAACTGGAAAGAGAACAGCAGAGAGTTGTTCTCTGTTCACCCTCTCCAGACGGTCCTGATGTCAGACCTCTCTCCTCTCCCTCAGCCACCCTTTCCCAGGCTGTGTAGTTCTAGCTCAGCCAGTCATTCCTCCTACAGAAGTTGCTCCAGATGTCTTCCCAACTTTGTTCCCTTTCCCTGAGCCTTATCCTGCTCTTCCCTGCAACCATGAGATTGTACTACGAAGGGCCAAGTCTGGTTCACTGGATCTGACTTTTTGGGTTTGATCCAAAGAAAACCCTTTGCACGGTTATGGGATCAGCACCCAACTGGCTGGGTTGCTGTGATGACATTGGCATCTGGGAGTTCACTAGCTTGACTTGCTTACTGTACTGATGAGAAATGTGCTGGCCAGTAGTCATGAAACTGTTGGCTTAGCAGACAGCTTCATCAGATAAGGAGATTTTGGTGCCTTCCTTTCAACTGTGCCTGCAGTAAAAAGCCACTCATTTGCAGACCTGTTCAGGCAGCAAGACACTCAGGGAGCTGTAGTTTGTAGAGCAACTCTGGGAGGTCTAAGGCAGGCAAAGGAGACACTGGGAAAAGGATGAGAGACAGGGAGAAGCAGGATTGGGGTGCCCACTTGTTGATCTGTTGGGCAGGTATGAGAGCCTGATGGATCTCTGTAAACGGGATACAAGGGAAGGTCTCTGGAAATTTGGAGAAAGGGATCTGGAGAGTTTGTCATCTGCCCCTGGAAGGAACCTGACAGTCCTACGAAGAAGCAGCCAGCTTAGTTTGGGCTTCTGTCTGTGTTGCTTTGCTCCAAGATGAATGGTGGTCTGTTGGACTATGGCTTGGCATAGTCTTTCATCCTTGCTTAGCCTGAGTAATCAAAATGAGGACTGGAGGAAGGGATTTGCACGGTGCCCTCAGGATAAGGATCCCTTAAGAGCTTTATCACCCTTTTCAGGAGGGGACTGAATCCAACCGGAAAGGAGAAGGGATGGGGAGCTCGTGTATGAGCAGCCCTTCCCATCCATGCCTTTACACCCTTTCACAGTAAAGCTCTGGTAGGGAGCTGGTAGGGAATAGCACTTGCTGTCTTTCTTTTTTGATTGCTTAAGGTGAGATTAAAACACTAATCTTGGCAGGGAAGCAAACATTTTACCCACCTCTATGAAACAAGAGCAGCCAAGAAACAGTGCCCAGCTTCAAATAAGAGCTGTTCCAAGAAATTGCTGCTGGTTTATGCATCCCAAAACAAGCTTTAAAGCAGAAATCAGTTTAGTCAAACTTCCTGCACAGAAGCCCTGAATATTCATTATTTCTTCACCTCAGAACAAGCTGATGTTCATATCAGGTATTTCCTTCTACGATTTCTCATCACTGACTGTGTTATCTGTGCCTTTGGTGCAGAACCTCATGCAACTGCTGGGGCACTGCAAAACATACCACCAGCAATCACTGCTGGAATGAAGCAATAGCAAAGAACAGGAGGTGACTGACAGAAATACCCTTCTGTGTGTGAGACCTAAATCTCAGTCTAAATAAACATTTCCCAATAATTTGCTTCCTGAAAAAAATGGGACTAAGAGGAACCTTTAAAACTGCCCAAGAAATTTAACTCACTACTAACCTGCAATGAGATACTATCTTTAGACTAGCAAAGCTTCTCCCTAGGAGAGGGCCTTACAACACCACCTCCTCCTGTGCTGACTAGTCCTTACACTTGTGCATATGAATCTGAGCCTCCTTCCACTAGCAGGCTTAGCAGACCCCCAAAACCTCCAGGCAAAGAACATAGCCAGACTTTGCCCATAGACACAAGTGCCCATAATGACTCTCTGCTCACCCAGCAGGTACAAAGCCACTGGTACAGATGGCTGCCCAAAGCCTCATACATCTGTGATCCTTGGGCATGCTCTCAGCTTACACAACAGCAGGGAGGTTGAAGTATTAGATGTCTGTCTTGGGGAAGGGAAATAGTAGTTGAGCCGAGGGTACCATCACATCAGTGAGGGGAACAGCACATTTCTGCCAGTGCACAGTGGGCTGTCATCAGGATGGGGGGATTCTGGAGAATCTGTGAGCCAAGGACACCTTGGTGCTAGCAACTAGACCCTGACATCCTCCTGCGATAACATTCTGAAGGCAGAGTAGTCTTGCCTGTTCCCTTGTGAGGGCATGAGTGAGCAAGGGAGGGACAGGAGACCCATGCACTGACTGGCTTGTCCCAGAAGAGCCTCCTAACATTGTTAACCATCACTGAGTTCTCTGTGTGGGCAGTGGACATTCACATTTTCAAATAAACTCGTTAACTGGCTGTCATTCACCTGAGAGAAGTTACTTTTAAGAACCTGCATCTGAATTACATAGCAGATAGATACTTAAATAAGAGCACACAGTGCATTTGAATGCCTCCCTAACCATCATGCCTAGCCCAGCACTCATGGACCTTGGTTGAAGTCAGCTTCCCCTTAGCAATAGGTCTGGTATAAAGACAGCTGCTGCCCCAGCATCGCTAAGTGAGCCAGACCACACCAATGTGAGCAACCTCTCTGCTGTCACACAACAGGGGCAGGACATGCTTGACGCTGCACGTGCATCTCCCTGTCCTCCCCATGGCCCCATCCCCTAAACCAGGCTGTGAATGACAGCCTACAGCAGACCAGGCACTCCTGCACACATATACTTGGAACTCTGCCAGTAAGAGAAAAATCTCACCCTTTTCCTCTTTTCCCAAGACCCTGTCCAAAAGTGCCGCAGCCCCATGAGAGGCAATCCCAGAAGGAGCTTGGCTACCCTACTAGAGCACCAACAGCCCTGCCAGGGTCCCACATGCTGGGGACATCATTGTATTTCCCTGCAAAACCAAGAGGATCCCCTTCCCAGTTCCTCCCAGGTGCCTAACTCAACACCGGGCAACTTAAACAAAAATCATACCTTCAGAAACAGTGTAAAAGCAGGTTCTTGGGACCCCTCTGAAAGCATACGGGCACCATGCTGCCACTGACATGGTAAGAGATTAGTTTGCTGTGCTAGAAAAACAAGTTACCACCCTGCTCAGCAAGACAGGAGCCAATATTGACGAAGCCAGCTCAGAACAGGGCGTACGTGGGGAAGAATGTGGTGGAGAGGCTGCTGCTTAATTAACTCCAGCAAAGCTGCGGAGGGCTGGTGTTTTGGGTGCCCATTTGGAAAGTCCGGCTGTCAGGGTCGCAGTGAGAGCTGCTCCACACTGAGCTCCCTTGCAGCTCCCAGGAGAGGCCCAGCAGGCACTGGGCAGGACACGAAGGAGAAAGGCTGAGCTTCTAGACGCTTGTAGGAGACCATTTATAACCCCTTGCTGCTCTTGGTGAAACCAGTCCATATTGGTATGTGAAGTCCTCCCAGCTCTGCAAGCCCATAAAAAGCACAGGATAACTGGGCTAAGAGTACATGCTTTTTGTCTGCTTTTGCTATGCAGTTGTTGTAACTCTTCTTTCTCTATCCAAAGCAATAGGATCTCTTTTTTTTTACAAGTATGTCTGTTATGACCCAGACTGGGTGACTGAGGGGGTTGTAGCTGTTTCGTGATTCCCTTGGGCTAAATTAAG
>NW_008824031.1:0-1669 GCF_000699105.1 Pygoscelis adeliae
ACGGATATTACGAACTGACTGCAACCCCCCTTCCCCATCCCCTGTGCTGCTCGGGGGCAGGAGGTAAAGGAGTTGGGAGTGAAGGAGTGAGGTTGTGCCTGGGAAGAAGGGGTGGGGGATGGGGGAAGGTGTTTTTTAGTTTTGACTTTGCTACTCACCGTCCTACCCTATTTCTGAATGGCAATAAATGAAATTAATTTTCCCCAAGGCGAGTGTGTTTTGCCTGTGACGGTAATTGGTAAGCAACCTCCCTGTCCTTATCGGGACCCACGAGCTTTTTCGTCCCATTTCCTCCCCCTGTCCTGCTGAGGAGGGGGAATGAGAGAGCGGCTTGGTGGGCACCTGGCAGCCAGCCAGCCAGGGTTAACCCGCCCCATCAGCAGAGGTTCGTCACCTGCCTCCTGGCTCTCTGCAGCCTGGTGTAAGCTATGCGACTTCTTTCCACCCCGCTATGGTCACATCCCAAGACAGTTAATGGCTGGCGCATCCAGCCCCCGTTCTTTCTTCTCTCAGCGCATTTACAAGCAGCTTTTAAAGAACAGAGGGATTTATTGGCATCTTTGCCCCGGCTAAAGGTCCCGGAGGGAATGGAGTCTCGTGAAAGAGGGTGGGCAGTCGCTGTCCAGGTGGTAACGCAGTCTCTGTCGCAAGCCTCCTTGCAGCGAGCGGCCTCTCCGGCCACCTCATGCTCTCTCTTTGGCTCGCTCTCTCTTCGGCCACCTCGCACTGCTGGTACCACTGACGTCTGCCTACTCCATGCTCACAAACGTGTCCGAGTTGCCTTGCTGCACCGCCAAGATCAGCTCAATGGAGAGGGGTCTCTCGAAGGCGTTGGTTAGCTTGAGCTTGCAGAAGCGTGTGGAGGGCAGCACCGTTACCTTGCCCGTGGTCATCAGAGGCGCAGCAACGCAGGCTGCTGTCATCAGCTCCTGGAGCCAGAAGGTGGTTTTCTGCACGTTGAGGTACGAGCCGGTGCAGAGGGTTTGTAGGAGGCTGGCTTCCTGACTGCTCATCAGCTCGTCCTCAGGGTGGTGGAGGAAGCAGAGCGTGTCCCCCAGCTGCTGCTCCCCTGTGCACATGCACTCCAGCTCCACACGCAGGCGGGAGCTCCTCACCAGCATCTCCCCTTCGGTGCCCAGCTCGAGGTGGAAGGAGTGCCCGGGGGGTGGCTTCAGGGGCACAAGCAGGCGACAGACAAAGTCTTCTCCACAGGCATTCCAGCCTTCTAGGGAGCCGCCCACCCCGACAGCTGGCTGCAGCCGCGGCATGAAGTCGTCACCGGAGAGGATTCGGCAGACCCCGAGAAGGTCGTTCACCAGCTTTTCCCCCACTGTACGTTTCCTTTGCCTGTTCAGCAGTGGCCACGACGTGTACTCGTCCGGAAACCTCTCCGTATATAATGCCTCTTCCTCCTCCTCCTCCTCCTCCTTCTCCTCCTCCTCCTTCTCCTCCTCCTTCTCCTCCTCCTTCTCCTTCTCCTTCTCCTTCTCCTTCTCCTTCTCCTTCTCCTTCTCCTTCTCCTTCTCCTTCTCCTTCTCCTTCTCCTTCTCCTTCTCCTTCTCCTTCTCCTTCTCCTTCTCCTTCTCCTTCTCCTTCTCCTCCTTCTCCTTCTCCTTCTCCTTCTCCTTCTCCTTCTCCTTCTCCTTCTCCTTCTCCTTCTCCTTCTCCA
>NW_008824031.1:4528-5157 GCF_000699105.1 Pygoscelis adeliae
GGGGGGCTTGACGTGAGCTGTGGCTCTTGGAGAGGAGCCAAGACAGGAGCAGGTTTTGTGGGAAGAGCTGTGGCCCGTGGGGGAGCCGCGCCAGAGCAGTTCTCGAAGAACTGCAGCCCGTGGGAAGGACCCATGGCAAGGACGGATATTACGAACTGACTGCAACCCCCATTCCCCATCCCCTGTGCTGCTCGGGGGCAGGAGGTAAAGGAGTTGGGAGTGAAGGAGTGAGGTTGTGCCTGGGAAGAAGGGGTGGGGGATGGGGGAAGGTGTTTTTTAGTTTTGACTTTGCTACTCACCGTCCTACCCTATTTCTGAATGGCAATAAATGAAATTAATTTTCCCCAAGGCGAGTGTGTTTTGCCTGTGACGGTAATTGGTAAGCAACCTCCCTGTCCTTATCGGGACCCACGAGCTTTTTCGTCCCATTTCCTCCCCCTGTCCTGCTGAGGAGGGGGAATGAGAGAGCGGCTTGGTGGGCACCTGGCAGCCAGCCAGCCAGGGTTAACCCGCCCCATCAGCAGAGGTTCGTCACCTGCCTCCTGGCTCTCTGCAGCCTGGTGTAAGCTATGCGACTTCTTTCCACCCCGCTATGGTCACATCCCAAGACAGTTAATGGCTGGGGGATC
>NW_008824031.1:5347-9667 GCF_000699105.1 Pygoscelis adeliae
CTCCTCTCCTCTCCTCTCTCATCTCTTCTTTCTCCACTTTTTTGTGTAATTGGACAGCAGATGGGAGAGCCTCTTTTTGGAAGTATTTGCACGGTACCTGCTCGTGTTCCTCCTGGGCAGGGATCAAACCTAGCTGCATATTTTTGTACATGAGTTTATCCAAAGCTTTGTTAGATTGTCCACAATCAAATAAATGTGTAGACTATGTTAGGGAGTCTTAAGAAGTATATTGTAGGTGGTTCGGGAAGAGGAATGTGTTGCAGAACAGATGTTCTGAAGATCCCTGTGGTCTCAACATCTGCTCCATCGTTCCTGCAACTGGGACAGTCTGGATTTGATGGCCAGTTTTACATTCCTAGAATGGCCGTAATCCCTTCCCCGAAGCACTCTGAGCCAGAGCAATGGATGGGTAAGCATGCACTTCCATGTAACTTCATGCACTTCCATGAGTAAGCATGCACAATCATTTTGGCCAATTATTTCAACTTGGTGAAGTCAGTGGGACTTAGACACAAGATGGGAGGTAATGAGGTGCTTAACTGGTTTCCTCATTATTATTGAACTGGTCCTTTATATCAGACGACACAACACACGACTGAAAGCAATACAAATTCCTGATGTTACACTGGCCTCTGTGGAGCTCTGTGTATGTGATTGGGAGAGTGTGTTTGGAGGGAGGAACGTTGTTCGGGATTTTTTTTTTCCAGGTTTTATTCTTTTCCCCTCCAGTTTCTATTCCATCCTCTTCATATTCTGTTTATCTGTCTTTCCCCTTTTCCTAGAACTTGTTTTTTTCATTTGCTTTTTCACAGTACTAAAGTAGCTTTAGTATCTTTAAAACCATTGCAGTCTCTCCTTTTAAAGACTGACCCCGCTTCTAGGAAATCTTAAATGCTGTGTCTCAGATTCCTTATAAACTCAGATGTGGAGGGGGACTAAGTGGAATAAAATGCATTGCTTTCCCCTCACCCCTTGCACTTCTTGGTTGTCTCAGCCAATACAGTTTAGCTGGGTTTTTTTATATAGCTATAATTTTGGAGGCATTAGTTACACTTTACATATCAAAAGTTACCAATCTCTGCACTATGAAGCCTGAATGCATAGCAACACATTTCCTAAAGGGGCCCTATTTGTCATGGATTTCCCAAGCCCAAATATGTGTATAACAGTGAGTCTAACACTTCTAGGATGCATCAGACACTCTCTCCATACCCAGATCAATTGCACATCAAATGTATAGCAGATCCAAATTTTCCCAGAAAGAGCAGGATCATTGGTCGTGAATGAAACGTGCTGTAGGCAGGGAAACTGTCTGGGAGCTAGCACTCCACCCACCCATGAGACACCTGGAGATGTAGGTCAAACATATAAAAGCCAAGAACTCTGCCTAGATGGAAGAAAAGGGCACTTCCAGCAAAACCTGCTTGGCCCAAATGGGAGCCCAGCATTTCCAGATATGTCTATGAGAAGGTTTGGTATATCTGAATCAAGAAATGGCTTATGAGAGAGTTGATAGTTTCAAGGTAGGCTGTGTGCTGAGAATAGTCATATGGAGAAAAAAGCCAAGGGATGTCTTCCCCCCCAACCCCCTCACCTTTAAACTGGAATATTGCCAGAGGAAACCCAGTAAGTTTGCATTTGTTGGTGGAAGTGGCATTCCTATTGTGGTTCCAAACTGATCTATATATGTTTTTTTTCCTGTGTCCTGACTCCTTGACATCAAGCAAGGCATTGGGAACTACACTGGCAAGAAGGATACAGCATTCTCTGTCTGTCACATATGGCTCTTGTCAGATGCTTTAGGCTGCTTGATACTCTAGGCAGCTAGATGGGAGGGTTGGTCACCACATCACTTCCCAATGGAAAGGTATGCTGTTGGATAGTTTATACCTGAAATGATGCCAATCTATGCAAATGTGCAGCTTAGCGTGGATGTCACAGGACATGGGTGGTTATTGGCAGTGCAGGTTGACACAGAATCCCACTGTCGCTGTACATCAAAGGATTGTTGCCTTTATTTGACAGCCCAAGGAAACAAATGGTTAGGATCAAATGGTGCTAATCATGACTTATTACAGCCAAGCTTTACTGTTATTGAGGATGTTGTCTTTTCTTTGCAAGCAACATATTAAAATCACCTGTAGGCTAGTTCCTATGATATGTAATACGGGAAATAATTAGGAGCAAGGAATTAAAGCAAATATGTCTGATGAGACGACAGCTGGATTAATAGATATCTGTATTTGGGGTATTTTTGAATGGCCAGGAATTACCTGCTAAGGAGCAGTATGCTTCAGCAATGTGCTCGCATTCATTATGACACATTGATGGCAGTTCACGGCATGCA
Organism: Pygoscelis adeliae; assembly: GCF_000699105.1. Taxonomy (NCBI): domain Eukaryota; kingdom Metazoa; phylum Chordata; class Aves; order Sphenisciformes; family Spheniscidae; genus Pygoscelis; species Pygoscelis adeliae. The sequence goes on from NW_008824031.1 coordinate 7,695, forward strand.
ATGTGCTAGATTTACAATACTGGACTTCTTTGCTTTCTAACTGGAAAATCAGACCGTGTCCCTGACCCTGGGTGTAGCCACTGCAAAGGGTAAACATAGGGCAGCCTTTCCAGTGATATCCTTTCCTAAAGTAAAACAGCCCAAACAATTACTCTTAAGCTTCAGTGGTTATAATGACCTTTCTGGGTTTGGTAGGACCACTGCAACTCAAGGTATTTTCTCCAGCAATAGTCCTTTTGTAGCACCAAACCGGAAAGTACAGGACTGGAAAAACTAGTCATTTCTCAGTTTAAGTGCTGTATTTTACAACAGCCTAAAAGAATGCTTCAATCCTGACACAACACTTAACTGACCTGAAACAGAAGCAGCTGTTTCTCTACTCTCTGAGTGCCTCAGCCTAGCAAACTGCAAGACTGAAGTGAAGGTCTGTGCTGAGATATGTATAATTACAGATTTTGTGCATGTTTGGCACTCTCTATTCTACACCCTTCAATAGGCCTTGTCTATAGCATAAGGTCGTATGGAAAATTACTGGCTTAAAAATACATCTGTTAAGGCAGAGCTTGAGGTCGGCATAGCAGGCAAATGTGGTCCCCCCTCTGCTCCTGAAAACAAAAGCAGTGGTAATTCTCCTCTGCAGAATAAGATACCACAGAACTCTGTGAGCTACCTTGACGCGATGCAGGGGGCAGAGTCAGGACAGGATCCAGATGTGCTATGGATGGAAACAGCTGCAATGCGGTCCCATGGCCTGTGCGTGCTGCTCTGGGTACCGGCCAGGGAGCAAGGAGGGACTACTGTCCCCTCACCTCTCCAAGCCAACATCTGGGTATTCCCTAAGCTAAGAGATGTTTGCGGTCAGGTAGTAAATAGAAAATAGGCTAGGTATTTGAGGTCTGCCTCAATGTATAAGAGTTTTCTAGTTGAGCTGAATGAAAGAAAACAGAAAAAACCCAGACCCAGTGGACTGCAGGATTGGTTTTGCAGTGCTCACCAATCAAAACTGTCAATGATGACAGGTGAAAATAGATAATAAATTTAATTGGCATAGCTTGAGGCTATTTACATTAGAATCATAGAATCATAGACTATCTCAAGTTGGAAGGGACCCATAAGGATCATCAAGTCCAACTTCCTGCTCCTCACAGGACTACCTAAAACTAAACCATATGACTAAAAACATTGTCCAGATGCTCCTTGAACTCTGACAGGCTTGGTGCTGTGACCACTGCCCTGGGGAGCCTGTTCCAGTGACTAAGCACCCCCTCAGTGAAGAACCTTTCTGTGGGGCTGCTCTCCAGCCCCTCATCCCCCAATTTGTACGTATAACCAGGATTACCCCATCCCAGGTGCAGAATCCAGCACTTCCTCTTGTTAAATTTCATATGGTTGGTGATTGCCCAGCTCTCTAGTCTATCCAGATCTCTCTGTAAGGCCTCTCTGCCCTTGAGGGAGTCCACAGCTCCTCCTAAATTAGTATCACCGGCAAACTCACTTAATGTAAATTCGATTTCTGCGTCCAGATCGTTTATAAATACATTAAAGAGCACTGGCCCTAAAATCGAGCCTTGGGGAACCCCACTGGTGACTGGCCACCGGCCTGATGTGATTATTTACTATATGCTACATTTACTATAACTCTTTGAGCACGACCCGTCAGACAAATGTTCACCCAATGTATTATGGACTTGTCTAGCTGTATGCTGGACATTTTGTCCAGAAGGAAACTATGAGAGACAGTATCAAAAGTTTTGTTAAAATAAAAAAAAACCCCTATCTACTGGCTTCTGTTGGTCAACTAGATGGGTGACCTTGTCATAAAAAGAAATTAAGTTAGTTAAGCAGCACTTTCCCCTCATGAACCCATGCTGGCTATGACCAATGACTGCATTGTCTCTCAAGTGTTTTTCAGTAACTTCCAGAATAACCTTCTCCGTAATTTTACCAGGCACTGAAGTGAGACTGACAGGCCT
>NW_008824031.1:9896-11362 GCF_000699105.1 Pygoscelis adeliae
ACACAGGCTCCAGGGGTTCCAGGGCCCATCATCAGTGTTAAAGACAGAGGCGAAGAAGGCATTAAACGTCTCTGCTTTGTCTGCATCCCTATTTGTCAGGTGACCAACCGCATCAAGTAACAGAACAATGTTATCTCTGATCCTCCTTTTGCTATTAACATATTTAAAAAAGCCCTTCATGTTGTCCTTCACAGTGCTGGCCAGCTTGAACTCTAATCAAGCTTTGGCTCCACAAATTTTCTCCCTACAGTTGCCAACAGCATCTCTGTAGTCGTCCTGCGTTGCCTGTCCTTGCCTCCAATGTCCATACACTTTCCTTCTTCACCTAAGTTCTAGAATAAGAACCCTGCGCAGACAAGCCATCCTTCTGCCTCACTTGCTTGACATCTGACACTTTGGAATCACCTGCCTCTCTGCTCTTAAGAGATGGCTCTTAAAATGTGACCAGCATTCATGGGCCCCAACACCTTCAAAAGCAGATTCGCAGGGGACCTTACTAACTAGTTCCTTCAGCAGCCCGAAGTCTACTCTCCCCATATCCAGGGTCAAAGTTTTGCTGGCAGTTTTTTTCCTATCACCAACGATTTGAAACTCAACTACTTCGTGGTCACTGTGACCAAGACAGCCACCAGTCACCATCATTTGCTTTTCCCTTAATGCCCTTAAGCTAGCTCTCCCTAGGGGTTTCTTCTATAGGTATGGGGGCTCATCAGCCACTCTTGCATGAGCTGCAAGCTCCCAGTGGGTCTCTCCACTCCTCTGAGATTTCCCTGGTTCAGGAAACTTCCCTGTACACCCCGATCCTCTGCTCTGCTGCGGATCCACTGTAGCTGCTCACCTCCGCAAAATGGTTTGGCCCAAAACCATTTGAGATTGGCATCCTAAAAGCTTTTCTTCGTACTGATTCCTAATGGCTCACATATCACAGGCACTCCCTCCCTGTTCATGTTGGTGTGTGTCTGGCTGGCTTTCAATTTCCCTGTGTCCTCCTCAGTGCAGTGAAGAGAAAAGGAACTAAACAAGGGCATATAGTCCACCCACCAGCATGTGCAAACAGGGGAGTTTGGAGACAAGTCAGCTGGAAATCAGGCTGCCTCCTGGTACCGAAGTGGAACGGCAAGGAAGCGAGTCATGAGACATCATGATTTAGATATTGTTTTTGTCACAGAAACCATCACTATATATTAAAATACATTCACACACATACATAGCGTATGTGATAACTCAACCTCTGGCCGCTCAGCATACTTACAGCAATTGTTCTTGGTTGAGGCAAAGCAGTTTGCAGATAAGTTACTTTTGCCCTTTGTATCATCTTGCATCAAGGAGACACTAAAGCAATCTGACTTTTTGCCATAAAATCTCAAGTACACTCTTAATAGGACAGTGCACTGATGCCATGTTCTATTTCCAGGGCCCCCTGCTCACAGTTGTTAGAACAATTACACAGACCTTTTTTTCCTGCT
>NW_008824031.1:11391-59943 GCF_000699105.1 Pygoscelis adeliae
TGCAGAGAGCTCCTAAACTATATTCCAGCTGGGAATATGCAATTAATCATCACATGAGATAAAAGACTGCTTCCATATGTCTTCTGATGCATGCCACATTTACAGGTGTCTTTGCCTTGGATCCCAGTGCCTTCTGTGAGATGCTAAGAGGAGAAGAGAAAGCTCAACCTGATGTTCACCCTGCAAACTTGTGAATGTAGTTAGTCAATGCTGAAGATAACTAAAATATTCTGTGCTTTGAAATCCCTCACCAGATCTTGCTGCCTGTGAAACAAAGGAAATATGTGGCTTCTTTATTAAAATAAATGAATAATAACTGAATAATGAATATCAGTGATTAAAATCCCCAGTATCACAGCCCCATCTAATGGACTGGCTGAAAGATATTCAAAGGACCTACAAAGAGTCTCTCTATCTGTTCTTTTGCAAAATAAGTTATTGTGATAAACAGGACCCCGTGGCATATTAATCTCTTAATTATGGGCACAGGAGGCATTTTCTCTGAAAATTAAAAAGGTTGCAAAATGGCTACAGCCTCTGGGAGGCAATTCTTAGAAGCAAAATATGTTAGCTCACTGTTACTGACTCCTTTATCTACTGCCTTCAGTATTCTCTTGGCACGGATTAGCGTGGACAGGGGAGTCTCCATATTTCTTAGTCATGTTATCATTATGCCAATGACTCTGGAATGCCATAATCCTACAGAGCAGCATGGGTCCAAGGGAAAACACAAGGAAATCACTGAGAGATGAGAGATATCAGTTAATCCAGGCTTCATCTTCTATTGTACATTTGAGCCTTTTTTTTTAATTTAGGAAAAAATGGCAGGCGATACGTGGCTTCCGGAGAAGTGGCTTGGACTACACAGTGTCAGTCTAGGGGAAGCCCAGCCTCAGGGCTGCCTGTACTGCATGGGGTGTGACACATCTACATAAGCTTGCCGGAAACAGTGTTATGCTGGTACCACCATGATCATAAGGCTGGTTACTAACCTTTCATGTCTCATAACCAAAAACCTGTGGATTAGACTGCACAAAACACAGTTACTAGCAGCAGGATGCTGAGAGGAGTGATGGCATGAGGTTTACACCCTGATCCAGAGCTTCTGGAGGGAAGCAGGGGGACCCTTTTAGTTGCAGTGGGTGACAGATGGAGCAACTACTGGTTTCTAAACATCTGCAAAGGTATTTTGGATCCCAGTAGTTTTTGTGATACTAGGTCACTAGGAATTTCTAGTACTTCTTCCTCTGAGCTGCTCTTTGCTTCTCCAGCAGTGTCAACTGAAAAAGCACATCTTCCCAGATGACTCAGAGCTCTGAGCCCCCATCACATTCAGTAGTGCTAATTAGGCACCTTGCTCCTGAAAACAGGAAGAATTAGGCAGCAGAAGACCTTTATAGGTGTTCTCGTCCTGAGACCCCACTTTTGTTCTCTTCTGAAGGTTTCCCAGCACTTTACTCAGCTTGTTAAGAAAAAAGCTCAAGCAAGGAGATCTCTAACTGTGAAACTGAGTGCCCAGACACAAACAAGGTCTTTTTGCACCAAATCCATAAATCAGTATTGCTGACTTATGTAAAGCTTTGTATCTTACGGGATTTCTAAGTTGGGTATCTGACTGTAATATTTACTGTGCACTGTTACCTTAGGGCCTGGTGTGGACTTTGGTAAGAGAAAACGTGCTGGTGCAAGCCCCACGAAGCATGGCCAGGGAACCAACTCCACCAGGGCAGGAACATTTGCCTTCCTTAAATTAAGGGACCCTCAAATAAATCCTTGCTTAGGTCAAGATGGTTTCAGGGGACAGATCACTTCAGAAGGAGCAAATGTTGTATGTGATTTTGTACAGCGACCACTGCTGCTTACTTTCGCTAGGGTTGGAAGTACATGGTGCAAGCATTTATCTTCTGGAGGCACAACTATTTCAGCAGCCACAAAAGCTCCCTCATGCTGACCAAGCGCCAGATTCCCATTTGAATGGTGTCAGTCTCCTTTCTGGACCTGTACAAAACATTCACAAGGAAACACTTCAGGATTAATTAGGGAAAGGTTTCTGCTTGGGTTAACAGCTTTGCCCGGAGACTGGCTTCTCTCATACGGATTGATTCACCCCTGAGGGTCAATGGGCTGAGAGTGCCGCTCCAGGGGTGGGACACCACAACGGGCTGTATGGGCACAGGCACAGGGCGTGCGGGTCCAGGTGGCCATGCCCAGATGCATGGCCACTGGTGACTGAGCTTTACATCACCTCCTCCAGAGCCACCACAAAATCAGAGCAGAAAAAGCAGGCAGACATCACCATTCCCGTCACTGAGCAGCACCGTCTCTCCTAATTGCTACATGTGGAACGACAGTCCCAGCTAATTAGAAGGTCATTAGGGAGGAAGACACTGAAGCAATCAGGATTTCTACATAGTTTGAGCCCCAAGTTCAGGTCTTGGCTGCGGCACCCCAGCGCATGCCCTGCTTTGGAGCGCTCATCAGAAAACAGGGGCATCTAGTGGCTGAGTCAGAAATTTCAATAAACATCATCATTCCCTCGAAAAGATGTTAGAATTTGCCTTTTTCCACTCTTGTCTCTAAAAACAAAAAATATTTTATTCCATAACATTACCCAAAGGAGGAGGGAGAGGGACAAATCCTCACGAGGTTTCACGCTCTCGGAGCAGCGTTTCCAACCTGGCTGTGACGCTCGGCAGCGGTGTAACCAGATTAAGTGAAGCTGCTACTGATTTCTGCTGTGGCTGCTGGTCTGGAGAGCCAGACCTGCTGCCCTGGGACCCAAATCCCGTGCTGATTCATTGCAGGGGAAATGTTGTGTCTCTCTGTGCTGACCGAGGTATCTCAGGCAGCATTTGCAGGCAGGAACTGTTTAAAAGGTTTCCAAGGCTGACTGCTCCCAGCCTTTGGCCCTTGTGCAGCGACTGCGCACTGCAAGCACTGCCACTGTGTGCGATATCCGCACTGGCCTGGACTCTCCAGCCACTGGTGCTAACGAAGTATTGCACGTGCTGTTGATCAGCCCCCTGCAGCGCTGAGCTGTAGCCTGGATGCAGCCAGGCCACCCGAGTTGCACACTACACCACAGCGAGTTAGGGACAGGGAGGAAAAGCAAGGACTAACGTGTGTTTTGCTCCTGTGGCTCCCGCTGCCTGGCTTTACCCACTCAGCTGGGGGCCCTGTAACACCGGAGCAGAGCAAGGCATTGCAGCAGCTCACCGTTCCCTACTCTGGGGAGGGAGCCAGTGCTTTCCTTCTGGACAAGCACCTTCCAGACCCCCACGGGGTTTTTTTGCCTGCAGGGAATAAGAGGGCGATGATTGGAAATGCAGGTGGGGAAATACTATTTACTTTAATAGTAGGGATATGTTGCAACTCCAGGTATAGTTCCCTTATACAAGGCTCTGAGCCAACACATGCTTGAAAAGCAGTCCTTGCACACAGCACTTTTCAACCTATTCACATCCTAGGGCTTGCAAATGTGACTATCTGGTAACTAATTGCCCCCTGGCAGTGACAGCTTTCAGTCCCTCTTGCTCCATTAGGTTCCCATCAGCATCACTGGCTTAGTGTGATCTGAATTTGCCTGCTTCCTAATGTATGGACAGAGCTGGCATATTGCGAAGGGACTATCACATAGGTGAGTCCATGTTTTCCTATTTAACAGCTAAACAGAGGACAACCCAGTCTCCTGGGCTGTCAGGTATCTAATAAATGCAAAAATCATTCTTTTATTAGCCAAAGGAATAAAGGAGAAAGCACAAAGCAAAAAACTGAGTGCTGAATGCTAATAGGGCTATTGCTGTTATGCAATTCTCTACAGAAAATCAAAGACAAATGATAATACTAGAAAGGCACATTATTATTTTATAGGCTTAGTCCCGAAGTGAGAGGAGGAGAAAGAAAAACATGCACAGCTGTTTTTCCCTTCTCTGGCCACTTTGATGCTCTTACAGGATACATAATTTTGCAAGGTCTGTACGTGCTCCCTGAGTCATGACGCGACTCGCAGGTAAACTCCAAAGCCTGCATTCACCAGACAGCCTGTTTTACTCATAGATGTGCATATTATGTATAAACACTATTTATTTTGGTAAATTTAGCAGGCTGGCACTCAGCTAAGAAAGGAGAGGTCTGCAAGGCGGTTACTGCTGTGATTGCCATTCAGGTGAACACAGCCAAGCTCAGCTCAGGTGAGTGCACCCAAACCCAGCTGGCAGTGGGCCCATGCAGAGGGAGCATGGTGACAAGCTGCCCAGAGAGGTGGGGAAACAAGTCAGCCATGAGCCCATGCTCAGCTGTGGGCAGTTGCAGCAGAGGGTTGGATTTAGCTCAGGTGTGTCACATGGAGTCAGAGATCCCCTCCTGTTCCTGCTCTGCAAGAAATAGATTTACAGAGTTGATAAGGATTTGAAAAGTTTGATTATCTGCTGTCTTGTGGGTTTTTTTGTGCACGTACCCATATGCACACAGAAAAAATGCACACAGATATGATGTGCCAGGTGAGGTAACTTTGATAACAATTTTGATAGTAAAGCTTTGAGCTAAATGGCTTTTGAATGGAAGGAGTTCAGCCTTGAGATCAGTTACAGCACAGTTATATGTGAACAAGGACGTTTTTATTTGCATCCCTGTTACAATGTGGAAAATAACTACTGCAGGTCTGTGCAGTCTGCTGGGGATGGCCTCCCCTCGGTGCATGTCTGAGGCTGTTGTGTGGGCACAGACCACCCCACAGAGAAGTAGCTCTCCAGCCTGTTCTTTTTTTCCTAGTGGCTCTAGCCAGCTGCATGGATCCAGTCATCTTTTAATACCTTTAATTGAAAAAAAAAAGAGAAAACAACACATGAATTTGAAGGAGAAGCTGACTTGCACAGCTCACTCTTCGTAAGAGAAGGAGCTGGAGAAGGTCAGTGCAAGCCCAGCAAGGGTCCCTCCCGCTGGAGTTGGTGGCATGGGCAGTGCTCCCTTTCCAGCCAGCCATGACACCTGCCAAGGTGACACCAGGGACTTGCCGCTGAGCGTGCCAGTGCATCTTGGGTGGAGAAAGCACTTGGCGATTGGGTTTGTCTCCATCGGTTGTTCTGAGCTCATCTTCATCTCTGCAGTTGTTCACCTGACGTAACGCTCGGTTTCCTTATGAGGGGAATAAGTTAAGCAGCATTTTGATGGCAAAGGGTAGGAATCCGTCACAATAGGCAGGGATTGCTTCTTGCTCCCTCTTTTTCCCGTGCAGCAGTGAGCATGTTGTGGCCCTGTTCAATATATAAGCACCCTCTGCAATGCCTCAACACTGAAAAAGAATTTTAATATTAATAATCCAGGAAAGGCTGTATTTACTGTCGTGAGCTTAAAAAACTCTCAAACCCACTAGGAGACTGCCCTGGCAAACAGCTCCACTTCTCCAAGGCCAAGCTGCTGATGGAGGCAGGTAATGGGCAATGCCCTGTGCCGTCGCGTCCAGCCATGTCACGCTGCTGCGTGGCCAGGGTGGCTGCTCTCCCCAGCCAGCTCTCGAGCTCATCCAAGAGCTTGACACTGGGGGAACAGCAATAAGCTACCACAGATCACTCACAATAATTAACTTTGAGATCACACTTTTTTCTTGGCAATCGTCCACCAACACACTCAGTCACCATGGCTCAGGTGACACCTCTGCCATGTGTTAAGCTGCAGGAACCCACTTGCGTGTCTGAGCTGCAGCAATATGCTAATATTTTAAACATTTTGATCTATTACTTATCCTCCAGCTAAATAAAAAGGTCTTTTTTACCCACTTTTAATTTATTTCCCATGCTGCTGAGAGCAGTCGGCATCTGCCGCGGTGATGAACGACCTTGCACGAGCCCATGTAAAAGCCAACGGTTCTTCGCAATCCAATTCACCGGCGCCTGCTCTGCTTTCTGCAGCAGGAGCCGTAGGCACTCTGTGCCGGTTCCTCATTGATCATTGCGGACACCAGAAAAAAACTCCTCTTCCCACTGGATTCGGTCAGGAGCTGCCGTGTACTTTGGCGGGTACGAGACTGAGCCCAGAGCAGGGAAGCTTGTACTCTGCTACGAATCTCCTCCATTTTTTTCACATTTCCAGCTCCTTGATAACACACCCAAGGCTACGATCTACCAAGGTCATTGCCCACTTTCCTCTTTGGAAGCTGATCTTGATCTGACAGTGTGACGGGAAAGGCAACGGCTGTGTGAGGACCCATATGAAACAGTAGCCTGTGGAGACTAAAGATCTTGTCACTCTTAGAAAAAGGACACACCTTATCCCCACCTAACAGAGTTGCAGAGGGGAGTTAATGGGAAGCTCACAAATCTGTGTGTTCCAGCAGCCGCTTTCAGAGCTGGTTGTTTGATTTCTAAACTCTAATGAATCTGCAAGAGAGGAAAGGCTTCCGGCTTTCAGCAAGGAAAGGATTTTTACAGCCACAAATGATCAACGCGCACCTAGCTCTGTCGGTTACGGAGAGGAAGCAAGGTCCTGGGGTCCAGCCATGTGCCTGGGATGCCAAAACTCTGCAGATTTTAATGCTTGAAGTGATCTTCCTAATCACCCCATCTAACTTCCCACATGACAGGCACCAAAGGAGCTCCCTCAGTCCCTCTTCAGCAAGGCTGTAGCTTTGGTTGCACTGACAGCTTATTTTCCAGAAAGAAATCTTTCCTGAAATGATTGAAATGTAGAGCTGTGTTTGGTCTCTAGTACTGGCACAGGCTGTGGGCAGCTCATCGATGCCCTCCAGCCAGGTCTGAACTGTGGGATTCAGGAGTGCTGAGGATGGTGCAGTGTACCATAACGTTGGTGCCTCACTTTCCTGTCTGTTCGGCTTCGGTGGGGATAACGGCCTGCAGTTTCCACAGCTGCTCCCTCCCCAGTGCACTCAGACTCTGGACATTTCCATGCATGGGTCTGCTCCGGCACCTTCACATGGGTGGACGCCCTTCGTTCCTCCCATGGTGCTGCTGCTGCTTCTCTCCTGGTGCCAAACAGCGAGGTCTTACCATGGCTGCACCACCGTGGATCTCAAGCCACGGTGCTGGGGAGCTGCACTCACCTGCAGATGAAGATGATGCCTTGCTGAGGAGATAGGGATGGACCTCATGACTCAGAGCCTTCAAACAGGCTCCTTTCCAGGACACCCATTCCATCGCCTTTCTCACACAGTAAATGCACCTCGGGGGTGGCTTGCTGGCCTGCTCCCCTATATCTTATACAATGATTATTAAAGCTTTGCTTGTGACAACAGGTATAGGACTTTGCTTGTGAGAAGGTCCAAAACTGTTTGCATGGGATGCATAACTGAAATAGGCCCCACGGGCCCGCGGGAGGAGATGGGTGAGAGCAGGTAAGAGCCCTTTTCACCTCTGTCCTCTAGACCTAACTACACCAGTAGCATGGTTTGCGGCATTGGCCCAGAAATCTCCAGCATTAAATAGTGATGTGCAAGAGCACTGTGTAAGTTATTCCAGGTTTCTGCTCAGACAGGACTTTGATCAGAATTTTGCTCATATTATTACAAACTCCCATCCTTCACATTCTTCCAGTTCCCTTCCCTGGCAGCAGAGAGTTCAGCCAGGGCTGCCTTTGCCACATTTAATCAGCCTAGGCATATTAACTACAAATTCCTGCAACGATTTAAACACTTAGGTCTCATATACATGCCCATAAGTGATGATTACTAATTTTTTTACTTGGAAATTTATCAAGAGGATTGAATAGTTGTTCAGCTCCCCACTCAGGATGACATTGGAATGAATTATATTCATTTCCAAAGTTTTGATAGTGATCTGAAACTTCCTCATCAGTGTTGTATAGGGATGTCTTACAAACAATTAATAACATTTACTGAAAAATGTCAGTGTGAGATACAAGAGTATGAGAACTTCATTTTGATGAAGAAGAACTGAACCCTGATATTTTCAGTCCCAGGTCATCAATCCAGCTTGCTCTCTTCACTGTGCTTTCTGCACAGACTTCACCACAGTCATGGAGCTGAGGGGCTGCAGTGTTAATTTCTGGATTACTGTCCCTTTTACACATTGGTGGCATCTTTTTCACCACCGGCTGGGCATACGTTTCAAAAAATAAATGTTTCAATGGAGATGCAAGGGTTATGCTCCCCCAAAATGTGCCAGTGTTCATGTTGGGCATGAAATCATTTTGCCTCAAAAATGCACACACAGTTATGTTAAGGGAGGGTGGGGGATGGGGATCACAATGGACTAAACTTGCAGTCATTAGTCATGTAAGGTGTCTGAGGTTCAGGAGGTCCCTCTTGAAATACCTCCAGGGCCTCACTTAGAGAGGACAAGTGCTTAGACCTCTCTGACAGACGTGCTGCCCTGGCATATTTCAGGTTGGGTGACTGGCTATGGAAAGTGCAGCCCTGCACAAGACTTGCTTGTAGCAGGGAGCAACGTTACCAACAGCTAAACCAAAGTTTGGCCACTGGCTCCTGGCATAATCAGGCCTGAATTTTGCCAAGGTATTTATATACCACATAGTAGGGGCTGGGTCTGTCTTCAACCCCTGGAATAGTTTTGCCCAGAGCTAATTTTGTAGCAGAGTGATATAGGACTGTGTACAGAGCTTATCCGGGGGAAAATAAGAACAGTCTTATTACACTACTAATAAAAATGTCTGTTTCTATGTACACAGATCTTAGAAACTCTTCTAGTATCAAATTGGCTCTGCTTTTGTGTCATCACTTACAACACTCAGTTCTGACAGTCGGCAAATAGCTGACCTGTATCTGTACAGCTTGCTTCTGTAATTACATTTAAGAGATTTTTGAGAATATTTTAAGAATCATACTGGCTAATCCAGGAATCCTTTGCTATAATCCCATAAACAGTGTGGGCTATCATGCCAGAAAGAGCCCCTAATTTCCATACCAGCCCTGCAGCAATAGGGAAGGTACTAAATATTCCTCTCTCTCTCTCTTCACTCAGGCTCATTTCCCTCTGACGATGTTTTTAAAATATAGTCCTGCAGATATGTCCAACTCTGAGTTTTGTCAGGACAGCTGTTAATCATAAGGCAATGATGCCTTTTCTGATGGATGTTTCTGTTATTACAATTGAAGTTTTGTCTCTTGAAATTAAGAAACAGTAATTAAAGCATTTAGTGCCATGGGCTGATAGAATCGTTTTGACATTAGTTCTTAAAAAAATGGCAGTACTCCATCTTCCTTCCCAGCACTGTCTTATACAGGGACTTCAGAAAAATAATTGAGAATTGTAAGTCATCTGGGGCTATGGTTTGATTGCATTTGAGGTGACTTTTAAGGGTGAATAAACATCTGGCACCTTTTAAAAAGTGATGTTTGTGAAGAAAATAATAGAGAAGAAAGAGAATATTGACAAGATGTGGTAAACAAACAACCATCATAGAGGCAGAAAATGTACCATGGAAGATTTTTGTTTGTGGATATCATGAAACATTCAATATCCCTAGGAAAAGCTGTAAGAAGTGGACTAATGGGGTTACTGTAAAGGGGCAGGTTGGAGATAATCCTTCAGTCTCTGGTCTGTTGTGGATTCCCTTCGTGATCATTACAAATGATATAACTCTGCCCTACTTTTTCCTTTGTAAAGGAGACTCACACTGAGACGCTGCAGGGCTTAACTCTTTCCTATGAGTATAGTCCTACACAAATAGGTGCGCATGTACATAGGCACAGTATTTGGGGCGGCTCAGAAGTGGATGAACCAGAATAAGAACTCAGGTATGGGGCCAGGGCTGCTTGATGTGCGTGATGCAAGCTATGATAGCAAGTGTACACTTGTGAAGAGTAAGGAAACTCCTCCTCTCTGGATCCATTTTCTTTCCTCCTCTCGAAAAATAGCAGAAATGGAGCTGCTAAACTGTAGCAGACTTTCCTGAAGTCACTGCTGAATGAAGTCTCCTGGACAGCATGGAGATCCTTATTTATCTGAGTCTTTGCTGCTTTTTCATGCTGTTTGGCAAAAGGAAGCTGGGCATGGGACAGGCTGGGCTATCGTCTCCCCTGGGGAAGGGAATAACTCCAGGGCGGAAGAAGCAACAAGCAGCAGAGCAGTGCAGGAACACCCATCGCTCAGTACGTGCAAGGTGTCAACTCCAAGGTGCAACACACTAAGCTGCCTTAATTTGCCCTGGAGAAACATTTAGGAAGTGGAACATTTAAGTGTCCCGTTCCTTCAAAAACACTGGGCTATTCAAGAACAGCCTTGATGAAAGGGACCTCGATCCAGAAAATCATCTTCTTTCAGGATACTACGTATTGGCTAGTCTTAAGTGTACATCTAAGTGCTCTTCTTGAAGCTCATGCTCCCAGATCAGAAACAGCAAGAGAGAAAAGAGCAAATGGTTTTGAGCATGCAGCAGCATCAAAGAAATAATCAGCATGGCCCTGTGCTAGAGATAGCACTGGGGATGGGAGTTGGCAAAACAATAGTCGTGAAAGTACCACGCTCTGGGTCTTGTGAGCCTGAGAGGAGGTGACAGAGATGCATAAAGATACAACTGGGGTGTTAGATACATGGCACATGGAGGATCTGTTATTTCAGGAGAAGCTGACAGGCTGAAAGCTTTGGATGGGGCTTTTTTTTTTTTTAGTTCAGAGCTTGTGGGTACAATTATGACAATTTTCATAAAAGTCAAGTCCCTTGTACAATTTAATGGGGCTTGGCGGGACAGTTCGGGAGTGCTCGGCATGTTGGAGCAGCAGAGGAGAAGTGGAGCAACGGGCTGCCGCTTGTGGGGTATGTGAAAGCTGGAGCTGCCCAGAGCAGGGGAGCTCAGCTAGCAACGGCAGTCCTCCGGCCCCAGAGCTGGGTTTCTGAAGTGACATGTGGGCTTTCCAATGAAAGATGTCTAATTCTCAGTATTTCCGAGCACCCACCTGCAGAGCCAGATCCCACTAAATGCTGGCAGCTCTGGAGACCTCACCAACTCCTTAAGGAGCACAAGAGCACTTCTGCAAACCCCCCCACCACTGGGATTTTAGGAGCCCATTGGGCTGAGTGCTGAACTCAGTCCTGTCAGAAGACAACATGAGCCACTGTCACCTACCAAAAGTGGGTCTCATTCCTCTGTGGGTTTCCTCTCACTGCCCCAGGTTTTAACAACCAGAAGAGGTGAGCGGAGAGGGTCTCAGCAGGCTTTGTCTCTGCCACGCTGCTGGATGGTGCTCAGCACTTCTCAGGAATAGCTCCGTTATCAAGAGAAGGTGGTGACCAAGTCTAAACTGCCCTGTCCCCTATGAGGAAAGACCCAGGCTTGAAATGTTAAGAGAGTCGATGCCCTCATAAGATTCCTCTTGCCTAGTATCAAGTAAACCAAATATATCTTCTAAACTGTTGAGGGGTGGAAGATTGTTTGTTTGTTTGGTTGGTTGGTTGGTTTTTTTTACTGGGCTGCAAGTTTCCTGGTAGCAGTGGAAAGGAGGAGTCAGAAAAAAAGGAGTTTGGTCAAGTTTGGGGTGAACGATTACAATACAAGCTCCTATTATCCTAAAAGCCATTCAGATCTGTAAGTGGACTAAACCATCCAAGTGAACACTGTGTTTTTAATATGACCATAATTGAAGCAGTGGGCAGTTGTGCACACTGGGAATTCATTTGGAGCGCTTCTGCACAAATACCTCAATACAAAATTAAGGCCTAACTCTGGGCCCCCAAGAGAGAAAATTCTGGCTTGTACTCTGCCTACATACACTCAAATTAATGCATAATGCAGCAAGTTTCTTCCTCTTTCTGCCTGTCCCTTTCTCTTTCTCACACACACACATGCACGCACGCAGCTGAACTCCCACACAAGTTCTGCAGGGAAATTACAGCCTGCTCATGTCATTCCCTTCTTTGTCACTGAAATAGTGCCATAGGTCTGGAAAGTGCTCTCTCTGTGCTGTACCTAACTTTTTCCAGCTCAGGAAGGTCTTACTTTGATAATACATAAATTAGAGTTTTCTATGTAAATCAATGAATTTTTTTTTTTCTTTCAAAAACTGGACTGCAGCGACACTAGTCATAAATTGTAGCTTTCATGTTGGCAAATCTTTGGGAACTAGGCATGAAGAACCAAACTTTCTTTTGTCAGGTCACATTAACTCCAGGATTTCTCACAGGCAAATTGTGTCTTGAATGCTCTACATGATTCACAGAAAAAGACCTCTCTCCATGTACAGCATCAGCTCCCATTAAGCAGAAGAAATAAACTGCAGCATGCAAAAGATGTGAGCACGTGGCTTATGAGTAATCAGAACAACTTTAGAAAAATCACCTCAGAGCACGGCAAACAGCAATAACACACTCGGATTAGTATCTCTGATCCTCTAAGACCAATGCAAGTGGCCTCCTCTCAGTGTTGAAAAGGGGGCACAGCTCATGGCTTGTTATCAGTGGCCATGAGAGGGATGTTTAACACTGGGAATCTGCAGGGAATCCCAGTGGTGGAGGGGAGCAAGGGGCAAGAACGAGCGTTCGCCTCAATGCTCAGCAGAAGCCAGTGCAAGTGGCTGCCAAAGGACAGTGGTGGAGAGGTTGGAGGTAGGTAGCAGTGTAGGAAGTATGCAGAGATGGGCTTGAAAATTTTATCATTGTAAACCAGGGATGGCTAACTTTAAAGAGACTGAGAGCTATGACTATAATATGTCCAGTGGCATAGAGCAATGGTTTTAAAAAAATGCTTTGTTCAGTATTTCATGAAGAACCTTGCCATAAATACTCCTACTCTACTCCCTTTCTCTTTGTGTTGTGGCAGGGATGAGGAAAGTTACAGCCCAGCGCATCCTTCCACCTGAATACAATACGTTCCTGCAGGACTTTAAGAAGTTTGCTAATTGCCTGCAGCCTCAACCATAAGCCTGCAAAAAATCACGATGTCCTACTACCAGCAGAGCTCCAGTACTTGCTGCCATCCTACTGCAAAATGGAAGACTTTGCCCTCTCTCCTGTCCATGCCAGGTGTCATCTATTGTCCTGCTAGACGTGTGCAGTATGGAAAATTATACTGCCACAGATGATGAGGAAGTAGTCATGATTCGGGCCCAGATTGGAAAGGTGAACCAACATTCCCAGGTAAACCATATCAGATACTTTATTCCTCCAACAACACAGGGGAAATTCATGAAGCACATGATTTTGGACACGGAAAATACCTGACTTCACCATTTTTCTTTACATGAAAATGCAGCATGGTTCTTTCAACTTTTCCTCCAGAACATTTGGGAAGGCACCACCAGAACTTCACCAGAAAGCAAAACTATAACCGCAAAGAGATCTCAGCAATGCTGTCAGGTCCCCAAGGAAGGTATTTCCTTGGCCTTGTCGATCGGAAAATGACAGCATTCAAACATTTGTGTGCAGATGAAAAATGAGAATCAGTTAGTATAGTTCAGACTTACTGCAGCCAAATTAAGTAGAAAATGAAATATTTTAAGAAGCATCCTATGGTAAGTGAATTTGAATTAGCTGCAAACATGGATGATTTTCTTCCAATTGCCAGACCACACAGAATATCTGCTTGGATTTAATTCCCTCTTCATATCACATGTGTCTTTCCTTTATTTCCTGGCATAGATAGATGTGTGATTAAACTATTACTTTTGATATCCCAAAATGCTGAGGAAAGGAGATTACACTATAAGTCATAAAAATCCTCTTTTCCACTTCTTTGCAAGTTTTAGACATCTTTAAAATTTTTCTCTTGTGCTTACAGCAAATTGTAATAGAGATAAAACATAAAGTGTTATAGGTATTTTTTTGGTCCTGGATTTATGAGATCAGTTTATAGGGATAATTTTGACAACAAATGTAAAGTCATTTAGGGTTTTTTACTTGCTATGAAGCTGTTTGTTAGATTAAAATTCCACTTAAATTTGTTACTTCTTTGTGCTAACCGAAGTGAAAAGATGACATCCCACCAAGCTGGTCACTGTCATTTTTCATTTTGCTTTTTTGGGGCAGGATATCCCCAAATTCAACCTCCATTGGTATGTCTGCAGCAGCTACCCCCAGAATTATATCCTGTGTGTCAAAGTCCAAGACCACCGGCAGCACTGGGAGCCCTTGCGTGCCGATGGCTGTTGAATTGCGGCTCTGGAGATGCGGGGCCGCCCTCCGTGGCAGAGAGACCTGTCTACACACTGGTGGTGCCCACAGCTCCACGACACCTCTCCCTCTGCACGTGTGCCCCACGTCCACTGGCTGCACTGGGGCCACAATTCAGCGAGTGATCCTGTCACGTGGAGAGAGACTTTGCTGTCTGATCCTCTGCGGCTCATGGGGAGTTCATGGAGGATGAGCCTGAACATCTGTGCTCTCGGGCCCCAGTCCAAAAGGAAAGACTTGCCCTGAGTTGGGTAGGATTTGAATCGAGCCCTGGACCGGCTTAGGACGGATCAGCAGATAGACACAGGGTAAATACAAACCAGGCGAATGGGACCTGACACGTACGTGAGTCACTTCATCTGTTGCTGAATTAGAGGCACAGAAAGAAACTCCAATAGCTCTGCTGCGCCTGTTTAATTTTACAGGGTGAAATCGTACACCCTTCCCGACTTCCAGGACCAGCGCAGAGTAGCAGTCAGGTGTGTTTGCTCCCAGGTTTCTCACAGTCCGCATCCAAGCAGTGAGGCAGGTGGGTGCACGGTCTCCAGATGGGGCCCTGGTGGAAGCAGCAGGCACAGATGCAGTCAGGGCATCCTCACCAGCCAGGAAAAGCTCTCAGTCAGCCAGTTCAGACATAATTGTGGACGAGACATCTTGTGTCCAGTCTAATTGTGGCACCATGCACGAGGAGGAGAAATGCAGCATCAGATGGCTGATAACCCAAGAGGAAGAAATACTTGGTACAATACTATGTATCAACCAACAGAAGCCAGTAATAATCTATTAGGTGCTGCTACCAGCTTCCTCCTCCACTCTCCAGCAGCCAGTGGGGACTCCATATACACTCCATATCCACACACTTCTTTCTAACCATTTCGGTAAAACTGGGAGTACGGGGTATTTCTGAGGAGGAGCACTGTTCTGACCTGATGATCAGGCATTAGGAGATCTGATGAACATGGTACAGGGACCAGGAGAGATATATATGTGCATACGCACATCCCTGCAGTGACGCAGGGCGTGGCCTTAACACTGGAGAAGGTAATTGGCATTTCAGCAGCTTGCAGAAAGGTATGAGAGTGCGTTCCCAATGAACCATCCAAACTGGATGAATAATTCAGAGTATCATTTATAGAACTCACTTTGCTTGTTTTACCTGTGAGTAAGCATCAAGTATTTTTGGGGTGGACTGCAACCTCAAAAACATTTATACAGTCACTGCTCTTTTAACCACTTTTAACCCTGAAATCAAGGAACTACTGACAGCTGTACGAAAGGCCTGCTGGCTCAGAGCCCTTAGTCCCAAAATAACACAGTCAGTTGGTCACTAGTGCTTTTTCTGCAATAGTTGTTCAGGCTTTGTTCAATTAGATTCACAGGATAAGTAATCTCAGGAGGCTGTGAGTTGGTAGCTTGGTTCAGAGATATTAACAGATTGTAATAACTGAAATAATTGTGATAATTGTTATGCAATTGCAGATATCAGTATCCTTCCTCTTATGTTTTGTTATTCTTGCATCTTGCCCTTGGCCAGACCAGGCTGTCTCTGGACAACTCCAGGCCTTGGTGGAGATGCAGGAGAAGCACTGGGGCAATGTGTGAAGGCCTCCCAGTGGAGGGATGCATACCCACCCACTGAGAGCTGAAAAGCACCCGGGATGAGGATATGGAGGTCTCAAATCTGGCACTTGACTGTCAGCATCAGGACTGGACTGCTCTGGAATGGGACTCCATGCGACAGAGAACGTATCTACCTATGTACACCGATTTGTACTGTGGAGCCACTTTGATTTGTAGTGAGTACCAAGTGAGAACTGTGTGTTGTTGCACTGCAGTTACTCTCTAATTATACAACACTTACACTTTCTGATACTTCTAGTTATCATTAAATCTATAATCAGCACATTCACCACGTTTGAGAATCTCTCCCATGTTAATACAATATAATTAAAACAGCCCTTGTTTCAACAGTATTTGCATTAAAAAGGAACACCAAAGAGACCATAATAGGTGAAGAGAGGTTAATAGTAGGTCATGTGGTTAATCTTCCAGTTACAAGGGCAAACACTAATTACAGGACTGGGAAGGGAAAGGGCAGCCTGATTGCAATGTGATTATGGTGACCTTGTTAAGGAGTGATCCAAGTCACAATGGGGGCCTCAATAAATAAAGATAATGCATCCCTTAGCACCTCCCAGCGAACGTCAGACGTATGCTGAGAGCAGCGTTAGCCTGCCTGCAGACTGGCCTGCGAGGACAGAGGCTGAGCCATGTTATTCTCCAGCCCCGTGTCACCACAGCAGGATTGCTGGCTTCTCATTCTGCTCACTGACAAAAACAAAAGCACCGGCTACGGATAACAAATATATCATGTTGACTTCTAAAGGGCTCCGCAGTACAGCGTGTTACAAATTACCGTGAACTTCAACATGTTTGAATATCACAGATGTAGCAGAGCACCGTGATTCACCATGTTGTCGATGGCATGGGGGAAATTCCCAGGGAGCTGCAAAAATACTGGTTACCATCCAGACTGAAAAATGGTAAAAGCTCAAGCTTTTTCTGCTGTTTTTTAACCCCAAGTATAAACTTTGCCGCCGAGCAAAACATATCCTACAGATTATTAGAGTTTCATTATCTCAGCAGAGAACTTGCTGTCTGTGCTGCAAACTGGTCCATGGAGAAATTACCAGGCTCCCAAATTTAATTAGGGCAGGACTCAGACAGGGAACACAGTGAGGTTAACACAGATGTCGGTATGTCCCATCATTCTCACATTCTGTAATAAACAGGCATTCGGGGAACAGTATAAGTCAGTACTGGAAGCAAACAGTCCTGTATTATAGACGTGAGGCTGGTGCCTGCTAAAACTCATAAAACCGCTTGGGTCGTTGGTACAGAAAGTCTTTTGTTGCTCATGATGATTTTGTATGTTAACTGAGGACAGGGTTAATGTGAAAAGCAGTGTCTCCAGACACATCAGGGCTACGTAGGGCTCCTTGGTCTGGCAGCTTGTTGGCTGGATGTGAACAGGGTGAGAGCAATGACTCGAGCTGTTCAAGCTCTCTTCATTTCTGGTGTTAAATCTGCAAAAATGTTACCTAATTTGGAGGTATATATATATTTAAGCTACATTTTCTTTTACCTAAATCTATATTTTGTTAAAGAGAAATGTCAAGGTAATTGCCACATGCACAAGGAAACCATTCCTCTGGGTTTAGTTATGCCTATAAATAAACTTCTGGCTTAGCAGCGCAAAGCCCTGCTCTTGGGTGTCCAGAAGGCAACAGGGCATTTCTTCAGCTGCCTGCAATGCTAGTTTGAGATCTTGCTGTGCTGGGGGGGTTTAGAAGACCGCAGGCCACCAGCTAAGGTTTCCAGAAATGGGAAGAGTGTGGGAAGAGCACTGGAACCCTGAAGGTGTGAAGGAAATCTGTGCCAGCTGTTTCTGTGTATGTGTGTGTGTGCAAAAATGCAGAAAGCAATTAAACTTTGACATTTTTCTCCAAGATTCCCCTCACGAGGATTTCCTATTTAATATCAAAATAAACTCCAATTCATTTGTTCCATTCTACCCACCCTACGTGATGTATTGCAGGTGCTGATAGAAAGCAATTTCACAGTGATCAGAGATAACCAAAATATGTTTTCAGGGCTATTCCACTAACTCCCGTATTACCTTTTGCAGTACCAATTACCCACCTCTGAAATACCTACCTGAATGTTAGAGAAAGCAAAAGCAAATTTATAAGGATAGTAATTTTCTATTCGTGCCATTTCTTTCTGCTGTTAATTATGTCAGGTTAGAATATCCCAGGAGCAGAAATCGGTTTGCTGAAGAAAGGATCAGAGACCTGGTGACTTTCCATGCATGAATTTTTAGCCAGTCCCCCCATACTCAAAGGTGAGCTGCTTTGGGAGGAAGCCGTGGGTTTGGTCCCTGAACATCCAAATATTCTCAAGATCTAGAACAAGGCCACGATACAGCAACCAAGGAGTGGATGAGACCCCAAAGTCCCTGTCTCTTTCAGGCATGTGCAGTCCCACTCATAAATCGCCCAAGCTCTGGGTTTGCTCACCTCTGCAGCAGAGTAACTTCTGCAGGTGCCTGGGGAGAGGAGGAGGGAGTGGAAGGGCCCAGCAAATTCTCAGGAGCCAGGTTGCTGCAGAGGACTGCTGTCATCTCGGGTGAATTTCACTCTTTCTGCAATGATAGAATCACATTTTACAAGTTTTGACAAAACTCATTTTGCAAAAATGGCTAAATTGAACTACAGAGCTGTAAGAAGGGCTCAAACACACCATTCTGGTCCTTACCAGCTTTGAATTACCTCTAATTTGGGGACTTACGTGATTGTATCTAATAAAACTTAACTGTTTATTTCTTGCTATAAATCAAGGATTTTGTCAGGGTTGCTAAGAGATACTATTCATTCTCTTTTTTATTTGAAGGCTGACTAGTAAATAGTTCTCCCTGGAAGCAACTTAATCTGTGCTTTTGCTTTGTAGAAGATGGCATTCTTAACTCAGCTCTTGCTGCTGCTCAGTCCCTCTGTTGCTCCCCTAAGTTTAAGCATGACAAAAGGAAAGACAAAGGCTATGAACTTTCCGTTAGAGTAAAACACTGTAAAGAAACCCCCACATTTAAAACATGCTTTGAGAAAAAGAAAAACAAGAGGATTATTCAGTGTAGCAAGGGATACAGTTGATCACCACGCCTTCTAAGCATGCCTGCTATTTTTAGTTGTAACATCCGTGATGAAAGCCTCAGATAGTACCACTGGGTTTACCCAAGAATCTGGTGTATTAAAACAATCGTAAGCCTCTTCAAGGCTATGAAAGCAATGATGAGTCTAGAGAAGCAAGCTGTGATGTGCTACCCAAACAGCCACAAAACAAGAAAAATGATTTAGAACAGTTCTTTGGCAAGTGGAAATATTTATTCTCTGCACTCTAGAGAGTAAATTCTGTGATAATTAAATCCTCTAGCTGCTCACTCAAAGGATTTAGAAGTCTGGCCTTCGTCACCTTGCAAGTGGATATTGTGCCGTGATAAAATATTGGAGAATAGAGGAACATCGTAGAACATTTGAATACCTGTTAATATTTTTGTCTGATGCCTGAAGCACAAGCAGTTCAAAATATTTGCTACGACTTCCAGTGAGCTTACTAGCCATTGTAAATGCATTCCTCTCCACTGTTAGCCTTCTACCTACGACTGACAACTTGGTGGCATCTTGAAGCTCACCTCCATCCACTTTGTTACAATCCCAAACTATGTGACTCCCTAGAAGGTCTGTGGACTGGTATTGGGATGCCCTGACTATCCACTTCTGCTGACATGGAAAGGTCCATGTGAACTGGAGAGGGCACTGGGAGGTGAGATTTGGAGTGAAACAGAGGAGGCATATAGAATATGTTGAGGATTAGGGCTGGAAGGGAAACGGCGTATGAGTTCTTGAAAATTGTAACCATCCTGAAACAGAATAAAAGATCTAATTTATCCATCTTAAGCTAGAGAGAGAAATGAACTTTGGTCACCTGGAACATTTTATCCTTTTTCATTTCAAAAGGAGCCAAAAATTTCTATTCCAAAAAAAGGCTTTTTCTTTGGAAAACCCACAGATAGGACATTTAACAAATGCAGATCCTCTTCCTAAGCTGGGGGCAGCAGACACATTCAGGCTCGGTGCCCCGTGCGGATGAATATAGGGTCTCTGTGTTGGCACTGCTTTTCTTGGCCAGCCTCGGCTGTGCCTCTGATATGGCCTGAGGGTATGCTGGGATTTGCTTTTATTCAGCAGGTGCCCTACGAGCAGAGTTGAGCCTGCAGGCCCCTGAAGAAAGGAGGAGAACAGGACAAGGGTCACCTCGGATGAGCTGATGGACTGGGTCTCGGTGAAAGTTCCCTGTCATTACTGAGCTTAAAACTGCCAAGAATTTAGTCTGTTCTCTCCGTGGCATCTAGACATTCAACCTCAGCGAGATCTGCAGTATGTGTGGGAAGGGCTCCTCCAGAGCATGTGAGCTGGTTTTCTTTCAGATGGGATCCTAGCCATGCTGGTGGGGGGAGTGGAGGGAGAAAGAGAGGGCAAGAATCCCTCATGTTTGTTCTACACAATAGTGGCATTACTCAATATTTGCACGAAGTGCTTTTCACTGATTGAGTTTTTATTTATCAGGATGTATGTTCTTAGGCAGACTGTGTACCTCAGAGGGACTTGAATGAATTAATCAACACACACTCTGTACCACTGATCAAATGCAGGATAGCAACAGATGGCCACATGCTAGCAATTTCCTGGCAGATGGGTCCTATCCACCATCTTTCACTTATCCAGTTTAATGCTGAAAACCGCAAGCAAACTAATTGAAGAATAGCGTTACACACACACAAACCCACTTTTTCTTCTTTCATTCCCTTCGCACCAATTGAATAATAAGTAGTAGCTGGTGTATTATCAGAGCCACACTGCTTGTATGGAGACTAATAAAAGCATAACTTTGATCTGTTTTGACAAATGCAAGTACAACTTTTGAGTATTTAATAATTACATTAGTCAAAGCCACTGATCATGGCATGCGGCAGTGTGTTATTTAGAGAAAGGGAAACAGGTACTCAAGTCACCAGGGTGGCTTCTAACGCAATCAGAGCGTGAAGGCGTTTTTATTCTCCTTTCTCCCACTTCCCCCATGGGAAAAGCAATCAAAGAAAGCCTGGGCCAAAGGGACCAGTGTCCTGTCTCCAGGTTCAAGTCATTATTCCTTGTTGGAGCAATATGATGTACAGCCCATCATTTGCTCACACAATATTTGAAGAAGTTTTGTGAAATTATTGCCCGTAAGAATTTTCTTCACCACCCTGCTTGACTGATGTAAGTCAACCGACCAGGTGAGCAGCCCTAGCCCTTTTCAGTGCAAAGTGAAACAAGGTTACTGAAAGCACCTTAGCAGGAGTTTCAGCTACTCTGCTTTCCTCTGTGTTGAAATGATCTAGGCATGGCTGCATGGTCACTTTGTGTGTTGCAGCTGGAGGGTGGTACCTTCTGAAGCAGTTACAGCTTTTCCTCCATTAAACATCCACCAGCTTAGGGTTATTGAGTTCTTGCAATGGATCACACCCTGGTAGATACTGTGCAAAGACAGAAATCTCTGACTAAAGAGCTTTTCGTCTAAGTAGGAAACAAGAGACAGTAGCTGGAGACAGACGGACAGACTAGGAGGAAAGGGAGAAAGCAAGAAAGAAGGAGACAATATTGGTCAGGGTGGCGGCTAATAGTCTCAGCATCTCGGCAGACTGACTGATGTCAAGCTGAGAACTTTGGCAAAAGGCCATCCTAGTTCAGCAATGGAAGGAAGGCAACTGGAAATAAAATAGCACGATATAATAAATGGAAGGAAAAAAAGAAAAGTAACTAGCAATCAATACAAATGAGAAGTTAATGAAGTACAGAAAAATTATAAATGTATATAAAGGCACCAGAGAAAAATCCATCCTTAAGAACAATATGAAAAGGTTTTAAAGAAGGACTGCCAGGAAGAAGATAAAAGCAAGAACTCAGATAGGCCAGTTATCAGAAGGAGGTTGGGAGATGGGCAATAATGGTCTAGAACAGACATAAACGACCCATAAGCAATTGTGTTGTGTTATCAGGAGGAGCAGGAAGATGCACCTGTATCACACATACTTGACAAATTTCCTTCTGTTCTAGGCCAAGCAGTATCCAGCCAGCTAATGAATTAAATTATCAAATGAATTATTAAAATATCACAAAACTACCAAGAAAAGTTTATATCGTGCAAAAAGTGTTAAAGGAATAAATTAAAGTACCAGTCAGTCATCAATGCAATCTGGTTTGCTTGTTAACCTGGGCCTACTCTAACAACGCAAAGTTTAGCACAGAAAGGTGCAAAATCTGGGAACACAGAAAGCAGATTAAACCTGTATGGAACATACAGAATCTATATGCTGTAAAACACTAATTCTGGCAAGGTTGTCAGATAGATTCATAATGAAGAAGCTGTTCAAGTCTAAGGCAAATCACATCCTGTACTCCGAAAGATGCCATGGCTATAAGCGTGCTAATGAAAGTACCAGTCAGTCATCAATGCAATCTGGTTTGCATCAATCATCAAAGCAGTGAGAAGGAGCAGGGAAGACATTTGTCCTCCATGCAGGACACTGAAATCCAGGGCATGCTGCAAAGTGCAGTGCTGGAATGTGCATGCACTTCTGGTGTTACAGCTGCTCAAAATTTGAGAAGAATGTAGAAGACATGTATGAAGCAATGTGACAGCTCCTGAAAATGCCTTTGTCTCCAAATCTTAAAGAGGTGGATCCATTTCAGTTATCAGAAGGAAGCGTGAGAGGGGTCTTGTTTGCAGTATGTAAATATGCTACTGGAGCGAAAACACAGGTCGAGGAGTGCATTAACCAGATGAAGTGAAATGCCCTGATATATTAATGGGAAGTCAGACAACAGGATTTGGTGGTTGCCCATGGGCTTAATATTTGTGAGTCTGTAACATCTGTGGGCAGTCAGAAAGGATGGAGTTTGGAGGAGGAAGAGATGGTAGCTATGCAGATGGCAACCCACAATTCCTACTAATGGGAGGAAGTAGTTCCAAAAAACCTCCAAAAGCACTCAGCTGAAGATGTAACACGACAGCAAAGGAGACTGAATAATTAGAAAAGTGGCAGATAAAACCAAGAAAAACCATGAAATCTCACCAAAAAAAGCAAGACATTGAAGCAGTGGAGAAGACGGAGCCTGTGATGGGAGGTGGAGAGAGATCCATCTCAAAGTGAAGGGCCAGGGAAATCACAATTTGCAGCAGCATTAGGAGTATCTAATCAAAAGAGAAGTTTGTAAAGAACACAGAAGAGGACATTGCAATTCCCAAGTTATGATTATGGGGACTTGGCCAAGAGTCTGAACTCTGTAGCTGGAAAGGTAAGGCTGTATGCGGGAGGTGCTCTGGAGAAGAGATGGGGAGAGAGGGAGGGAAGGAAGAAGGATGGAGACAGGGATGTTTAGGAGATGAAAGAAGTGCCAGACAGGCCAGCTCATGGTAAATCCTTGCTTTTGCTCCAATGCCACCGGCAGACAAGTTGCAGATGTTGTAAGCACCAATGCTGGGCACTGCCCCTCCCAGCCCTTGAACTGCCTTGTGGATTTAGGTCTTCCTAAAAGACCTCTTCTTAATTTACCTCTTCTGTTCACTACCAGTGCATGCCAGAATACCTGAATTCCTGGGAAACTCGAGCACTAAGTGACAGGACATGTTCCACAGGGAGCTCATAGGTTAATGCAGTAAATTTTGCAATCACTCTTCCTCTCCTGGTGGGGACCCTGAGAGAAAAGGATCAGCATCAGCTGTCCCCATGAGCACTATTGCATTCCAGCTTTGAAAAAGAAAAATCAGCTGCAATGTTTCTGAAAGCTTCTTCTGTATTTCTTTGTGAGAGCAGCTTTGGGAAGATATAAATATGTATATACATATATATATAAAATCTTTTTTACATGACAAGAAAGAAAAATGTCATTGAAAATGTTGTGCTTTTGTCATGTATTTAAATTTCTGTTCACAAATTTAAAAAGTTTGCTTTAGCTCTTTTTTTAGAAGGAATGAAAATGGAAACAGTTCCATCAAAACTTCCATGTCATTAAAAAGTCTTTTTTTTTAGTTGAAAAAGAATTCAATGGTATTTTTGAGTGGGATCATTACGGAAACAAAACCAATCTGAAAAGGAATAGGAAAAAGAGGCTGATCTAGCCATTTCATAGCATTCAGCATCAAACTCGAACACAGACGAATTCCCAGTTTGGGGTCATATCTGTTTAAGCGGCAGACTTCGTTCCTCCCTTCTACTCCTGAGAAATCCACAAGGTCTCTCTGCCAGCCATACCTGTGGGGAGCTGCAAGGAGCACGTTCCCACTGTGAGTGACAACCCCTAATCCCCAAGTAATTGAGTAAATGTTCCTGAAGGAGTATGGATGAAAAGATGTGGAAGAAATGGGTGGCTCTGAGGCAGGGGAGGAATGAAAGCAGAAGGGACGGAGGCAAGAGGAGAAATTCTGCAGATGTGAAGAATGAACACACACAACCTGGATGGTCTTATAAAATATTCATCTCAGTGGCTCGAGGGACACACTGGGTTTTGGTTTGGGGAGGTCAGGACATGTTTCCTTCTTGCAGCGCTGCACCGTCCCACCCTGGCAGAGCCTAGTGAGTCCCTTTCCCGTACGCTGCTTTCCCTCACACGGGGACCCCAAGAGAAAGGGGCAGATGGTGGTAAGACCGATTGTGCTGATGCCAGGATCTGACCCTGTCTAGCTAATCAGCACTCCTTACCCAAAATGCTGAATGAAACAGCAGGCTTGGCAGTGAAAATGTCTTCCCCATGCATTATACTTCAGGGGTCAGCCAGTAATTCCTGGAAATGGTTAATTGCTGGCCAGCTTTGATCTCCTTGAAATAGAAATCAATTCATATACTGACAATTTCTCAAAAAAGGGCATACCTCAGCACTCAGAGGCTTCCTGCACTCTTGGATATGTCTTCTGTCTCTCCATCACTCCCTCCTCAGCTCTTAGGAAAATTGTACTTAATGGCAAAGGTGATGGAGGGACTGGAGCATGGAGCCTATAGAGCTACCTTTTTCTTTCACTGAAAGAGGAACTCCAGCTAAAGGGAAAAAAGCTATTAAACATCTGCAAAAGCAGGAAGCCTGTAGACACAAGCAGCAAGGCATGAAATCCGACAGTTTTCATGGGATCATGGTATTTAGCCTCTAGGACTGATCACAGTCCATCTGAACACAGACGCTGATGCATATATGAGGCGAAGAACATGTAGTATGGTTTCACTTGCCCAGATGTAGGTGTCCAGTGTCACCTGAGATGTTTTGGGATATCCTATCTGACCTCCAGCTGCTATCCCAGAGTGGCATGAACATCACGTATGTCCCATGTCATATCCACCAGCCTTCCCAGTATGTCTCAGGTACCCCAGGACTGGTTCTAGACACCTCAGAGGCCTGCCCTAAGGGTGGGGGACCCTCACCTGGGGTGCATGTCCAGGGGAACTCATGGGAGCTTTCTCATCGGTGTGCGTGTTAGTGGATTGTAGGCTGCAGCACAGGTACACATGAAGATGGAGTACCTATACCTCCCTCAGAAGGGTTGTGAAGCAGGGGAACGCACATTTCCAGGGGGGGTTGTGTTTGTGGCCCACATGGCCTGGGGGGTGCATACAGCTCAGTGGGGGTGGGGCTGCAAAACTGGAATTTGGGGGTTTGGTTACAGAGGAGTGTTTAGAAGTCTGTACTGGTATATTAGTCTTGTGTAAGCATCTCCTATTGTGGTTTACTTGTATTGCTAATATTGACCCTGAATGTATAGTTCATTGATTGCTGATTAATTATATGTTTTTAACAAACCAATAAACCTCTCTGATCTTGATTTTGGTTTAAAATGCATGAACTGATCATTTTTTTCTTGCAACCCTTATCTTTACAGTCAGAGAAGCCTGGAGAAGGATTCAACCCACCCTGTAGTAGACGCAGTGCATGCTCATCTCCCTGGGCTCTACTGATGGCACTGACCCCAGCTGCCCTGACTGTAAAAGCAGTTTAGCAGATAGCTCATACACAAACACCTACATTTAGGTATCTTAGTCTCACGCCAAGCCATCTACCTTTAGCTGTCTGAAAATGAGCTACTTGTTCTAAACTTACCGCTGAGACTATAGTCAAGAGAAGGAGGTTTTGCTAGTGGGTCATTCATCTGATCCTAAAACAGGCATCTAAGCTCAGATGAATTGCCTTCTACAAGTGCCTGTTTTCTCTCCATGAGGTACAAATAGGGGATTTATTTGACTAGATGCCTTGTCTAGTGGATGACCATAGGGTGGTGGCACCAGCAGCAAAGATTAATCAAGTCCCTGCACAGAGGGACATGCAACAGTGATTCACCATGGCAAGGTGAACTCCAAAATTCCTCTTGTTTACTTGAAAGTCTCAGCTTCACTCCACACCACTCCAAGGAGGGGGAGAAATGAAGGAAACTCATCGGTATTCTGGAAACCAGAGGTGGGTGACAAGTGAGGGGGTTGGTGATGCCTTTGGCATGTTAACAAATAAACTTTCTTTTAAATCCCATTTGGCAAAGTCTGGCCCTCCAATAAGCACTGATGCCTGTTTCTCATCATGTTGTATGTTAAGTTAATAGTTAGCCTCTCCTACGCTCTGTTGTAGCCTAGGGTAATACCTTTTAAATGTACTTTCATTACTTTCAGGAATAGGTTAGAACATAATAGCATGTTTCTCTTTTGGGCAACACGATTAACCTTTCCTGGAACAACAGAACATGTATTATAACATTTAATGGCAAAATCAATACATTATTTTCTTGCATTATATTTATACATGTCCTCTTGCCATGGCATCCAAGCACAGAGAAAGCTGATTTTTCTCATGGAAGAGATTTTCAGCTCCCTGCCACATCAAGACTCTGTTTTCTTTTCGGACTTGCATCTACATTTTGACAATTCTGTATTTTTGAGTCAGAAATACATACTCAGGAATGAGTCTTTCGTTTGCTGAGTACCACCAAACACTTCATCTCTATTCTTCTGCTTCTATTATGAGCACCAAATTTTATCATTTCCAGACTGTTCCATTCCCATCAAAGCCTTCACAAACAGTAAGGTCAGAAACCTCTAATAAAGTTTAGGAATCCTTTGCATAGTCCGAATAGTTACTGGAAATACTCTGGTTCAGTTTGCAAAGAAGGAGAAACATTTGCTAAGTCAGCAAACCAGTTTTTAAAGCATTCTATAGAATAGGATGAAACCTGTTAAGTTCATCATATGACTTGCTTCAAAAGTCTAAGATGTCCTTTCCTAAGAAATTGCAGAGGAAATTAAAATTAGTTGTTTGCCCTAGTCAACCACTGCCTACATCCATATGTAAAATTATTTAGGCTGTAGGGAATTGCCCTATTTTCTACTCACTATTAAAAAGCTTTTATTTAAGCACTAGAGAATTTTTTTCAGACAAACACTGTATCACTGTAAATATCTCTTGTATCAGTCAAATTATCTGTATATTTGTTTGGAATATGAAAAATCATTTTACATACAAGAATGAGCCCCTTTGACCCAAACAAAAGAGGAAAATAAACATAATGGAACACATTGTTTCAATGTGTTTAAAATGGAGCAAGTTGACTTTTACATTTTGAAGTGATAGTTCAGTTCAGTATTTGCCTGAATTTAATTTTAAAAGAATAAAAAAATTACTCCCAGAATGAAAATTATCATTTTGTTTGACCTGAAATTACTTCCAAAACTTCCAAAACTCCCTTCAAACAGCAAACCAAGAGGAAGAACAAGACCTCCAGGCTTTAGAACTTGTTCACATTTTTCTTCATTTTATGATTTTGTAAGCACTTTTCATCAAGATGTGATTGCTACAGACACTTCTCAGGGGTGCTGCTGCTTCAGTCTTGATTGGACAACAGCAACCTTTTAAATGAGGGCAAGTAATGAACAGCAAACCTAAGCTGTTTGGGTGAAATTCCTTCTCATCCCTCCCCTGCCCTTCCCCCAGAGCCTATACTCTCCTTATGAGCTCAGAAATGGAGTGGTTCATACAGAAGTGTGCAAGGTTTCTGAGCTCTCCGTGGGACAGGTTTCATTCCTGAAGAACAACTATTTCTACTGTCTGTTCATCAAGAATAAATATGAGGTACACAAGCAAAACCAATCTGAAGAGGCCTTGGGGATGGGAGAAATAGCTGTGAACATTTTTTCCGCATCAAAGAGCTTGGTTCTTCAGGACACCAAAGAAATGGTGCATTGCTTCAGTGGGATTTATTTTTCCATATCTGACCCTGAGGATCCAGGTTTTCAGCCTCATCCTCTGGTAATGCCACTCTGCAGCTTCATGCTCTTAATACAGCCACATCACCTTTCCAGGCACTGGAGTAGCATCAGCATATCTCCAATTCCACCTTAGTTCAAAAACAATGGTAGAAAATACCCCTAAAAAGGAGGTGCAAGACTAGAGGTGAGAAATTTTCAGGGCTTGCATGTCCAGAGATAATAGCTTTGGATTTAGTAGCCCAAACTCTGTCCCATCGGAAAGCATCACGTTCCTTACAGCCCTAGCACTGTGCAATGCTGTAGTGCATGCACAGGCAGGCTCAGTTCCCCGCGGTGCTGAGCAAGCTCCACTCTCACAGAGGCGAGGAGGAGCGAATTGTGCTCAGGAGTTTACACGCACCTGGGAAATGCGCTATTTCTAACACTTTGACAGAAACTTCTTCCAGCTCAAATGATCCACAGGGCAAAAATTGCAAGGAAATTAGAAAGAGAGTAAATTTATTCCCAGTTGTGTGCCTGAGCGTGCCCCGCTCATTCCGCATTGAGACTCTTACATATCTGTGAACATTCCCTATAACTTCATTCACATCCCCACCCCCGAAAAAATAAATAAGATAGGGGACAAATCTCTAATTTATTAAAGATATTAAGGCAGGAAAAGGAATTAAAAACTAATTCCCCAGCTCATAAATTAGAACTGCCAAAGCTCCATCTCTAACAATTCATAACATTGCTAAAGAAGTTTTAAAAGGATAAAGAGAAAAACCCAATTTTTCTAGTTCATAAATGGAAAGGCAATCTATTTGACACAAAGCCCATGATCTAAATTAATATTTCATCATTCAGTAGTTTTATATCTTGGGAATAAATTGTTTTCTCTGTTAATGGACCTGGGCATGTTTCATCAACAGTAGAGCAACTATTCGCAGATTTACCCTTTAGGATCTTTTGAAATACAGTGTTTTTATTTACTACAAAAGTTTCTTCTCTACTTTCAGGAGAAATCCTGACTGAAGATGTGATGAAATAAGGTAATATCTGAGCCTTGTTCTTATTGGATCATTTGTCCCAGGTTTTCGGCCAAAGAGCGACGGAGGATGGCTCCCACTCAGTACAGCTAGTATGCAGCTGGGGTGCACAGCCAGGGGCCACAACTGTGTCCCAGGTCCCACGGTGCCAACGCTGTCTTTGACAACCAGGACCATTGTGCTTGAGAAGGAGCTGTCCTGATGCCTTCCTCTTTCCTCCTCTGCAGGCTCAGGTCTCATCAACATGTTGCCTTCTTCCTTCCCCCACATAAGTAAAATTTCAGTATTAGCCCCTCCCTGCCCTCTCCATCAGCCTGCATGCTGCCGTCTGGCCGTGCCTTCACACATGCTGAATACAACGATCCCACGCCAGCAGTGGTGCATAAGCGCCAGGCAGAAATCCCAGCAGTTATCTTCTGTGCTAGGTTGGCTGAAGCCCCGTAAAACATCCCACTGATAGAGCTGTCAGGACTACTTACACTAAGTGAGTTTAATCAGTAGGTGTAGCCTGCAGTCACAAACTGAGATGCTATTTGTTTTGTGCGGTAGCAAAACATAGGTGAGGGATTCACTGAGTCACAGTTTTGCCTGGCTTACAGTTTGTAGCAGCTTCATTGTGGAGCTAGGGATGACAAAGTCCAAGCACTGCTGGACCTGTAAAGGTCTAGGCATAGTGACACCATTTTTCTCCTTAGAAACTAACTACATCTCCAAGAAGAGCTACCAAAAGGTTTGTTGTGTGAGGCACAATAAATATAAACATAATGCAGGGACAGAAAATCCCATGGCTAGACACAAACATAGACAAGCGCAAAACCAGCCACTAACAACATCCCAAACCCAGAACCCTTTGCGAGACACCTGGGGCATCTGAAGGAATCATAGAATCATAGAATCACAGAATAGTTGGGGTTGGAAGGGACCTCTAAAGGTCATCTAGTCCAACCCCCCTGCAACGAGCAGGAACATCTTCAACTAGATCAGGTTGCTCAAAGCCCCAGCCAACCTGACCTGGAATGTTTCCAGGGATGGGGCATCCACCACCTCTCTGGGCAACCTGGGCCAGTGCTTCACCACCCTCAGTGTAAAAAATGTCTTCCTTCTATCTAGTCTAAATCTACCCTCTTTTAGTTTAAAACCATTGCCCCTTGTCCTATTGCAACAGGCCCTGCTAAAATGTTTGTCCCCGTCTTTCTTATAGGCCCCCTTTAAGTACTGATAGACTGCAATAAAGTCTCCCCAAGGCCTTCTCCTCTCCAGACTGAATAGCCCCAACTCTCTCAGCCTGTCCTCATAGGAGAGGTGTTCCATCCCCCTGATCATTTTCGTGGCCCTCTTCTGGACCCATTCCAACAGGTCGGTGTTTTTTCTGTGCTGAGGGTTCCAGAGCTGGACGCAGTACTCCAGGTGGAGTCTCAACAGAACAGAAGAGGGGCAGAATCACCTCCCTCAACCTGCTGGTCGCGCTTCTTTTGATGCAGCCCAGGATACGATTGGCCTTCTGGGCTGCGAGCGCACATTGCTGGCTCCTGTCCAGCTTTTCATCCCCCAGTACCCCCAAGTCCTTCTCGGCAGGGCTGCTCTCAAAAGGAAGGTCCTAAACATTAAAGCATGAAGAGATGCTATTATACAGGCCCTGTACTCTCAAAGGAGATCCCCATGTTCCCATTATAATAATCCCTGAGATGATAATTAAGTGGGCATAATGCCAGATAGGCATTTTATAGGTACCTCTTGCATGAGTGTGCAGGAGCAAGACGAGATTCAGAATAATGATAGTAGTGTGAAAATGCTGCTGTGATCCATTAGATGGTGAGTGTTATATTTAATACACAGCTATAATCCAGTAAGAACATAAGCTTCCATGGATTTAAAATAGAATATCTTCAGGGTTTTCATAATAAATTTAATACTTCAAAGGGACATTGACTAATGGCTTTCAGATATTATAGAGCAGACTCTTCCCTATAGGAAATCAATTAAAGTTGAATCTTATTGATTTTAACCCATTTCTCCATACAGTGAAAAAACAGGCTTTGAACTCTCTTTGGATATAACCCCGATAGTCTATTCTCTTCCATGGCTGAGGCAGAAGTAGTTTCTAAATCAGATCAGATGAAAGAAAGGAAATATTAGCCTATTAGTTTTCTCAGTTTTAAAAATCAACATTGAGGGGAAGCCAGATAAATTCCAGGTAACCCTGAAACACTGAAAGCTGGAAACAGGTATAATTTGCACATGCATAAACCTGGAAGCTGATACGGGACTGAAGTGACAAATAGACATGGCGCTGACTCTCTGCAGTGAGAGGAAAGTAATTTCCAGCCACCAGCCACCATTTGCAGATACAGAGTGAAGAATAGGGTTGAGTTTTCCTAGGAAGTACTCTTGATGCCTAGCATTTCTATCAGTTTCATAGTGGGTTTTTTCTTCTGTAGGTTAAACAATAACTTGGTCCAAATAGCTTCACTAGATTAAGTGGTGACTACTTCTAGTGTGTGGAGGTTCACCTCCCTTAAATTTTGATTGAGCTGGCCCCATCCGGTCTTAAAGAAAGAGGCACTTCTGCAGGGTGGTTCATCTGATCTGTGTTAGACATCTATTTTAAGGGAGGTCATTCGCATCACGCTAGACTCCATTCCTCTCCTTTACCATACAAGGATCACTGACGACTAATGCAGATATAGATGTGCACTGCAGATGTCTAAAACTGGACAGATTAATGCTACCCTGTGTACCTGTGTGGAGGGGAAACCTTAATCTCACTGACAATAACATAGTAAGATCTTGCAGCTGGAAGCTGAAGACCAAAAAATTCAGATAAAGAGTAAGGCAGAAATTCTCAACCATTGAGTTAATTAGAACAACTTAGTTCAGGAGGTTGTGAATTCACCATCACCTGAAGAGCTTAAATCAAGTCTGGATTACAAAATATGCTCCGGCTCAGCTACAAACTTTGGAAATGCAGAAATTGCTGTGAGAGCGAAGGAGGCTTTGGCATGTGTTGTGTCAGAAAGTCAGTGCAAATGGTTTCTTCTGGAGCTCAGGTATTCTGTTCTTCCTGCCCCAGTTCACACAGAAAACTACATTAGAGCAAACACCACGCTGATCTGATTTGGCTTCAGTGGCATATTGTAATCAGCAAGGAGGCGAGGGTGAAACGACATCTTCAACACAGCCAGCAGCAGCCTTTGCTCCTGCCCTCATCCCTCCGCACAGCCTCGTGCTCTGGCCTCTCCTGGTTGAGCGCTCTGGGAAAGCTGCCCTGGCCGTACCCTTGATATCTCTGGCTCTCTTTGCTTATGACTCCCTCGTGCTGTCTGTAACTGGAAAATCACCATTCTGGATTAGCAATCTCCAGAAAGCCATGTAAAATACTGTCCAGAAACCTGGGTCTGATCAAAATGTTGGTAGAAGGACTGAGCGATCTCAGCACGGATCTTCCCATCAGGACCAGGCAGAAGCAGTAGCTGACTTGTAAGGAAGTACTGCCACGTGTGAAGCTTAGCATATCAATACCATTTAGGACAGAAAGTCACAAACTGTGCATATCTGCTGTGTATCTCTACATGGGGACGGCCAGCACAACAGAAATCAGAGTAACAGCCAGAGTAGTAAGCCAAGGTCTTTAAGGCCAGCTAAGCTTTGCTTAGCATAAGTCCCAGGGACAAGTGAAGTAAAGATGATTTAAAACTCTCTTGTTCCCTCAGCAAACTGAGGGACTATTGGATCCTTACCACATATTAGAGCACTTCCAGGCCAATTCTCATTTACATCAGCAGAAAAGGGCTCTCTGGCCTGTGTTGCCGGCTGACTACATGCGCTGGCAGAGGATGGATGGTTGATCCAGACACCCTCGCTGGCAGCTCTGAGGACAAAGCAGGAACAGATGCCACTTCCTTTTCCCAGTGGAGAGAGGACTGGAGATCCATCTCGTTGCTTTTGAAACTTTGGAAACAAAATCAGCATTGGAAATAAATTCCAGAAGCCATTAATCTGTCTCGCTTCTGACATAAACGGATAAAATATAGATCTGTTAAAAAAACCCACACCCTGTGAGCAGTATATTTTCATTTTCCAAATTACTGAAAGAGCAGAACATGAATCCTTGTCTGTCAGCCTGAGAAATATTTTATTTTCCCTGTGAAGGAGAAACAAACGTAATACCATAAGTAAATGGCAGAGAGAGTGCAGTTAGATGAACTGCAATGTGCTGCAGCCATCAGAAGAGCCCAAATATATCTATTGGTAACGAGAAAACTTCAGCAGACATTTTTTTTTTCTTTTTTCTTCTTGATTGAGTTATCAGGTCATTACACTACAAGGAGTCTGCACAGCAGGGCCAAGAGGTCCGCACTGCACAGCCTCATGGTGGGCAGTAGGTGGGATGGTATGCAGCGGTACACAAAGTCTTCTTTACAGGTCCTGTGTCTTTCATTTAAATATCTTAATTATTTTTTTTCTCAAGACGAATTAAACACTGTCATTTTCCTGATATGTAAATACTAGCATAGTGCCTAAAAGCAGGCAACTGCCTCTTCTTGAAGGCATCTAACTATAATATTGAAGGGTGAAAAAACCGCAGGCTAAGGTGTCAAAAGTTTGGATTAGAAGAAGCAGCCTCTTAATTAAAGATGGTTTCAGTCGTGGAGGTTGTAGAGACTTAAAATATACAGAAGCAGAGAATGGGAAAGCAAAGTATAACTAAATTAATTTATAAACAAATGAATCATTGTCTCAGTCAAAGTGGCAAGTGGGAGGCAGAGGGATTTAATAAAAAAAAGGGAAGAAGAGTGAAGAGGAATAGGAAGGAGGACAGTCACTGTTTATCACATCTAGCCTTGGATCACTGCCACTGGCCGTAAGGTGACGTGTCTGCAAGGAGTCTGAAGGAGGACAGAGCGGGTGTTGTGGCCAAGAATGGATTTCTTTAAGGCATAGTGCTAAACTTGCATCCTCTGACTTTCAGAGGTGACCTCAATGAAACTTTGGACGGCAGATGCTCCCCCTGTAGCAATCTCTATTTGCTCCTCAGCCTCAATGGAAGGACTGAACCCACTCGATGCAAGGACCTCCCCGCTCTCCCAGTGCCTGCCCATGCTGTGGCCCCAGCACCACATGGAGCCGCTCCTCTAAGCAAACCCAGCTCAGGTGCCCCTATCACAGCCCACCTGGCATCAGGGCCGCCAATGAAGGAGCTCATGACCGCTGCATCCACCTGATATTGGTTGCAGCAGATGGGGTGCCCAAAGGGGTAGAGACCTGATGAGGACATCCCTGCAGGGTCGCGGCCTGGCTTGGTACAAATGGCCAGTGGGGAGGGAGGATGTGGTCTGACACAAGGCATTCTCAGCAGGGACAAGGACTGAGAGGACACAGACGTAGATTTGGTGGCTGACTCAGAGCAGCTAGCACAAATCAGCCATGGAGCAGTATGCCCAGACATTTGCAAGCAGCCAGCCATACTGTATATTATTCTAGGTGCTCACATGATGTACGTGAGAATGTTCTGCAGGCGTGTGCAGCACCAGGAGGAACAGTGGGCTGCTTTCCTGCCCTTCTTCTTCCTTTGCACATTGTGTTTCCCATCCTGTCTTCAGTAATCCTTATGCCAAGAGCAAGGGAACCCTGCCGGGAGGTGATTACATTATTTTTTTCTTTTTCTTCTTGAGTGTGTGCCATGCTGTGAAGACAGGAGCGGCTCAGCGTACCTGCCTACAAGGGATAAAATCAACATCTTTGAGATTCTCCTTCTGGCTGCCCTCCATACACAAATTGTCTCCTGAAGCAGATGTAAATATTCATTTTTTTTCTTTTAGTAGGGGCAGTGAATAACTGTCTTCCAGTATATCATCCATATTAAAATATTTGCATATAAATATAATCCAGAAATGCATCTAGAGTCATGGTTTCCTAAAATTAGTAAGAGAAATTATGATCTAATTTCATTTCCTGCAAAGCACTAGCTGCACCATTTCTCCCTGTGATTCCTGCTTTGATTTTAGGTGAGTTCACACAAAGACAATTCAGGCTCAAAGGCTGCAGAAGTGTCTTCCAAGCATCTCCTTTCCTCAGTGGAGTTATTTTTTCTTTCTTCCTCCTCTGCTGTGTTCACCTCCACTGCCCTTGGCTGAATGGTGTGAGAGGAGCATGGGAACAAACTCTGCGTCCCCTGTTCTCTGACCCCAGCAGCCCCCAAACTGGAGGATGTAGAAATGCCTTTGTTATGCAATGAACACAAACAAGCAAAAACCTTCCAAATCCTTCATTGAGCAAGGAGAGTGTTGCAATCCTCTATGAAGGAAAGGGGATATATCCCAATATATTTAGAGAACTATTAAAATGGAAGAATGGAAAAAGACTAATTCCCATTAAGGAAATTGGGAAAGTCCTTCATGTGTAGCAAATTAGCCTGTAGGCAAGAAGAAGAGGTGTCAGCTTGTAATTTACTGACAGTCCTCAGTGCCCATGGCAGGCTCCTGCACAGGGGTGGTTGTGGTGGGACGTAGTATAGGTCAGCTGGCAACAATCACTCCAAGAGCCTAAGGACCAGAACCCTGGCTGGAGGGGGTGGGGATGTCACTGTTTTCAAGGACCCAAAAGGTTGTTGTAAGGCAGAAGGCAATAATATCTTCTTCATGTCTGGCAGCAATAAGGCAGGAAGGACAGGGTGTAAGTCACAGCAGTTTCCTGCAGCGTTAGAGAAGTTTGCAGCTGGTGCTCGTGTCTGGGGAATCAGGGCTAAAATATCAGCCCTTTTGGTCTAAGAAGAAAGAACAAATGATACAGTTGTCTGGAGCATCTTATGGGATGCCTTTACAGTCAGCTCCTGATTCTCCAGGGCAAGGAGGGAAATAACTGATGGAGAGGAAAAAGAGAACGAAGGCAAAACCCTGAGCAGCGAGAAGAGACAGTGCCCATCTGCCAGGGAAAGTGGTACCTAGCTGAGCAGAGACATGGGGCCAAGGAGTCCCTGTGGGGCCATCGGCCCCTCATGGTGTGGACAGGGCCCCATCCACCGGCATCCACCTGGCATTGCTGGTCAGGCTGGGTGTTTCAACATCCCCGGAACAGCTAGTCCAGCCTTGAATAACAAAGAGCTAGTGGCTGATGGAGGAGTCATGAAGCCCTTTGCACGCTCTTCTCTGGTGCCATCTCAAAAAGGGGTTGCAAACTAAGCAGCGCACCCCAAAGAACCACCATCTGCTAAATGCACGTATCAGAAACTCACGGCGTGTGTCTCCTGCCAAGCTGAGATCTGGTAGGCAAAAACACTGCTTTGAAACTAACGGGTTAATTTTATTGGGGTGTGCCAAAGTGGACTGCATCTAAAGGCCAGAGGTTTTTTTAACTCATAAAAACCTATTAACATCGCTTGGGGTTTGACCACATCTCCATTTTACACTGATCTAAAGCCAAGCATAATGCCAAGTTGGTTTTGCAAACAGGAAAGTCAGAGGGACTGTAACTTTGTTGTAGAAATCTCTTTAGTAACTGAACAGTTAAAGATTATGCTCACTATGTTTTCCTGCCTTGCAAATTCCTCATTCATAATGTATGAGTGAGATCATTAAAAGCAACATATTGGCTGATACCATCACAGCTGCTACCTAACTGTAACACTTCATAGCAAGGAATAACATTACTCTTCTCTTACGTACGTGTTCGGAGAGGGAAAGAAAGAGACTTGTAGCTGCAAGAAGAACAGTGTAAAATGTTTAACCTCACAGAAAAAACTTCACGTGTTGGGCAATTACAGATTTGCTGGGAATGTTCTTAAAATGAATAAAAAATATTAATCTCTTTTTGCCAACCCTTTTCACCCTTTGCATCTATCGCAATATGGCAGCATATTTTTCCCCTGCACAAAATCAATATCACATTAGCTTCCCTAATAAAAAAAGATTAACTCCTACAATGAACAGAAAACTTCATCTCCATCCAGGGAATTTTAAACTCTCCAACCCTTGACTGTTTAGAAACATAATGATGATTATTTTAAGCCAAGGATGGGATGTGTCAGTCTTATCAAATGGAGAGAAAGATGTATTAGGGCTTCCAGGCATAAGCTCTGTGGTTGGTATTTTCATTTGTAGGCTGCCCTGGGTGCTGATCTGGTTAAATACATTGAATAAAAGTGCATTTAGGTTGACAAAGAGGAACTCTTTCAGCTGAGGAAAGGCACTTTCCATTTTTCATGGGTTATCTGAATCTTTACAAGCTTTGGGCCTACATTTTCATTTTTTACATTTGAGGGAGAGGAATGAAAAGAATCTGCCATATAAAGCTGGCTTTTAATTTCCAAATATCTTAGTTCATATCGCAACCTGAGAGAGGTGCTTATTCTTTATAAATCACGAGTCACCCCTAATAACTTTGTTCCACCGCATGTCCAAGAGTTTCTGGGGGTAAAAAAAAAAAAAGAAAAAGGCCAAGTCCAAACCATCATAAAAAATGAATTAGCTGTCTCTTTCAGAGAGGGCATTCCCTCTGGGCGTGTAGCAACAACTCTGAATGCTACCAGCTAATCCCCAGATAGCCAGTCTCACTCTGAACCACCTCAAGCCTGAATTTGCACATATATGCCCTATTCTGTGGTGGTGCTCGCTCCCTCCCCTCACGCCAGGCCTTGCATCGCAGTCACCCTTCTGACACCAGTTGAGATGTCTCTGGCTTGCACTGGTGCACAAGCAGAATGGGGCCTTGCAGGTTCATTAGTCTTAAACTTTGAGTCAAGTAGCTAAGGCTGGGATGAAAGACTTCCTTCTGTTGCAAATTCATAGTTTGTTTTGAGTGTGGCATGTGAAACAGAAGGAATAACAGAGTCCTTCCCAAAAATATTCATTCAGAGTTTTAATTGTGTCTCAGAGGAATAAATGCAGGGGTTTTGCCTTCCTTCCTCCCCACCCCCTTTCTTCCTCTGGTAACAGCTTGGTTTTTACTAGCATCACTTATGGCTTCTTTTATAATTTTCAGCCTCTGACAGAAGCATTCCACTACCATTTCCTGTTCAATAATGAATGGACACATTTGAAGCTGCAAGTATTTGCACTTATGAGCTCATCCAGGCAAAAGGTACAAGAAACGTAATTTATCTAAATGGCAGCCAGGGGATCAAGTAAATCACACACCCCTCTTTGCCATTCCTCTGCTCTGCCTCCTGGGTACCGTACCTAAGAGAAAGAAGGGGGCAAAGTATTGCATCAGTTTTTCTGCTATTTCTTCCCAAACTCCTGCAGGAAAGGTCTTGGGGAAGTTACATCTGGTGTGCCCAGTTAATGTGAATGCATCTGAGCTTGTCACCTTTCACAGGCAGTGGAGATCAGCAGGCATTTTGAGGATGCAATTAATTTAATTATAAGGTAGGCGGTGCCCAGAGCAGGTCAGATGAATCTCCCTCTCCCTAGAAGTGCCTGTTTCTCTCTAGGGAACTGTGACCACATTACAGGTAAGTGAGAAGGAGGTCTCTAAAGAGGACTGGCAGGTGTGTCTGGGGACAGAAGACAGTGCTCGTGAGCTTGACCAGAGTCTCAAAAGGAAACTATAATGGAACCCAGTCTTGAATTTCCTTGCCAAGATTGATGTGGGTGTGGAATAATTATTCTTTGAGTAACTGTTAAAGCCAGAGTTTAATTTAAGCCTGTAACAAGGAGTAGGCATTGAAAGTAGTTGGAGGAAAGTACTTAAGGTTCCTCTTTGGCGTCATTGGAAAGTGGCTCTGCAGCATGGCCATGTGCAGTCTCCAGAGCAGGACAAGGCTCTCCCCTTGCTTAAAGCCCAGCTTACACTAGAGGGGACATTTTCCAAAAGCTGCCATAACTTCAGGTGCTCTTAAAATTCTCACTAATCCCTAAGTCACTGAAAGACTGAACTGGTGAAAAATCAGGCACTGTAGTGGCCAGCTTTTACATGCTTGTTGTCCACAGCGGAGAGGACCACAGAGCCCTGTGTAGTACCTGGCAACAGTGAAGCCTCTCAGAGAAGGGTCCAAAGCACCCAAAGTGCTGAGCAGGGAGCTACCTCGAACCAGAAAATAAGGAAACAATGAGGAAAAGAACAAATCCTACATCCCTTTCACCTTTCTCGGGGCTACTGTCAGGTCACTTGGGCTCCAGAGGCCAGAAAGTCCCCCTGAGGTCTTCTTCCATTCAAAGTGCAGAGCAGAGTTCCCTCTTTTCTTCTAAAACACAACTGGGAAAGATGCTTTCCCCTTGTAACCCTGTCTAGACTTTTATAG
This sequence comes from Pygoscelis adeliae, assembly GCF_000699105.1. Lineage (NCBI taxonomy): Eukaryota > Metazoa > Chordata > Aves > Sphenisciformes > Spheniscidae > Pygoscelis > Pygoscelis adeliae. The sequence goes on from NW_008824031.1 coordinate 50,641, forward strand.
AATAGTCTTAAAGGATGCACCTCCAAAGCAGGAGAGCCAGCAGCAATTCTGCCCTTTGCCTGAGGTGATTCAAGCCCCTCTCTTCCACCTTGCAGGCAGGACCCCTAGCCATGGAGACAGACTCATCCTCCAAAAACCTCGACGCAAGAGAGGAAACTTGTCTCAGGGTGAGCAAGCCGGCTGGCAGCCAAAACACTCTTCTGTAAGTCAAGGATGTTGGTCTGTATCTGCTTAGGCAGAAGGAGGAATTAAGTGGAGGTCCCTCACCTAGAGAGTGAACTAACCACAAAGCTACATCAGGAAGGGAGCAGCCAACCTCTGGATCCCAGGCTGTCCATGTGTGCCAGGCCTGCCCAGCAAATATCCACCAGCCCTGGCGGTCTAAGGAAAAAAATGGTTTTGAATCCTCACGGGCCATTTTCATGACCCTCAGCCAAATTAAAATTAAAAAAAGGGACACCTTTGGGGTTGGTTGCCATCAGGGGTAGTGCACGGGGACAGGGGTGTTCAGGTGCAGAGCTAGGGGACTTCTTCCTATGCTTCACCTCCATCCTATGTTTGGCTTTCATTCTCAATCCTGGAGGTGGCTCTCACTTCTTAAAAGAAAGTGGAAGAATTTAGCACTGTAGAATATGGATGAGCTGTCCCCACAAATGAAACTCAAAGAAAAACACAGCCTTTTTGGAGTGCATAAATGTAATACTCAACAAACACGTATAGTGCAGCTTTAGGTTTGTAAAGCGAAAGCTTTAGAAACAACTTTTATTCACTTCAATCTAAAAATATGAATAAATAAAACACATGGAAAAAGAGACATTAAATGTCCTGCTCCTGGACTGTGTTTTTTGAATTCCAAATTTTCTTGGGAAGGAATCTTTTGCAGCCAAGTCTGAAATCCCCCCAAACGGGGAACTACTGACAGGTGTGCATGCAGTTTCAGTAGTGCCAGTGGGCACTGCTGAAAGAAAACATGGCTGATATTCATGCAGAAGTCCTCCTTTTTCTCTTCCCTCACTCAGGCAAGCATCAGGAGAGTTTGAAATGTAAAACATGTTCCTATGTGACAATGAAAGAAAAATCACTTAGAAGAAGACAAGGAGGAATTGAAGTTACTCACTCAAACAAGTCAGGCTGACAAATTGCTTCTGCTGTCTCCATTCATCCACGTAATGGCTCCCCCATTCCCTGGCCAGTTATAGAAGAATAATTATCTCTTTCAGATCAGCTGCCTTGGCTTCATCATAAATCAATTCTTTCCTCCCCTCTTGCACTCCCACTGCCTCCTTCCCCATTTTTATCAACACATCCTTCCCATAAGCCTTTCCAAGTCCAGCTTTTGACTGACTACATGAATCTGATGACCGAAGCCTCCTGTGAACTCGCCATTTTTGTCACTCAACCCAAAGTCCTTCTTTTCCTGCCGTAGCTGAGCAAGTCCACATGCGCATCCGCGATGAGTTTGCGGAGCTCAGGGGAGAGCAAGCCAGTCATTCGATATGAGATGAGTGAAGCTGATCCGAGCCTCACTCTGCAAGGGGATCTTCTGGCCTTTTCAAAGCTCGCTCCACATGTACCTCACACTGCTAAAAAAGCCACAGCCCTTTGAGCAAAGCATTTAAGCTTGTGTGTAGACTCATTAAAGATGCAGAGGTCATTGCAGAATGCAGTGAGTGAGAATAGCCATACCCAAGGAATCAGCATGCAAGTTTAAGTTCATTGCTGATGCTGGGTGTTAGCAGGGCGATTGGATACCATCAAGTTTGGGATGACTTGTCCAAAATGGGCTGAACTCTGTTAATTAGTAGGGCAGGAAATGAAGCCTGTTTCTCGCTCCTGCAGGACAGATGCTGTGTCAGGGCCAGGAATGGCTCTCTGCTGCTTTCTTAGATATTGCTGACCCTCAGCTGCGCTCCCCTTGCTCTAGTCAGGCCTACATCCGGCACCGCCCAGACGGTCCTCTGCTTCTGCCGTCCCAAATTGTTCAGTGCTGGCAGAGAGATGCTTTGACCCCCTCCTTCTGGCTGCTTTACTCCGCCCAGCCAACTGATACCTTCCCACTTTCAATACTCACCTCTCATTCCCATTAGCCTCAAACCTTCAGCAGCCGAACTGTGGCTCTGCTGGGGTCAATGGCAAAAATCACAGACTCCCCAAAAGCCCCGGTTTCATTGGAACTGTCATCAGAACAAATAGCCAGAGGACTGATCGTCCCGGTGATGGACAGAGTGCCTTCATGCTGAAATGCCTTTTTGTGCACAGTCTATTGGCTTTGTATGAGTCCATATTAAAAGCTCTTATCCATTTTTCTGTCTACTATTGTGTAAGGTTTTTTTAGTACTATTACAGTATCTTGGGTACTTTAAAGTTTAAAAAGGCCTTTTTAATGCATTAAATGAGCTGGTCAAAATTCCATAATTTGCTGATGAGAAACAAGGGGAAAAAATATCTAGAGCAGTCACTGTGAATTTCCCTTCTTTTCTTTCTTATTTCTCATTCAGGTTTCCTGAAATACATATGGCAGAGCAGAGATTTTTCTTATGCCTCCCTGCCTGACCAAACTGGATGGAGCAAGAACTCTTAGGGGACCCTGGTGAATATAATGCTGGATGTACTCAGCACAAAATTTCAGATACCACTCTAATAGTTATTTAAAACCCAAAAGGCCAAATGGCCTCAACAGTGTCAGTTTTTTCCCTCCTTTTATTTATACATTCTGGTCCTCAGAAATGTAATAAAATAAGCTTGACACCCTACTTGGGCAAGATCTATGAAAAATAAGCTCCCACTGCTGAGTTATGAGTGTCTGAAAAATAATTAAGACACAGACATATATTACCCTTTATAGCAACACCAGTCTATGGGCAGTGTTTTGGGCGCAGTTGTTTCTTCCCAGGGCCAGATGCTGCAAGCCTTAATCTGGGAGTTTGGGGGATTTCTGTTTTTTTGAAGGTTCTGGTAGAAAGCCCTTTGTTTATAGGGTGCATGGTCCTGGTTCACAGTAAAACACTGCTACTGTGCGGCACAGCTGGCAGACTCCAGAAAGGCTTTGAACAGAAGAGAAAGGAAACAACAGGCGCATCAAAATGGAGCTGACAGATGATGCCAAATTCATTTGCAGCACTTTGGCTTGCTTTTCTCTCTCTGATTTCACACGACCTCTTTCCACGGGGTGTAGCTAGGGCAGAGTGGTCTGAACCAGCACCAGGCTGCAATCAAGTGGAGTTCACCCGTTTCCTTAGAGAGCCTGGGATGATTGCCACCACGGGGAGGGGGATTCAAAAGGACTTTGGGAAGAAGCAGAGAGGTAAGAGCTTAATGAGCCTGCAAGTCTCTCAACAGCTATGCAATAAGCTCCTCAGCTTTATATGCAGATTTCTGATGTGTATATTTGATGCTACTTCCTTCCTTCCCTAGTCCCTAGTGATGCCCCTAGATGCCCCCTGAGAGAACAACAGGTAGATTCATTGTGCTTGCAGCTAAGGCAGGAGTAATTACATTATTCCTTTTCCTTGGCACCTGGACATACATTCTAACCCCTAAGTCATACATGAGGTATAAATCACCAAGGAGATGGCCATGTTCCTTCCCTCCACCATCTCTCTCCCTTGCCACATGAATAGAGCAAGCAGATCTGCTGCTGCCTTCAGAGAAGCAAAGTTGCGCAGCCACAGCAGCAGCAGGGGTACTTCTCCTGTCTCCTTGAGTCTTCTGAAAGAGTAGATTTCTCCAATTTTATTTCAGCTACCTGTGAGATGGAAGGTGGCTCCATCTTGCAGCTTGGCTGGAGACCATGAAGTTACTGCTCGTCTTTCTCCCCACCTCACACGCTTGTCACTGGCAGCTTCCAATTTCCCAGACATCCCCATGTTTTCCCCTGTTAAGGGGCATGCAAACTGCCAGCATGGCTGCCTGGCTCCAGAAACCTTTCAGCTGAAGTGTTCATACCCCAGGACCTCCAAGCCTACTGTTGGTTTTACACGTTCATCATCCGGTTAAGGTTTGCTCCTGCAGTCCTCTCTCAAGCAAAACCCCCATTATGGCTGTGGTTTCCTGCATGCGGGCAGATTCACCCCTGTGCAGGAAGGTTTGGCTCAGCCTGATACAGGCACAGAAGCTGCAAAATCACCTTTCTCTCTGCAAAGCAGGTGCTGGGGTGGCTGGGGTCTGTGTGCATGACAGGACCCCAGACTGCCTGGAGTCTCACAGCGAACATGCCTAGACCTTCCCTTACATGGGGACTCAGGATGAGAGAAGGCTTTTCAGCTCAGGAAAGCCATGTTTTACTGAACATAAACTAAATGTTTGGCTTCTGAAATAGAGAAAGTACAAAGATACTCAGTAAAGCAGAGCAGAAATAAGGAGAATTTATAGCCCCGTCTCTCTCTCTCTGCCCACCACATCCTTCCTTCCAGGCTTGCACTCAGCCAAGTCCCTCTGGCCCCTGGGAAGTGCTTTCCCTTGCATCCTTTAACCCTCTTGCTGCAGAAAACATGAGACTCGCTACCATGGTCTTAGACCCTTTAGTTATTCAAGAATACAGCTCTGCTCCCGGCCGCTGTCTTCATATGGAGAGCTGAGATATACAGCAGTCTTACGGGAGACACACACAGCTTTGGGCAATTGTCGGGACCCTGTCTTGACTTGAGCAAAAAATGCCCATCTCCATCAACTATATACTATATAGGGATTTAGGCCTCCAGACTGAGATGCTCTGAATTAAAATTCAATTTTGTGCCAAGAGCAGAGGAGAAACATCCAAAAGGGGGAGCAAACACTGCAATTTCACAGCTAGGGTTGGTTCCTTGCCCCTTCTGCACAAAGCCAGTGAGTGCAACACCACAAAACTGTCCATAGCAATGGATAAAACTGATTGTAGGGCAAAATAATTAGCCAAGATGAGCACAGCCAATTACAGAGGAAGGAATTTGATGGATAAGGGCACACTAATTAGGGTATAGCCAGAAATCTGGTATTTGGATTTTGTGTGTCTTTTAAAAGCCTCTCAGAGGGTGGCCCTGCTTGCAAAATTGGACAGAAATTGCCACGCTCGTAGGCAGGGACAGGTCTCTGGCCCCAGGAGGTGCTGTCTTTCTTCTCCCTGGCTGTCTCAGCTATGGCAGGTGATGGCTCTCAGACCTTTGAAAATCATTCTCCCGTATGAATTCCTGGTGCCACAGACTCTGAGATTTTGTAGTTTGATCTGCAAGGGAGAGATTTGACATCCATTCCATTTTTATTAGAAATTCGGCAGTTCTGAGTTTTAGCAGTAATATTGAGATCTAACCCGCAGCTTTTAAAATGTTTGAATGGGGAAAGGTTGAGGAACATGAAGCTCCAGCATGATGCCACATAAGAATATCTGCAATTCTTAATGTGTCTAAGGAGCAAGGGTCCAGCTTTAGTTATGCAAAAGAGCTGATATACAGCATTGATCCAAGTAGCCACACATTCCAGGAGATAAGACTTGTCCAGTAAGAGATAAATAAATAAATCTGTCTCATTCAAAATCATAACAAAAAAACAACTAATTTTGTTTACCCAGGTTTGCTAACCAAGTTCACCCCATGACCTATGAAACAAAGCTCATATTTAGAATCCTATTCTCCATTCTACTGCAAAAGAACAATTAGGAAATAACTCTGCCGTAGCATTGGATGTACCAGACTGAGACATATGCTCTTAATCACAGATAACAACAATATTTATGGGAGGGTGGGGTGTTGATATAAATTCCTCCACAAAAAAAAACCCACAAAACAAAACACCAAAAACAACAAACCTAACACATTCTGCTTAGAGACTTAGTGAGAGAGAAAAATAAATAGGATGTGAAAGAAAACCACCAGCAGTTTAGCTAATGCTTTTGTACAAAGAATGAACCAGAGCCAAGCCAACCACATTTGTGAAAACTGGGCTGTGTGGAATTAAATATATTGCTGATAAAATTGCCGAAATGTCTACCAGCTGTAAGAGAAATTGGGTGGTGTACAAGATGCTGGATCTTCACATGCTAAGAGACGAGATGAGGTGACCTTCCTGCTCACAGCTGAACGTGGAAAGAAGAAACATTCTTATTCCCCTTTTACATGTGTGGAGTTGATGGGTGAAGAGGTGATGGCTATTTCTGTAACAGGAAATTAAATAAGTTGAAGCCACTTCCCTGGATCTGAGAAAACACCACAGCTCAAGCCCATGCATTTAATTTCTTTCCTCTCCAAAACACAGTTCCAGGTAGTGTTTGAGCATGGGATGTCTCCCTGTTTGCAGCCTCGAACTGTGGCTGGGCAGGGGCTGGGAGAAGCTCCCTGAGGCAGGCTGGACCATGCTGGGAAGCAAGTGAACACGTGTTGTTTGAAGTGCCCCATCACTGTCATCTTGGTGCACATTGATACCTTTATTAGTATTTGAAACATTTTACAACAGACTAAGCCCCAAATCAACAACTAGCAGGAGGCTTCTGATATTCCTCAAAAGACCCTCATCATGCTGCCTTTACTCAGGAAAAAAAAGATCAAACATAGTGTTTTGCCTGGGGCAACAGTATGGGGTTTGGTGTCTGGCCTGTAACCATAAACAAGGGGAGGATGTTAAACTCGGCCCTCTTCCCTTGCTCCCACCCAGCTTGGGTAAGGATGCTTACATGCTTTATCATGTCACTTTCGTATTTTATTTAACTGAGAAGTCCATAAAGTCCCTTTAAATAGGAGCAAATATTTGCATAATTTATCCAAGAGTAATGTCCATTTCATTTCCAAGTTTGCTGAAGTCGGTATTGCCCGCTGCTGGGAGCTAGAGAAAGTGCACGTGCTGCAGGGTACCAGGAAGAACAGCAAGCACACAAATGCATGTGCCCACACCGAGCCTGCTCCTGGGCTGCATCCAGATCCTGAGGTCTCCACTGACCTTGAAAACAAATCCCTCTCACTCACAGCCTGTGCGAGCTGCAGGCCCACACAGGCTCGGTAGTTTTCTGGGTCCCTGGGTGCCCTGGCTACACCCCAACGCGGCGGGGAGGAACTGTGCTTCTTAAAGCATTTGCTGTCCAGCACCTTCCCCATCTCTGCCAGCTGGTGCTGCAGAAACGGAGGTGCTGCAGGGGGTGGGTGAGGGGACCCTCGCGCCTGGTCTGCCAGCCCCATCTCTCAGGAGCTGCAGGGTGCACTGGGGGGCATGCAGACAGGGAGAGCGAGGTTTCCTCTGGCTCTGTTCCCACCATGCAACTGCACCGACCTTTGCATCCACCTGAGAGAGCAGCTGGGAACGAGCAAGCAGGGACGGAGATGGGGATCTGCTCTTTTCAGGGGCATTCAAAACTTGGACCAGGTTAAAACAGCCACGCGCAGGTGTGCAGTCTGGGTAGCAAAAGCAGATAATGGGGAAGGCTGTATTTACCTATATAACAGTCGCATTGTAGGAACCAATTAGCCAGTGCTTTCAAATTGCTGTGATAACACGAAGTGATAATACAATTAAGCATGGAAGTCAGATTTGCCAATTCTGGGCCCACAGCCCTTGAACAAATAAAGCTTTAGCATGATGTTAGTTCTGCACAGCTTGTTGGGGTTATAAAGTACTCATTGTGTGCTGTGTGGCAAAAAAAGTTAGTAAGGAGGAATTTTTATCACTGTGTCATGGTTTGTGCTGAAACCTGACGCTGTTATCAAAGAGCAGCTTTTCTAGATATTTTCCACAATCAGATGAAAAATGTAAATATTCTTTCAGCATTGGTTCCAGCTGCAAAATCTGTCTGTGTTGCTTGAACATGCAGTGTTCATTTTAGTTGTAAAATTAAGTCACTCTTAAGAGACATTGTAGATATTTTACTTCAGGATAGAATGTACAATTTTTACCATCTCATAAATTATCTTGCTAAAGGCCAAAAATATGCAGAATTGGTAAAGTCTTGAAGAACTGTGCATAACCCAGAATGCTCCAAGGAATACGTGCATAGTATTACTTCCGTCCCATTTGTGATCTCAAATAGACAGATCTTCTTTCTGCATTTCTTCTCACTGAGAAGTCAATAAAAGGGCATATTTTTCAGCTAATTAGACTCCTGGAGATTGCCTCAACTCTTCAAGAACTACCAACCTATTTTTTTTTACATCTTTCTTCTTCAATCACAGTGAAGTGATTATTGAAACATCTAACGATTTTGCTCCTTTGCTTGTTGAAAAATCTTTTATAAGTTTACAATAAACAGGCTTGTAAATTAAATAGATGATCAGACATCTGCATTCTAGAAGAAGGTGAGTGGTAAAGTGTTTTCCCAAATGGCTCAAAGACTGTGAGAAGAAAAATATTTGTCAATGATATGGCTTGAAAAAACTTAGCGTTTTCCCAGTGTCCTGCACCAAAAAACCTCCATACTCTTTTTTAAATGTTCTTGGTAAGTTTTTTGGGGATGGGAGAAGGGATGGAGAGAGGTAAACCTGGACTCTCTTGATAATACTATACAACTTGCTATTACAGCAGTGCACAAATGGGATCAGGGCACCATCAGGGTGAGCTGTGCTTGTAGCATCGCAGCACTTACTCTGAGAGCACACGCAGCAAAAATGAACAAATGGATGTCATCTTTTGAAAGGTGCTTAGGCCTTGTAATACCTTATGCTGAGAAAGATACTTTGGAAGCAGCTAAGTTCCTCTATTAGGATCTTAAATGCCTTTCAAACCCTAGTCCTCAGGGGCCTGCATCCTTCAGGCTGGTGAGGGAGTCTTGGCTCTGTCTATCATTTTTGATGTCTGTGTTTATGGTTTTCATAGATGAGCTCTTGCAAATGAAGTTGCAGCCATCCGAGATACTACCAGCTTCTGCCACTTGCTTCCCCTGGCTACTGACTGTGCTGGTCCCAAAGCTGGGATGGTAGGTTGGGATGTGCATCCATGTCTCAGTTACCTCTGTTTGGGTCTTCATCAGCAGAGCAATCTCCATCATCCCTGCCAGAGACACAGCCCACTGGCAGAGGTGGGGGACAGATGTTGAAAGCGAGGATCTGCCTCTGCTAAAACCATCAGGACTCATCTGCGAGAGCACTATGTCATTTTGGCATTGCAGGGCTGAGCAGCAATGCTCAAACAGCTGAGCTCATGCAGCAGCTCGGTGGCAGCCCTGCGGAGGAAAGACAAGTCTCCTGACCCAAGTCCAGCACTCCATCTGCTGCACCCACAGCCTTAGAATCATAGAATCATAGAATCATTAAGGTTGGAAAAGACCTCGAAGATCGAGTCCAACCATCGACCCAACACCACCATGCCCACTAAACTATGTCCCTAAGCGCCTCATCTACATGTCTTTTAAAT